>NC_041332.1:32651851-33011851 GCF_004354835.1 Perca flavescens | reverse complement strand
ACGCAGCGACCGAGGGTTCGATTCCGACCTGCAGCCATTTACTGCATGTCATTCCCTCTCTCTCCCCTTTCAAGACTTCTCGGCTATCCTATTGAAAAAGGCCCAACAAATAATCTTTAAAGGTCCCATGGCATGAAAATTTCACTTTATGAGGTATTTTAACATTAATATGCGTTCCCCCAGCCTGCCTATGGTCCCCCAGTGGCTAGAAATGGTGATAGGTGTAAACCGAGCCCTGGGTATCCTGCTCTGCCTTTGAGAAAATGAAAGCTCAGATGGGCCGATCTGGAATCTGCTTGTTATGAGGTCATAACAAGCAAGGTTACCTCCCCTTTCTCTGCTTTGCCCGCCCAGAGAATTTGGCCCACCCTTGATAGAGAGACATCATGGCTTTCAAACGAGAAAAGTGGCAGTTGGTCAAGGCCACACCTCCACCCTCCACCTTGCCCCCCCTCTCCTCCTCAATAGCTACACAGAAATGGCACATCCTAAGGAAAGCTCATTGTGGACTGGCTCTACTGGCTGTAATTCTGCACCAAAGCTGAATTTTGGGAAAGAGACTTCAGATACAGTATTAGGGGACCACTAAGGTCTATATAAAAGAGACTTCAAATACAGTATTAGGGGACCACTAAGGCCTATATAAAAGAGACTTCAGACTTCCAGTTGTGTCTGAACGGTTTCGAGATGAAAATTCTGCCGCTTTCCCCGTACAATGGAGGTGATTGTATTTTAGGACGCTGCTCAGCGTCTTTCAGTAGAGAAGTTTTCCCTTTATTTATTCTCTCTCTCTCTCTCTCTCTCTCTCTCTCTCTCTCTCTCTCTCAGTCCATCCGTTTTTGTGTGGAAGGAGGAGAGAGGAACTGCGTCATTGATTGGAGAAGGTCGACGACCACGCAGTGAATTTTGGGGTTCCCGATTTGGGGTTCCCGATCACGAGCCCCAACATTCAACTTTAGTGACATCATCAAAGCACGCCTTGCGGATCAACAACCACATCGGGGGACAAGAGAGGATACTTTGTATTTGATATTTTCTCTTTGTCTCTCACCATCATCCGCCCCATATTTTTTTTTCTTTCTCTGTGGAACTTGATATTTAGTACTGCCTATTTTTTTTTTTTCTATTCATAAATCGCAGTCACAC
Source organism: Perca flavescens (assembly GCF_004354835.1). Lineage (NCBI taxonomy): Eukaryota > Metazoa > Chordata > Actinopteri > Perciformes > Percidae > Perca > Perca flavescens. Next base: position 33,010,705 of record NC_041332.1, on the reverse strand, counting down.
ACTCTAATCTCAGCCCTGTGTCTCTTATCGGACCTTCTTTTTTTCCAGGGGTTGTTTTATGAACTAGCCTCATCATGCTAGTGTGTTATCACAGGGCAGCACAGAGTGCCATACCAGTGGGGGGTGAAGGCGTTGTGACTAAACAAGTAGCCTTCTTTATAAATGTGCTGATGTGGCGCTATAGTGCACTGTATCCTCCTCCTTTCAGACTAGGCTTTCACACAGGGAGGGGGTGCGCAGTGGGAATAACTTTAAATAAACATTCAAACACAATACTACCTGACTGTGTCTTGCGTTTGGTTCTTTATTGTAAGGGAATCATCTGTTGTCTAGTCCTGTTCAGACCAGCCTGAGTGACATGACCAACCATTTTGAGAATTATGACAAACAAAAAGCCTTACTGGTTCCAGCCCCTTAAATGTGGCTACTTGCTGCTTTTTATGATATTAAATCATTTTAAAATGATGTGTCTTTTGGCTTTGGACCGTTGTTTGTACAAATAGGGCAATTTTAAGACGTCACCCGCAACTCTAGGAAACTGATGGGTATGTGTTTAACTGAGGCCTTAAATTGTAGCTAAAATGTCCTTACGGTAAAATTTCTTTCTGCTCGGATGATTTTTATATTTGTCTTTCACCATAGTTAAAAATATTTTTAAGTGACGGTCACTCACAGCTTCATATCTACGGAGTATATTGTGGTGCTGAAGGATTTTATGCAGCCAAGATCATGGGGTTCTCTTTATTCTTCTGGGTTGCTGTCCTGTCATTAAGGTGAAAGTCTTCCTCATCCATTTATCAAGCCATCGCTACCGTGACTCACTACCGTGACTCACAAGTCATTTAATGTGCTTTTGGAAAGTAGAATACAGTCATTTCTTTTGTGTGGAATAAATAAACTGTTCCAAAGACTTTTGTTAGGAGGTTTTCTAGCAGGTTTACTTGACCTGTGTCCATAATTACAGTAACAAAGTGTGTGTGTTATATTCAACATATTGCATCACTGTTATCAAGAAAGACCATTTCTGCAGCATACAGGGAACAGTTAGTTCTTGATGTGCCAGCACCATTTAGGTTCATTAGTTAATCCCTAATGGAAATGTGGGATCAGACAGTGTTGTTCCACTCTATATATATATATATATTGACTCTATAGGCTGCAAAGATCTTTTACCTCATTAACCTAATGACCTAATGCATGAACAGATAGATGTTCACTGTGATGTTTGACAAGGTGGACACCAGTAAACTAACAGGTAGGAAAAAGCCACAGTATGTCCTCAAATATACCTTCATAGTTACCGCCTGAGCCATGACTCAAATGTAAGATGCTGCAACACTTGACTCTTCTTAAATCTACAACAGGTCTTTTATTTGGATTTAGAGAAGATATAAATCAGTTTTATGGTTTCACCAGTGGTGGAAGAAGTACTCCGATCCTTAAGTAAAAGTAAGAAGTATTTTCAGTAAAATGTAGTTAAAGTATCAAAAGTTAAAGCTTATGCACAAAGGCTTATTTCAGTTGAAATTGTTATATTATTGTTGTCACTGACAGATACATGTGCAAGTATCTTAATGTGGTAGTCTGCACATTTTAGATACTTAGTATACCACTGGGTAGATAAATAGTATAGTACTGCGTCAAATCATGTAAGCATATCACATGTTTTTGAATGTAAAACTGTCAAATAGTTGTAGTGGAGTAAAAAGAACAAATGTTCAAAGTGTGAAGTATAGAAAACTTAAATACTAGTATTTCAAAGTGATACCTAATCACAGTTGACACGTGCAGTATACCATCCTTGTGTGTTAAACAGCTCGATCAGAACGAGCTGGCAGTGATCGATCCAAATATTGATCCACCGGGTGATAAGACTATCAATCTGATGCTCTTGTTGTGGCACTGTCCAAGTTTCTACCTTCTGGGGGCAATGCCTTCACTGAAATTTCTGACTTTTTTTTTTTTAAGATAATTCTTTGGCCATTATTGACAGGACAGCTGAAGACATGAAAGGGGAGAGAGGGTGGGAATGACCTGCAGCAAAGAGCCACAGGTTGGAGTCGAACTCTGGTCTGCTGCGTCAATGAGTAACACTCTATATAAGGGTACCCGCTCTACCGACTGAGCTATCCGGGCACCCAAAATTTCTGACTTTTTTTAAGTAACAGGATCCGTGTGGTCAGTAGAGTACTGCTTCTGCTGCTGAGCCACCTGGTCCTTTTGATGTGGAGACAGCGGCCACACCATCATTTTCACATCAGCTCACAGATGTTATAAATACTCATTAAGAGACAGCTCTTCATTCAAACATGGTTGATACCATGTTTAGATATGTATGGCTGACAAAATAAGTTCAGAAAAGAAGAGAGCATAAACACTGAGTTACCAGAAAAATCTAAACACCTGTACCGCATAAGGCAAGTCAGTAGAATAGTAATATATCCTTACTTAATAATATTACTTTGGTTGTTGGTGCTTTAACTCAACTTTGTTTAAGCTGTACTTTATGGTGGTGTTGTGTTGGACTCTATGATATACACCTCCTTTACTACACATATGGAAGATTATTTGTGGTTTTGTTGGCCCAAAAGTTGTAAAATGGAAACGTACTGAATCAAATTTATAAAATACTATATATTTGTTAAATGTTTGTGTATGGTTTCTAAAATCCACAAATTCACAAATAAATTATTACATTTTTTTTTAGGTAGGTCAGTGCTATATGAAAGCCCATTCCTGCCAAGAAGAGAAAATGAAATATATGAAAGTATATCATATCATCATCTTTGATTAAGTATGTGGTTATTTTGACTTACTTTTTCATAATAACTTACTGTCTTACAATACTGACTTAGTATTTCATATCCTGACTGACTTACTATCTTATAATTTTGATTTAATATCACATTATGTTGACTAGTATATGACTAAGTATTGAAATGTCTAATACGTTTGACTTAGGCTACTTTCTCATAATAACAATTTAATTTCATATTTTGATTTGTATCATAATTTTGACTCAGGCTATCTCATAATGTTGACTAGCCTATATAATGTAGGCTAGTATCAGTTTTTTTTAACTTGTAAACCAGTGCCATAGGCGTAGGCGGGTTTATGGTTTCAATCTGGGCATCTTCATAAAAACGTGTGCTGTGTAAAACTGGTGTGTGTGTGTGTGTGTGTGTGTGTGTGTGTGTGTGTGTGTGTGTGTGTGTGTGTGTGTGTGTGTGTGTGTGTGTAAGTGTGTAAGTGTAAGAGTAGTTGGCTGGATGATTTCCCAAAATATCGCGAGACTTTGCTTCCTCCTGTGGAGAGCGTAGACCCGCTACAGTCCCGTCGTGCCCACCCAGTCTCATCACCGGTCTGACGGACAGACAGAGAGAGAGAGAGGGACAGCGAGCTAGCGACAAAGGGCTGGCCGACCATGGAGCTCATCTGCCGGGTAAGATAAAACATTTTCAGGTTATTAGGTTTAGTACAGACAGATTCATGTTCACACTGGTTTAGCCAAATTGTTTCTGTGATGCTGCCGACGGGCATAAAGGTAACAGAACCGGCTTTCGTGCACCTCAAATGGAGCATGGTAAGGGGGGTTCGTGGGGAGAACAAGCAGAGGAGACCGTGGAGAAAAATAAGTTCAGTCGTTCTGTCGTCGGCTGCTGCATGTGGAGTAAAAAAAAAAAAAAAAGTGTCCGTTTGCATGAGAGAGGAACAGTGTCCGCACCGGCCGGTGAAAGGGCATATTGTAAACTGTGTACTGTATAAATTAAAGTTGTTGTCCAAGCGAGGATTGGAAAGAGGTAGGCTAAATGGTTAGTCCTCTGCGAAAAAGAAAAATATTAACTGAAATAAACAGTCGGAACTGTCTGAATTTTTATTTTTTCAAACAAAGTAAAAACGAAGGAGTATGGGCTATTAAAACGTGGCTACACTGCAAACTTATCACTGAGCTCCACAAACACATATTTTAACGTGCTTTGACGTGTGTGCGCATGTGTGCTTGCAGCCTACAGCGCGTGCCAAGACACGAGAGAGTTTGGGGATGTTGATTTCTCAAAATAGGCCCCTCCAGTCAACGTGGAGTTTAGATTTAAAAACCTAGTGGGAAGAAAAAAAACACCGCAGAATTTTTTTTCTTCTAAAAATACGAACAAAACTTTCTGTTTTGCTCCCCCCCCCCCCCATGTCTGGATCTTGTTTCTGGTTTTATTAGGACCGTCATTTTTTCCACTATTTTCCCCGGCAGCAGATGTTTTTATGGGACAGAGATTATAAGGGGGTGTGAAACTAAACCCTCCAGCAGGCACTGGACTGAAGCTGCTTCCACCCCCACCGCTCCGTTTGTTCACATCTCTGTGACAGCTGAGCGCCCCCGGGCGGAGCCTGAGGTTCCCACGGCCCCTGGGCCAATTCACACATGGTCAAAACCATTTATACATACTTTAAATAATATGTTATTAATGATTTGGACTTGTAAAGGATTAGCCTATGGCGAATGTCCAATCACAAGTTGGATTAATTCATGTCTTACAGTTAATATCCCAGGAAGAAGTAGCCTATTGGGATTTTTACTTATAGTAAAAAGTATAACCTGTTTTGTATACTTTTTACTTTAAGTAAAAATCCCAATAATTCTTCCTGGGATATAACTGTAAGACATTAGGTAATGATATTAGGTATTTTCATGCCACATTTTACTACTTGAGTAATTATTTTTTATAAAGTAACAGTGTTTTGCATAGGTCTTTTAAGCCACTCTGTCATTTTATATTTTCTTCTTTACATCCGTAAAGCAAAATCTTTCAACAAAGTTTGCTTCAAATGTGAAGAATTATGGAACAATAATCATATCATCATGGTGCAATTCTGCAGAAAGTCTATATATGGCATTATATAGCTACTTGAATTATTGCCCCAGACCTACATGGGTTTTTCTACATAGAGTAAGCTCCAGTAGGCTACTACATGTATGTAGAATACTAGCTCACACTTCTCAGTGTGCTAGTTTGATCATCACTGTGTTGGTGTTAGAAAAATGATGCTTACGGTCTTACTTCAGTTTCTTTTGCATCCAAACTGCTGTTTTAGTATTTCTGTTTTATTATGTCTGTCTTGTGTTAATCATGGAAGCTGAGTGACCTTGCAAAGAGCACAGGATGTATCAAGGCAGCACACGTAATGTGGAGGAGATGCCGGGCATGGCCAGAGATAAGAAGAACAGTTACTGATTGCATGAACCAAATAACTAACTTGACTCCCAACTCCTTTAAAAAGACACTGTTGTGAACAATCTTCAGTCATTTTCTGTAGGCCACTTATGCTGTGAGTGCTGTAAACTGACTCTGTTTGCAAGTAAACAAGCTTTTAAGAGAACTCCAGTGATTTTGCATTGATAAACACCGTCCCCTCGCTAAATTAATTTATCTTTTTTATTTTAAGTAAAAACAAACACCTGTCACATAAATTATGGCCACTGTGTTTAACTCCCCAACACATTAAATATCAGCCTGCTTATATGTTTTTTTTTTATGTCTGTTTCTGGTGTGTAAAAAGGCCACTTCAGGCTGTTACATATTCTTGCACACTGCCTGTTACAAATTATAAGATGAAACGATGCCGGAATGGTTGTTATATGAAATCCCCCTGACTAGTGTGTGAGGCAGTCATCTGAAGGACATATGTGCAGGATTTAATGTTTGTTTAAATTTTTATTAGAGTTTAGTGTAGGGCTGGGCAACATATCAATATTATATTGATATCGTGATATGAGATTAAATACTGTCTTAGATTTTGGATATCGTGATATGACATACGTGTTGTCTTTTACTGGTTTGAAAGGCTGCATTACAGTAAAGTGATGTACTTTTCTTTTTCTTTTACCAAACTGTTCTAGCTGTTCTATTCTTTGCCTTTTCCCCACTTAGACATTATGTCCACATTACTGATGATTATATATCTAAAATCTAAGCGTGAAGATATTTTGGTAAAGCATCAATTGTCAACCCTAGAATATTGCCGCAATATCGATATTGAGTTATTTGATCAGGAATATCATGATATCAGATTTTCTCCCTATCGCCCAGCACTAGTTTAGTTTAGTTTGTTCCATCTTGATTTTCATTGAAATAACCTACCTATTGAATATGAGGCAATTAGTGCCACTGCTTGCTGTTGCCGCGGTAACCTGGCAGCTCATAGAATTATAAGCCATTGTATTAATAAATAACTGTTGGTTCTACTTCTGGGCGTTCTTTATAAAGGGTTTATAATTGTAAATAATTATAAACGAGTATTTGCTAATGTTTGAATGACATTTATAACTGCGTTATTACCAAATAGAAACACTAAACACCAACCACAGGGGTTTTCACAACTGAAGAAGTTGTTCTTATTAATGGCTTCTAACTGATTTATAAGCATTAGTAAATTATACAGTCATTATTAATTAAGCTCTTAATTACTAATTATTTTAAGGGTGCCTTATTATAAAGTGCTACCTATAGTAGGAAATAAATCTGATAAAACGCACCAGATGCCAGACTTTAACCCACACTGTACATGCAGTAATCAGGACTGTCAGATAAACAGCAACAGCTCAAGTTATTAAAGTTTGCTAACATCAGCCACTGTAAGCTACTGCTCATACCAGACCAGGTAACGCTGTATATAGGGCTGGGCATCGTTCAAAATCTTTCGATCCGGTGCCAATTTCGATACCTTAGTTTCGATGCCTAACAATACTTTTTTTTGATACCATATGTTTTAAAATCCATTTCCACATCAACAAAAATACATTAAACAAAAAGTTTTTATTTTCCACCTTAATTGTGCATCAAAACAGTTATCAAAATTAAAAAATTCTGGTAAAACTGCTCACTCAGAGTAGCCTAACATTAATAAAAGTGCCTTGCTTTGCAAGCTCAGCCTGTCAGTCAGTCATCAGGGCAGAGAAACCACCGTTGTGCCTGCTTGTCTAGTAAGAGGAAGTGTAACGTCAACAGCACCGCGACCGCTTTTCGGCTCGCCATTAATATCACATCGCAGCAAACGCTGTCCGCGTGATGTTATGAAAAACTGTAACTACACTTGAAACCAACCGTGACACTCTGTTACTTCAACAAAACTGCAGACAGTTTACTCCGTCCGCACCTCTCCGTGTGTGTGTGTGTGTGTCTCGGAGCTCCGCTCTGTGTCAATATGCAGAGAGGACAGATAAGCTTGCGCTTACGCGCTCAGACGCTTTTGGAACCGAAATTTGGCTCCGAAAGACAGGGGAGTCGGACTGGGGGTTGAGGAACATGGGGAACATTTTTTTCGATTCCATAAAAGTATCGACGTTCGGTACCCAGCCCTAGCTGTATAGCTGCAAAAGTGCATTTGAATAGAGCAAAGGTGTGTGTTACTTATCGTGAATTTAACGTTTTTATTTTTAAAAAGAAGAACATATTTATGTTGCAGTTAGTTTAGCTACTTTTTATGCTGGGTAATCTGTAACAATGCATTCGTTTTTTTATAAGGTCACCATACACGCCAAATCTTAATCTAGGAGTTTTTCTCTCTGAAATGTAGCACAAAAACAGTACTTGAGTAAATCAAATGCACTTGGTTATATTCCACCCAGAATGTGTTCTCTGAGGTAAAGATCCTGAATATGCAACCTCATCTTTTACTTACTAAGAATGAATCTGGTATTACACTGCTTCTGTCTATCATTGTACTTCCTTTAGACTGTAAAAGAGCAGTCACATTTCCTCTTTCTTTCAGTTGCAGCTAGCAGGCAGGAAGTGTGTCCTTCCGCAATAGATGCCACCATGGAGCTGAGATAACCTCTTCCTCTTTTCTTCACCAATCACGGCTCTGGAGCAAGAATAACTATGGGAACATGGCGTGGTCTCCGAGTTGCGTTCATCCTTGGGTCTTTGTTCATGATCCTGCTGATCATCGTGTACTGGGACGACGTCGGGGGCTTCAACCTCTACCCGCTGCAGGAGCCCAAACACGAGTCACGGCACTCAAATTCTCACCCTCAGACGACAGCTCGGCCCTTGCACTCTACGTCCACCGGCAGAGCCCAGACCAACTCTTCCTCCACCGCCCCCGCTACTGCTGCCCCAGAGGAGACAAGAGGGTCAGCTGAGGAGCATATAGAGGAGGAGGGCAAGGAAAAACAAGAACATGGGAAGGAGGAAACAAGGGAGGATGAGAAGGTGGAGAGGAGTCACACTGCTGTGGATGATAGAGAACAGGAGGCGAGGAAGCAGAGGATCATGGATGTGTGTTCAGGAATGGACGCTGTGGAATTCCCCGGGAGGACTCGGGCATTTGAGCAGATCCCAAACAGGGAACTGGACCACCTGATAGTGGATGACACCCACCAGATTATCTACTGCTATGTTCCCAAGGTACAGCTGCCTTGTGTTTGTGTGTGTTTATTGTGTGTGTGAAACATCAGTCTTCATCTGAATTAATAGTGTTTGTTTTAACAGACACCAGAGGCAAAGTGTGGGCTTTTCATCAGGTTTGTAATTAGACAGTTTTTACATTGTGACGCTTTTTACAAATACTTGAAAATAAGTTCTGAACAGTGTCTTTGTGGCTTTTGCAAGTGAAAGAAGTGTGTGTGTGTGTGTGTGTGTGTGTGTGTGTGTGTGTTTGTGTTTTGTGTAAACATGGGGGTGGTGGCTTAGTTCACTCTGTGTGGATGTAAGTTCTTCATTTTTCCTCTAGCTTTTTCAACCGGTCAAGAAGACATACATACACTCACACACAGGTTTATAGTACCTCGTCTTTCTGAACATCTTGTTTTTATTTTTCTTTCCCTCTCTCGTTGTTCTCCGTTCAGGTGGCGTGCACCAACTGGAAGAGAGTGATGGTGGTTCTATCTCAGTCTCTCATCTCGCCCTCCTCAGGAAAACCTTACACTGACCCAGAGGCTGTACCTCCTGACCTCGTGCACAACTCCTCTCTACACCTCACTTTTGCCAAGTATGACACACACACTTACACACACAAAGATATGTACATACTCATAGAGACAAATTGATGACTATTTTTTTATTCCTCCACACTTCACAGACGTAATTCTGTGTGGATGAACACTACTTTTCTTTTATTGAATATTTATCTAAAAAAATTAATCTAAAACATTCACATTAGACGTTATGGACTCAAAAAAGTGTATGACTCAGCTGTAAAAAGCTGCCATATGGTATTTATGTGTAAATGCAGAATGGCATTGGTATTAGTTGTGCCTACTTTGAAATTGAGTTTCTTTGCAACACTCCTCATCGCATTATAGGAATGTTATCCTTAATGCTCCAGGCAAGCATCAATTAATGAAGAAAAAAATTAAAAAGTAACCACAAACTACTTAAGCTACTTAAATACGCAGGTGATGGCCATAGTGATCAAAAGGCATCAAGTGACAAATCTCAAAGTATTCTTTATACCAGACATGTATTATGTTTCTAATTAAGAAGAGCACTTGATGTGGTGTTTAGTATATTTGTGCAAAATGTTTGGCTATACCACACACGGATAATGTTTCCAACAGCAACATATTGAATGGTATTGCAGAACAAAACAATGAATTTAGAAAGACACACTAAATTCCTACACAGAGAAACCAAGCGCCCACTATAATTTCTTTAACCCTTGTGTTGTCCTGGGGTCGAATTTGGCCCGTTTCTTTCAACCAAATTGCCTAAAAAAATAACATGGATGTATGCTGTATTTAACCCATCCTCTGATCTTAACTATTAGTCAAAATAACACATAATTTCTGCTTTTTTTAAACTGAAAAATTAGGTATAATGTAATATGAATAAGGTTTATTGAGCAGGAATATAGAAAGCGTTGAAATAAGTGACAAAAACCTTTAAAAACAGTGTCAAAAGCATCGAAAAAAAGCCGACATAAATGTCGGAATGAGCACCAAAAATCCAACTTTGACCCAGAAGGACAACAATTTCATCAAATCTCTCCAAAAAGAGATTGAAACATGTATCTGGAATGTAAACAAGACTGGAATGTCAAACCAGAACTTAAGAAAGGCAACTCGGTTTGTAATTGACTGCGTGATTTCTCTCTTTAACAATTCTGTCTCCAGTAACACTTGTTGTTCCGTTACACTGAAACTGGGTTTGAGGAACTATCTGTGAGCTAAAGGAGTTATTTACTTACTGGACAGAGAAGAGGAGATTGGAAACGACAGGCGGGGAGTTGCTGCTGCAGCGCAGACTGACCTTACTCTCTCTCGCTCTCAGGAGTTGTCTTTGTTTGGATATAATGATCTAAACATGTGCATCTGCACTGATATACAAGGCACATCCGTTTCCTGTTAACGACTGATCCGGCTTTGTTTCCAAGTAATTTAGTGGCCAAATGTTTTCCATTTTGCATGAGACTAAACTATCTCAAAAAGCATTACAATCACGACACTAAATATCTGCTCTCATGGTGTTGTGTGCCGTTTGTGTTTTTTACCAGGTTTTGGCGCCATTACGGTTCCATGTCCCGCCACCTGATGGCACTCAAGCTCAAGCACTACACCAAGTTTCTGTTTGTACGAGACCCTTTTGTTCGCCTTATCTCGGCTTTCAGGAACAAGTTTGGAAGGTGTGTGTCTTATTGTGGATGGTTAGCCAGAGAGTGGGTGTGTGTGCCTGTGCCAGTGTTTGAGTTGAGGGTGAGGCTGACAAATGGGCTTCAATTTGATTGAACAGCTGTTCTATCATTATTGAATTGCTTAAGCGTGTGTATTTATGTTTGTTTTAAGGCCCAACGAGGACTTCTACAAGCAGTTTGGTTCTGTCATGCTGCGTCGTTATAGTAATGTGTCTGGCAGTTTGCCAGAGACAGCGGCTGAGGCGTTTGCAGCAGGAATCAAACCGACGTTTCAGCAGTTTATCACATACCTGCTGGATCCAGAGACCGAGAGGGAGAGTATCTTCAATGAACACTGGCGGCAGGTATTTGTCTCACCTGGCACTGTAAGGCTACACTTGATACAGTTTGGCAAAATGTGTGAGATGAATGTTTTTTGTGAGATCACTAGATGCATACTCTCCCCTTCTGCTGGTCATACGCCACTTCTACATCTGTTTTTTTAAAGGGGTGATAGAGTGCAAAACCGATTTTACCCTGTCATAGTTGAATAACGACAGTTCAGTGGGTAAATAGGACATACATAGAAGCTCAAAGTCCCATACACACCCCTTTACTATGAAAATCTCATATTTTGAAACTGCCGCTGAAAATGGGCGAATCTCAACAAAGCTAGTTGCTTACGTAAGCATCTCAAAATCCGGAACCTTAAGAGAACGGTCACGCCCCAACATTTACATAAGCTACACAACTGACCTGAGATCAGGTAGTCTTCTGAATCTAGGTTGCGCAGATCTCTGCTATTCCATTACAAAATTCACTTCTGAAACTTTTTTATGCGAGAAGTCAACTATGTAAGGCTCAAATATGTGCCGTTTTACGAAAATGGATGGCTAATTGCAAATATTGTCCAAATGTGTGTCGGAGTTCAGCGCCGGTGCTGCCTGTGTTGTTGCCTCGCCGCCCGGGCCTGCCTTCCTTCACAGACCCCGGCCTGCTCTGAGCTCGATTGAGCTCCGTTACGACTGGCAGCCCACAGCACTCCATACCCGCGCAAAGTCACCGGTTTTTGGCTAATGGACTACTAAACGCTGGTGCTCTGACAGAGCTCCAGGGCCTGCAGCTCCCCTTTTTCTAATGCCAGGTGTGTGTGAGTGAGAGCGCGGTCAGCGAGCTTGTTACGCCAGCAATCTCTTACCACAGGTTCCAGTTTATCTTATAATGTGTGTAATTATAATGTGTTGAGTTATTTAAACAAACGATCGGTGAAATACACGCCTCTTGTCCGCGAGTCTCATTGATAGAGCCTGCGGCTATAGCTAGCCTCTTCTTAGAATTCCTCTGGAATTCACAAAAATTCATTAACTTTAAATCGGGCACCGTTGTTAGCTTTATAAGACATTTAGTTAGATGTTGTATAACTGGCTTGACGAAATTCAAACTGTAAATATACTTGGAATTACGCCGAAAATGAAGCTAACTATCCGTGATTTGTAGCTACACACAGCTAGGATTGAAGGGACAGTCGCAGCTAACTAAACCCTTACAGCTCACAAATATTCATTAACTTGAAATCGGACACCGTTGTTAGCTTTATAAAACATTTAGTTAGATGTTGTATAAGTGGCATGATGAAATTCAAACTGTAAATATACTCGAATTACGACCAAAAATGAAGCTAGCTAACTAGCCGCAATCTTGTACACATAGGATTGTAGGGACAGTCGCAGCTAATGAAACCCTTATAGTTCACAAATATTCATTAACTTGAAATCGGACACCGTTGTTAGCTTTATAAAACATTTAGTTAGATGTGTAAATGGCGTGACGAAATTCAAACTGTAAATATACTCGAATTACGACCAAAAATGAAGCTAACTAGCCGCAATCTGTAAACATAGGATTGTAGGGACAGTCGCAGCTAACGAAACCCTTACAGCTCACAAATATTCATTAACTTGAAATCGGACACCGTTGTTAGCTTTATAAAACATTTAGTTAGATGTTGTGTAAGTGGCGTGACGAAATTCAAACAGTAAATATACTCGAATTACAACCAAAAATGAAGCTAACTAGCCGCAATCTTGTACACATAGGATTGTAGGGACAGTCGCAGCTAATGAAACCCTTACAGTTCACAAATATTCATTAACTTGAAATCGGACACCGTTGTTAGCTTTATAAAACATTTAGTTAAATGTTGTGTAAGTGGTGTGACGAAATTCAAACAGTAAATATACTCGAATTACGACCAAAAATGAAGCTAACTAGCCGTGATTTGTAGCTACACATAGATAGGATTGAAGGGACAGTCGCAGCTAACAAAACACGTAGCTAGCTAAACTTTACAAATATTAATCAACTTGAAATTGGACACCGTTGTAAGCTTTATAAGACATTTAGGTATATGTTGTATAGCTAAGTGGCTTGACATTGTGTGTAACATGTGGTAAGAGATTGCTGGTGTAACAAGCTCGCTGACCGCACTCTCACTCTCACACAACGGGCCATTTAGCTAGCAGGAAGAGGGGAGTTGCAGGCCCCTGGAGCTCTGTCAGGGCTGCCAGCCTAACGGAGCTCACAGCAGGCCGGGGTCTGTGAAGGAAGGCAAGCCGGGCGGCGAGGCAGCAGCACCGCCGCTGAAGTCCGACACACAGTCTTACCATATTTGCAATTAGCCATCAATTTTCGTAAAACGGCCCATATTTGAGCTTTATATAGTTGATTTCTCACATAAAAAAGTCTCAGAAGTGAATTTGGTAATGAAACATTGCAGTGTCTGGAATATGAGATTCTGTCGCTTCTCTAATGTGTGTGTATTGGGGATGCTCAACCAATCAGCGTGCATTTCTAATGTCTGCCTATGGCAATTCGCTCAACCAATCAGCGCGCAGCTCATCTAAATATTCACGAGCATACCATATTTGGAAGAAAAGCTCTTGTTACAAATAGGGCCAAAACACAGGGATGCATAAGGGCCAATAAAATATCAACCAGGCCATTTTCAGCCCAACCAATGTTACATACCCTATTATGAGACCATAAGGAACAGTGTGAAATACTCTATATAATCATTCTATCACCCCTTTAAAGACCATACCAGTATAATATGCACTTATTGTCATTACCTAAGATTCTATCTGTCATTCACACTTTGTGTGTGTCCCATCTCCATCTGTATACTATATACAACAGTACTTCTCTGGAGTATACTTCTGTTACTGTACTAATGTTGACATTGCACTATTTGGGCAGTTAATATTCAGTAAGTTAATGTGTAATTTTGTGTTAATGAGAAAAGATATAGGGATGACTTTGGAACATGACTGCCAATTTCAATTTGAATATTTGACAAAAAGACAGTAACATTTCATTTCTACTGATCTATTTCTTAATTTGTTTTGTCAGCTGTTGGAGCCATTGCCTTTTTTTTTTACGTAACTGTCTTAGCATTAAATGTCTTGGCTCAGAATTTGCTCTTTATTTCCTACCTCTGCTATTTATGGGATTATTGAGGACACACACACACACACACACACAGTAGAAACAAATTTGGGATAGAGGCAGTTATTACAAACAAAGTCACAAACAAATTTTCAAATTGTAGGCCTGCTTTCTCTTTGTTTCAGGTGTACCGTCTGTGCCATCCATGCCAGGTGAAGTATGACTTTATTGGACGACTAGAAACCCTGGATACAGACGCGGAGCACCTGCTGAAGCTTCTGGAGGTGGATGATCTGTTACGCTTCCCTTTAGGGGCTCGAAACCGCACTGCAGCCAGCTGGGAAAGAGACTGGTTTGCACAGATTCCCATAACAATGAGGAGAGAACTGTACAAGCTGTATGAACCAGACTTTGAGCTGTTTGGCTATCCCAAACCGGAGAGCACGCTCCACCAGTAGACCACAGCGAGCTAAAGGCATGGGCACTGCACTGTGTGTAGAGCCCACACCTCAACTACCTGCGCATAGCCAACAAATGCCTTTAAAGACCAGTATATGATGCTGTTTGTTTTGTTTTGTGCATACCTCAAATGACAGAAGTGCCTGCCGGTATTATTTTATTTTTGTCATAATTTCATATCTCCAGCACACCCGCTTACAAAATGCGTTATCCCATCTGTCTGTTTTCCCCATGTAAAGGCACTTTGAATAGTATTTTCTGATGAGTATTTTTGTAATTCATCAGGAAAGGACTGGCTGACATCAGTCTGAAGGGAAATATGTTGCAGAGAAATAAAGTGTTTTTGTAAATGCTTGACTTTCCTTTTTTTCATTTTACTTTGTATGTGGTAAAGATATTCAGATATTTTTACTTAGGTAAAAACTGCAATACCACAATATAAAATGTAATACATTGCAGGTAGAAGTTCTCCATTTGAGGACCTTTATCAACTCTGAGATTCTAAATTTAGGCTTGGAGACAACTCATTTTAACAAAAATCTCAAGAGACTTTCTAATGTTTGTGGTGGTCAATGGTACTGCCAGGGGGTCTGTGAAAAGTTCTCGGATTCATTCATTTAAATATGTTATCCAAGTTATCAATTGAATAATCTCTTAATTTTAAAATCAAAACTACATCATAGATTACTTTCTAATCTAAAAAATCTATAACTCTTAGAATCTGGAAATATGTTTCATACATTTCTCTTATGTTCTTTCACATAACAAAGATATAAAGTGTAAAAAATAGGCTTCGTCAAATTATTTCTACATACATGAGGTGTTTCCAGTAAATTCTCTATATTGTATGGGGTCATTGGCTGAAAAACAATTGAGAACCTCTGGTTTATTAAGAAGTAGGAGAATATCAACATGATTTACAATGGACAGGAAGGGCATGAAAAATTGTAATCTGAAAAGTACAATATTTAAAACTAAAATGCTTAAAGTCAAATGTGTAATGTCACCAGGTATAAAGTCTGAAACTGCGCCAGACAATGGCGATGAACTGGGAAAGATGTTATTGAGGAGGCTTATCCAGGGGAATGTACTGAGTATATGGGTACCAGGCCCCCAGGAAGTGCACCAAGCTTTAAAGCCAATTTTACATAGTGGCCAAAATGTGCTCCTGCTCTATGGGCCTATTTAGTGCAGAAGCACAGCCGACCATCCTGGTAATTTTATACGTGGAAACTGAAGGATTTGTCTTGATTTCCCACTAAGCAACTCTCATAGGAATGAAAGGGGCTCCGCCTCCAATGCTGTATCCAGTTCTCTTACTACATGCATGATGGGTACATTTTCTGTTTCGGAACAAAGAACACTGCAATATAATAAAGCTATTTGGGTATGAAAAATGAAAATAAATCCACACAATCTGTCTCCCATGTATTGTCTATGGAGCATCTCCAGACTTCATACATGATGACATCACCAGTTTGAGACTTGCTTCTCTGGTTTCTGGCTTTGAAAGAATAGCTCATGTTCACAAATATTGATTGACTTTCCTAGACAATGGAAATAACATAATTCTTAATTTAGGAGCCTTTAAGTACAGAACTTAAGTACATACACTTAGTTACAGTCAGCCAGTGCTGTTGTAAGGAGTGTAGACAGAGTGAACAACAAACAATGACGCCCTCCACTACTTTCTATTGCACAAAAAAAACACTCTGCTCTCTTGTTGCGTTCACAACTGTCCTGCTGTCTGTTTCCACGTGTTCCAGCCGTTTCTACAGCTCCTCCCCCTTTGTTCCAAACCTTCTTGCCCATTGGCTGAACCTCCTGTCACTCAGCGCGGAAGCGAATGGTCCCCACCCCTCTCTCTGCTTGACAGTTACCTCCTGACGTCACCGGTTCCGTCCCAACACGGAAATATGGAATAGCGATAGCGACGTGAACGGCTCCGCTGCTGTTATTATGGATTTAAAGTGGTACTGCTATCTTAGCTTTCATCGTGTTTATTGACTACCCGCGCGCCTTTAGCGATGTTAAACGGCCGGTGCTAACTTTCTGACAGATGGACGCCCACGCTGGAAATGGAGAGAGAGTTCGACCTCTGTTGTTAGTTCAATAGCTTTAACCCTCCGTTTGTTCAGAGCCATGAAACAAAGTGTTTTGAGGGTCATGGGGGCTCTGGAACGCCTGCTGCTTTCTCTCCTGCTGCTGTCCTGGGAAGGCAAGCTATTTCAGGTATAAAGTTTGTAACGTTAAAAGTGTGGTGTTTTTGTTGTTGTTGTTGTTGTTGTTGCTGCAGTTGTTGGTAATACCGTTTGAGTCTTGCTATTTTTGCGCAGCAGAGACCGCAACTGGCCTCCCACTGCGCTTCTGTGTCTATTTCAGGCTCGAGTATAGTTGCCATGTTATGATGATAGGACGTTTGTCCAAATTGCTTGAAGAAAGTTAATACTGTGTGTGTGTGTGTGTGTGTGTGTGTGTGTGTGTGTGTGTGTGTGTGTGCGCGCGCGCGCGCGTGTGCTTATGTGTATGTATGCGCATGCGTGAGCGTCTCTGCACGTCTTGCAATCGCTTGCAATGGTGTGCTCGTTCCACGGAGTGCGGTTCAGTTTTCTGTTGCCAGTTGCCACCCGTAAGAGGGTACATAAGGGAGTGGTGAACACACACAGTCAGACAAACACAGACAAGTTGTCAATATAGGGCAAAGGGTTGGGAGGAGGAAAGCAAGGGATAAGGAAATCCTGCTAAGGGAGGAACACAGTATACTTATCAGAGCAGAAACTGTGTGTGTGTGTGTGTGTGTGTGTGTGTGTGTGTGTGTGTGTGTGTGTGTGTGTGTGTGTGTGTGTGTGTGTGTGTGTGTGTGTGTGTGTGTGTGTGTGTGTGTGTGTGTGTGTGTTAATCAAGTCAAGGCTGAAATCTCAGATACATGACATGGTGACTGTCAGACAGCTGGCTTAAAGTTTCTCTTTCCGTCTTTCTCTTTGTGGTTACCCACCAGGTTGGAGGGGTCAGATCAGTCACCCTACCAGAATCCCTCCTGTTCGTCTCCACGCTGGACGGTAGTCTGCATGCTGTCTCCAAACAGTCAGGAGACATAAAGTGGACCCTAAGAGAAGGTTCATACAAATAGATGTCAATATCATTTCCTCAATCTTCATTTTCATTTTTAAACCTGTCTTATGAAATTGTCCTTTTTGATTTCTTTCAGACCCCATTATTCAAGTACCGGTCTACCTCACAGAGTGAGTAACGCACATAACACATGTAGGGCTGGACGATATAGCTGAATTTCCCATCCTGATATAGGTCATTTCATATCTCGATAATGATATATGTCAGAATATTGTTGTAAATATGTTTTCTGGTAATTTAATAAATAAATAGTCTAAATAACCACATGGTAAAGGCTATTATTTTGTATACTCATGTGTGAATTAAATACTTGACAAATGAAAAGTACTGAGTATTTTCTCATTTAATAAGAACTCTAGTGCAAAATGAACATAATGTGCAAGGAGCGGGATGGAAAGCGTCGTCTAAATGACGTCAATATTGTCGTAACGCAGTTTGGCAGCTGGTTTTTGGCCGCGATAAAAATGATATATAAAAATATATATATATGATAGGCATTTTTATAGCGTTTTTTACGATATTGTATATCGTCATATCGCCCAGCTTATGGAAGTACACATACACATAAACATGCACACAACACATAGGACTGAGTGTTTTTGGTAATGTGTTTGTAGCACAGTATCGAAAAAACTGTCAAGTACCAAACGTTGGCAGCTTTGTAGTCTAAGTCGTGTTTACTTATTCTTGGATTAGTTCATTTCATTTATTTATTCAGTCTTGTACCGCTGCTTTTTATTTCATTTTTATTTTTTATATAATCACATTGATTAAAGCAAAGTTACTGGGAAAAGTATTGGTGCTGAGAGAGGCAATAGTATTGACATATTTCAAATAATCAATGGACTGATGTATGAATGTTGTTTTTGTAGGCCGGGTTTTCTCCCAGACCCCAATGATGGCAGTTTGTATGTTCTGGGCGGCAAACACAAGGAAGGCCTGATGGTAAAGAATGAAGTGTGTGTGTGTGTTTGTGTGTTTTTGTGTGTCAGTTTTCACTTTATGACCCATTGTTTGGATGTGCCTGCAGAAACTGCCCTTCACCATCCCAGAGCTGGTTCAGTCGGCTCCCTGCAGGAGCTCTGATGGTATACTCTATACAGGTGAGGCAGTGAGGCCTGCTTTATCGACATGTGTGAGGCAGACGTTTGTCGGAGACGAATAATGACAGACGAGACCTACTGTATATGTGACATACTTTAATGCTGTTGGCTAATATTTGTGTGTCTGTGTGTTTGTGTGCACGTGAAGGGAAGAAGCAGGATGTGTGGTTTGTGGTGGATCCCGAGACAGGCGAGAAGCAAACCAGTTTAACCACCTCCTCCTCCGAATCCATCTGCCCTAACACTCCCCTGCTGTACATTGGACGCACAGGTATGACACACACACACACACACACACACACACACACACACACACACACACACACACACACACACACACACACACACACACACACACACACACACACACACACACACAGGTGGCTGAGGTATTATATACAGCGTGGATTACTGTTTATGAACCTTGCACGTTTCTTTCCCCAGAATACATGGTTACCATGTTTGACACCAAGACACAAGAGCTGCGATGGAATGCCACGTACAATGATTACTCTGCTCCACCTTACGATGACAAACAAGACTACAGTACGTCTCTCACACACACATCCCTGCACACACATTCAGTCCCTCAGACTGACATGGCAGGCTAAAGTAGCTGCATTGCTTCATTGTCCATGTATTTAGACACATGTATGTCTAGAACCGGTTCATTTGAGGAGAGTTAGTACTCTGTGGATTGAAAAAATACACTGTACTTTGTCACTTATAGTTCCTTCATTAAATATAACATTTCAATCAATGCAAAGTTTTATTTTAGTTTTATTTTATTCCAACTTCAAGAATCTTGTTGACTTTAACTTTAGTTGTTCACATCCACCAAAGAGACAGATTTCAGTCAAAAAAGAAACATGTTAAACCATTAGTAATTCATATTTTGTTGCAGATTTGTCTCCAAGAACTATTTTAATGATTTCCCAACATTTCAAAAGTTTAAAAGAGTATTTTTGAAAATTGACCTGTCACCTGTTGCACTTCCAGAGATGGCCCATCTTGTGTCGAGTGGTGATGGACTTGTTGTGACAGTTGACAGAGAGACAGGTAGGGGAAGGTGTGTGGTTTTTACTCTGTGAATATTTTATCACCATTTATATATGTAAGAGGTAGGTGTGCTTCTTTATTTTCATCTCAACACACTCGTAAGGCCGTGTGTGCTTTTGTCTTCCAGGTGACGTCTTGTGGAGTCAGAACTACGGATCGCCCGTTGTAGGGGTCTATCTGTACTCTGGCGACACGCTAAGACACGCCCCCCACCTGTCCCTCGCCATGGAAACGCTACGCTTCCTCACCTTCTCCTCTGCCAACGACCACGAAGACGCACACTCTACGTTAAAGTGGAGCTATCAGTTTGTGAAAGAACAAGCCACCGCTCAAACACAACTCGTGTAAGAGAAAGTGTATAAACATGCATACGAAAGAGCTTTAAGATCCTTGTGATGTTCAGTCACACAGTGATGCATCTGTCTGATTACACAAATGATGAAAGTGGTAACTACAAGGCTCTCTTTCTTTCAAGTTTGTTGGTAGTCTAGTACTAGTACTAGTACTGCAGTTTAATTATACAGTACTTGGTGCACCGATTTACAGCAGTTGTTAAACTCTTGGCTGGAACTATGTTTAAGGTGTCTGGTTATATCTTTGAATGGACACATGCCACTCAATCAAAAAAAATGGCAATAGTATAATGAAAAAAAAAACATACAACTTGAATTCAAAACTAGTCTGCATCTTCATTTTTTTCCGTTAATTATATATTTTTAGGAATCCCAAGATCCAATCAGTTATTTCTAGTCCCGAGCCCAATTAATCCAATCCATTTCATTAAAATCATTTGGTACATATTTGAGTTGTCCTAATAAATAAATAAATAAGTCACTGGCTGATGGAATAACATGACTTTTTTTTTTTTACTATTTAAGACCCACTCTCTACGTAGGAAAGTTGGACTCCCACCTCTACGCCTCCACTTCCCTTGTCCACCATGGAGTCTCGTTAGTGGTGAGTTTAAATATATAATCAATGTTTGTTGTTGTTGTTCTCCCTCCTGCTTTAACAGAGAACATTCTAAGTTATTACAGTGCATCAGATCAGGTGTGTCGGACAGTGAGGAACTGATAATGATCAAGGCGATAACAAGATAGCTGATATGTGACTGGTTTGTGCTTCTTGTTGCCGTGGCAGCCTCGGGGACTGACCTTGGCTCGAATTGAGGGTCCAGTGACGGCCGGAGTGACGGTCAGAGAGCGAGGGGAGTGTGAGATCACACCGTTCACTGAAGTACGCTACCCACCAGGGAGCACAAACAGCCGGAAAAACCACTGGCTGTTAATAGGTACACACACGTTGATAGATGAGTGTATTTCACTATTGAGTGTCCTGGTTACATGTGCTTACAGCCACAAAAAACTAATATAAATATGTATTTCCAAACCTCAGAGTAATTATCAAGGTTCTGTATTTTCTGGGAAAAAATATTAGATGAGAAAAATGTTAACTTAAAAAATGACCACAAGGTATTTAATCCCTGTTGTTGCAGAAGGTGCATTGTGTCCACTTTTGAGCAGGGAAGCTGGTGGTTACATGGGAATCTAAGTTTTAAGAAAAAATAAGCTTCACGTTCAGCACGACAGCTCGAACTCTGGCTAAAGAAGAAAGGTCACAAAATTCCCCCAAAACTGAAATAAGTCTTTGATTTATTGACCAGACAAAAAAGTGACCCCTCCCCATGCAGCACTCGGGCATCTCTAAATGCGTTATATCTGTGCTTTAGGTCATCACGAGCTTCCTCCAGTGGCTCACACCACCATGCTGAGGGATTTCCCAGTCGGCCTGCAGCGTTCCAGTGAGGCAGTCATCCCCCCCCGGCCTTCTGCCTCCTCCGCCTCCCACGCCTCCTACTACCACGAGCGCTACGTGAGTCCCAGCTCCAAACTACTTGTGTCACTGTGGCAGTCTACACCCGGAAGTCAGTAAATTACAGGAATGATATCAGACAATAATCCCCTTCTATCAGGATTCTACAGTCTATTATAGCACTCGTCAAGCTGTCTCAGAGCCCAAGGCATTGATGTGATAAACTACTAAATGCCCCTTTAACATCCATTTATTTTAAACTCGTTAACAGAGTGCAATGACGACAAACACAGATGAAAAACAAGTGAAAACTCGTTATATTTCCATTCTTTCTTATCCCTGTTGTCTTGTTGTGTCCTTAAGTTCCAGACAGTTGCTGGTAGCCATAGCGACACTAATGCTAATAGAGGAGGGGTTGATGCGAGGACAGCAGAACAGGCCCAGAGGCCGGTTGCCGTGCTGCCTGTCTACATGACTGCGGACCGTCTGACTCTGGCTTTTCTGACGCTGCTGCTGGGAGGATGGCTGGCCTTTGCGCTCACGTACCCCGTTGTGAGTTTGTGTGTCTGTCTGTTGTTAAGATGCACGTGTGTTTAAGATGCACTTTCTTTTTTCCAGATTTTATTCTCAATGATATGAACAAATAGTGGCAAACTGCATCGATAGCAAGCAATATTAATGGTACAAGCTAGAGATTAAGGTTATCCTGTGGAGTTAATGAACTCTAGTAGTGCTATGGGGCAGTTTTTCTATATGTGGATGCACATGCATGCGTGTGTGCACATGGGTGACACATGTGGGTGGCAAATGGTTTCACACTATTCCACTGATTAGATAGCAGTAACACTCCTAATATATGCAGCAATGCACCAGAAAAGACAGGAAGAAGAAGACTGCTAGTGAACATGGATGTAAACAATGCCGGATTAAAAGAAAAAACGGCTTAAAGGTCCCATGACATGGTGCTCTTTGGATGCTTTTATATAGGCCTTAGTGGTCCCCTAATACTGTATCTGAAGTAGAGATGGTCCAATACCGATACCAGTATCGGTATCGGCTCCGATACCGCCTAAAATGCTGGTATCGGTATCGGGAAGTACTGGAGGTTATGCACCGATCCGATACGCATAATAAAGTCCTAATGAAAATCTACGTTAGTTTATTTCTGTTCTTTTTCGTTATAACTATAAAAGAAAGTTCTACGGCATTCATTGTTTGTGTTTGTTCATGTTTCACAAAGAGTTTAACCTGAGCCAGACCGACAACAAAGATAGAAATCAAATCACAGCCATACAGGGATAGTAGTATACAGTTGTTAAAATATATGACACGCTGGTATCGGATCGGTACTCGGTATCGGCCGATACGCAAGTTCAGGTATCGGAATCGGTATCGGGAAGCAAAAAATGGTATCGGACCATCTCTAATCTGAAGTCTCTTTTATATAGACCTTAGTGGTCCCCTAATACTGTATCTGAAGTCTCTTTTATATAGACCTTAGTGGTCCCCTAATACTGTATCTGAAGTCTCTTTTATATAGACCTTAGTGGTCCCCTAATACTGTATCTGAAGTCTCTTTTATATAGACCTTAGTGGTCCCCTAATACTGTATCTGAAGTCTCTTTTATATAGACCTTAGTGGTCCCCTAATACTGTATCTGAAGTCTCTTTTATATAGACCTTAGTGGTCCCCTAATACTGTATCTGAAGTCTCTTTTATATAGACCTTAGTGGTCCCCTAATACTGTATCTGAAGTCTCTTTTATATAGACCTTAGTGGTCCACTAATACTGTATCTGAAGTCTCTTTTATATAGACCTTAGTGGTCCACTAATACTGTATCTGAAGTCTCTTTTATATAGACCTTAGTGGTCCCCTAATACTGTATCTGAAGTCTCTTTTATATAGACCTTAGTGGTCCCCTAATACTGTATCTGAAGTCTCTTTACCGCAATTCAGCCTTGGTGCAGAATTACAGCCACTAGAGCCAGTCCCACAATGAGCTTTCCTTAGTATTTGCCATTTCTGTGTCTGTAGTTATTGAGGAGGAGAGAGAGGGGGGGGGGCAAGGTGGAGAGTGGGGGTGCAGCCTTGACCAACTGCCACTTTGCTCGTTTGAAAGCCATGATGTCTCTCTCTCATGGGTGGGCCAAATTCTCTGGGCGGGCAAAGCAGAGAAAGGGGAGGTAACCTTGCTCCTTATGACCTCATAAGGAGAAGATTCCAGATCGGCCCATCTGAGCTTTCATTTTCTCAAAGGCAGAGCAGGATACCCAGGGCTCGGTTTACACCTATCACCATTCCTAGCCACTGGGGGACCATAGGCAGGCTGGGGGAACGCATATTAATGTTAAAAAAATTTTATGCCATGGGCCCACCACCTGTGGGAGGAACCGTTGGGGTCGGGTGCGATGCCACATGGGTGGCAGTGAAGGTCAGGGGCCTCGACGGACCAGACCCGGGCGGCAGACGCTGGCTCTGGGGACGTGGAACGTCACCTCTCTGTGGGGGAAGGAGCCGGAACTGGTGCGGGAGGTGGAGCGCTACCGGTTAGATCTGGTGGGGCTTACCTCTTGGTTCCAGAACCTCTCGGTTCTGGAACCATACTCCTGGATAGGGGTTGGACTCTTTTCTCCTCCGG
This sequence comes from Perca flavescens, assembly GCF_004354835.1. Classification (NCBI taxonomy): domain Eukaryota; kingdom Metazoa; phylum Chordata; class Actinopteri; order Perciformes; family Percidae; genus Perca; species Perca flavescens. The sequence goes on along the minus strand of NC_041332.1, from coordinate 32,986,450 downwards.
AGTTGCCCAGGGTGTGAGGCGCCGGGCGGGTGTGGGGATACTCACAAGCCCCGGCTGAGCGCCGCTGTGTTGGAGTTTACCCCGTGGACGAGAGGGTCGCCTCCCTCGCCTGCGGGTTGTGGGGGGGAAACTCTGACTGTTGTTTGTGCATATGCACCAAACAGGAGTTCGGAGTATTCGGCCTTCTTGGAGACCTTGACTGGAGTCCTGCATGGGGCTCCAGTGGGGGACTCCATTGTTCTGCTGGGGGACTTCAACGCACACGTGGGCAATGATGGAGACACCTGGAGAGGCGTGATTGGGAGGAACGGCCTCCCTGATCTAAACCAGAGTGGTTGTTTGTTGTTGGACTTCTGTGCTAGTCATGGATTGTCTATAACGAACACCATGTTCGAACATAGGGATGCTCATAAGTGTACCTGGTACCAGAGCACCCTAGGCCAAGGTCAATGATCGATTTCATAATCGTTTCATCTGATCTGAGGCCGTATGTTTTGGACACTGGGTGAAGAGAGGGGCAGAGCTGTCAACCGATCACCATCTGGTGGTGAGTTGGGTCAGGGGTGGGGGAAGACTCTGGACAGACCTGGTAAGCCCAAACGTGTAGTGCGGGTAAATTGGGAACGTCTGGAGGAGGCCCCTGTCCGACAGACTTTCAACTCACACCTCCGGGCGGAGCTTTTCGTGCATCCCTGTGGAGGCTGGGGGCATTGAACCCGAGTGGACAATGTTCAAAGTTTCCATTGCTGAAGCTGCGGCGGCGAGGAGCTGTGGTCTTAGGATCTTAGGTGCCTCAAGGGGCGGTAACCCACGAACACCGTGGTGGACACCAGTGGTCAGGGAAGCCGTCCGACTGAAGAAGGAGTCCTTCCGGGATATGTTATCTCGGAGGACTCCGGAGGCAGTTGCAGGGTACCGAAGGGCCGAAGGGCTGCAGCCTCTGCCGTGAAAGAGGCAAAGCAGCGGGTGTGGGAGAAGTTTGGAGAAGACATGGAGAAGGACTTTCGGTCGGCACCAAAGTGTTTCTGGAAAACTGTTCGCCACCTCAGGAGGGGGAAGGGGGAACCATCCAAGCTGTGTACAGTAAGGATGGGACACTGTTGACCTCCACTGAGGAGGTAATAGGGCGGTGGAGGGAGCACTTTGAGGAACTCCTGAATCCGACTAATACGCCCTCTATGTTAGAGGCAGAGCTGGAGGATAACGGGGATTGTCGTCGATTTCCCAGGCGGAAGTCACTGATGTAGTCAAACAACTACACAGTGGCAAAGCCCCGGGATTGATGAGATCCGTCCAGAAATGCTCAAGGCTCTGGGTGTGGAGGGGTTGTCCTGGTTGACACGCCTCTTCAACATTGCGTGGAAGTCTGGGACGGTGCCAAAGGAGTGGCAGACTGGGGTGGTGGTTCCTCTTTTTAAAAAGGGGGACCAGAGGGTGTGTGCCAATTATAGGGGTATCACACATCTCAGCCTCCCTGGTAAAGTCTACTCCAAGGTGCTGGAAAGGAGGGTTCGGCCGATAGTCGAACCTCGGATTGAGGAGGAACAATGCGGATTCCGTCCTGGTCGTGGAACAACGGACCAGCTCTTCACTCTCGCAAGGATCCTGGAGGGAGCCTGGGAGTATGCCCAACCGGGTCTACATGTGTTTTGTGGATTTGGAGAAGGCGTATGACCGGGTCCCCCGGGAGATACTGTGGGAGGTGCTGCGGGAGTATGGGGTGAGTGGGTCTCTACTCAGGGCCATCCAATCTCTGTATGACCAAAGTGAGAGCTGTGTCCGGGTTCTCGGTAGTAAGTCGGACTCGTTTCAGGTGAGGGTTGGCCTCCGCCAGGGCTGCGCTTTTGTCACCAATCCTGTTTGTAATATTTATGGACAGGATATCGAGGCGTAGTCGGGGTGGGGAGGGGTTGCAGTTTGGTGGGCTGGGGATCTCATCGCTGCTCTTTGCAGATGATGTGGTCCTGATGGCATCATCGGCCTGCGACCTTCAGCACTCACTGGATCGGTTCGCAACCGAGTGTGAAGCGGTTGGGATGAGGATCAGCACCTCTAAATCGGAGGCCATGGTTCTCAGCAGGAAACCGATGGAATGCCTTCTCCAGGTAGGGAATGAGTCCTTACCCCAAGTGAAGGAGTTCAAGTACCTTGGGGTTTTGTTCGCGAGTGAGGGGACAATGGAGCGGGAGATTGGTCGGAGAATCGGGCGCAGCGGGTGCGGTATTGCATTCAATCTATCGCACCGCTGTGACGAAAAAGAGAGCTGAGCCAGAAGGCAAAGCTCTCGATCTACCGGTCAGTTTTCGTTCCTACCCTCACCTATGGTCATGAAGGCTGGGTCATGACCGAAAGAACGAGATCCAGGGTACAAGCGGCGAAAATGGGTTTCCTCAGGAGGGTGGCTGGCGTCTCCCTTAGAGATAGGGTGAGAAGCTCAGTCATCCGTGAGGAGCTCGGAGTAGAGCCGCTGCTGCTCCTTGCGTCGAAAGGAGCCAGTTGAGGTGGTTCGGGCATCTGGTAAGGATGCCCCTGGGCGCCCCCTAGGGAGGTGTTCCAGGCACGTCCAGCTGGGAGGAGGCCTCGGGAAGACCCAGGACTAGGTGGAGGGATTATATCTCCAACCTGGCCTGGGAACGCCGATCCCCCAGTCGGAGCTGGTTAATGTTGCTCGGGAAAGGGAAGTTTGGGGTCCCCTGCTGGAGCTGCTCCCCCCGCGACCCGACACCGGATAAGCGGACGAAGATGGATGGATGGATGGGACCTTTAAGGATACACACAGTGTGTTTTGGGGAGTATCAATAAATGTAAACATAACTTTTGTTTGTTTATAGGAAAACTCCACAGGGTGTCTTTAACTGTAGCTGAACTAAAATGCAATCTCTGTTTGGCTGCATTTCTGTTTGGTATAATTTGCTATGACAACATTTGGGCTAAATGTTAGTGTAAGGCCCTAAACACCAACACAGGTGTTTTCAGTAATTCTGGCTGATTCTACCTCTTCCTAGGACTGTGTGGGTGTGTCTAGACTGATTGACTGATCTCCCTGAGTCTCTTGTTAGCTTTGTTGCACTTGTTAGGGCAGGAGAAATGCCCGCTTTACCATTCGTATTGTTAGACAAGGTTTGTGACCTAATAAATGCCCATCTGAGCTCCGGCCCACTTCAACCCGAGCATAGGTCTAAAGCCAGAATATCTGAAATCACCTTTGTGGGTGTTCAGAGGCTTTACCAGCATTGCAAAGGAGAGTGTTATACTTTTATAATCTTTCTCAAAAAAGATTCATCATCCTTTTTAATATTCTCAATATTGATCTCTCAAACTCCATCTCCATCTGTGTGTGTGTGTGTGTGTTTCTCCAGCGTGCAGCTCATCAGTTGAAAGCTCAAAGGCAGCTGGAGGAGGCCTTTGAGTCTCGCCTCCAGCGAATGCATAACAACATGCAGACCAGCATGCAGAACAACACGCAGAACAACACGCAGAACAGCATGCAGACCAACATGCAGAGAGGGACCACGGTTTCTTCGGAAACAACCCTTTCTACTGACACAAACCTCTCCAGCGGTAAGCAACCTAAAACAAGTTCTCTCTTATGCTGATTTTTATTTACCTTGGGGTCCAGTTCATTGATTGAGCGTCTTTTCTTTGCATTGCGCAAATGAAGAATTATTAAAATGCATAAAGTAATTTTGAAAGCATACTTTTTCTCAAAGCCTAGAAATCTTGTAACCTGTTATTCATTCCTTGATTGCATTGGGTACAGAGCAAGAGCCCCATTCATACTGTATCCCTTCTCTGTATCCAGACTCTCAGCCTGCATCTGCTGACCCTCCACCAAGTCCTCACGCTCGCAGCAGCAGCAGCACCTCAGATGTCGATACAAATGGCACCACAGGGCACAATCCCACAGCAGGTAAAACACCAAAGCGTCTATTCTTTCCTTCTGTCCCTTACCATTGAGATGAGATGAATTCCATGCTGCTTCATTCTTCCTGTCCTGTGTCTCTCAATAGGAAACGGTGAGGAAGTGCAGGTGGGCAAAATCTCCTTCACTCCATCAGAGGTGCTCGGACACGGCACAGCGGGAACTTTTGTCTTCAGGTACAGTATGTGTATTTTAACACAGCGCTGTTTAAATAGTTAATCAAAGGAATATATTTGTGGATGTGCATGTTTTTGATCATGAAGTGCAAAATAGGTGTACTTGACATTTCTGTCAAGCATTTTCAAGCACATCATAAGACTGATTTCTTACCATCCAGGAAGACTTTTGTTTGTTACCCCCTTCATTTGGTTATTTGTTGTAGTGTTGGCTGGCAGCTCAATGTCGAATCTAATCTGCGTAAGTAAACGCAACATCAGATAAACTATTTTCTAAACAGTCCCTGCTTGAAAAAGGCAAACTTCTGTGGCCGGATTAGCTCAGTTGGTAGAGCACGTGCACATATATAGAGGTTTACTCCTTGACGCAGCAGCTGCGGGTTCAACTCTGACACGCGGCCCTTTGCTGCATGTCATTCCCCCTCTCTCTCTCTCTCTCCCCTTTCATGGCTTCATCTGTCCTGTGGAATTGAAGGCCTAAAATGCCCAAAAAATAATCTTTAAAAAAAAGAAAAAGGTATACTCCAAAGACTATCTTACATAATCTTTGTCATGGTTCCCATGGGCCCTTGAAATCCTTAAAAGTTTGTGAATTTCGGGGGGATCAAGGCCTTAAATGTTTTTGAAAATAAATATAAATGGACACGGGTCATTGAAAGTGACTGAATTTATATATTTTGTGCAAGAATAGAAATTAAAGTAGAACGTTTTTTTTTTTTTTTTTTTTTTAACTTAACATTAGTAGATAGACGTTAAGTTTTATGTTAGAGAAAGCAAGCGACCACATAGGCTGCCATCACAGTCATCAACATCACTGTCTCAAACCATGCCGTGTTGGGACTTTGAATTTGAGGTAATTGGGTCTGAATAGTTCCTGAAAAGTCCTTGATTTTGATGTTTACGAAGGTGTGGGAACCCTGCTAAAAAGACTAAATGGTGACTGTTTGCTTCAGCAAAAGACCTTCTGACTAGTCACAGTAGGGAAAGCACAGGTGTTGCTAATAACATTAATAATGGCTGTTCTATTCAATGGTCCCAGTAAGCAGTGACAGTGAGCCATCATGCACAACACCAACACCCTGAAACTGACCCAGCTAAATGGAATTCAGCCATCATTCATTTGGTTATTTTCTACTGTGTCAAAATGTCCGAGTTGGTTGGTTTTCATACCGTAGTGAAAAATCAAAATAAATATTTGTAAGTAGTTGAGTTAATGGGCTAAACCATATAAAACCTGCGAGATAAACCATATTGTTCCGAATCACACACACAAACACACAGTACTGTGCATAATATGTTATGGCCCTCTGTTTGGGGACTATAGGGGTCATTTTGATGGACGCCATGTAGCGGTGAAGCGAATACTGCCGGAGTGTTTCGAGGTAGCAGAGCGCGAGGTGCAGCTCCTCCGAGAGTCTGACACTCACCCGTACGTCATCCGATATTTCTGCACAGAGAGAGACCGCCTCTTCACTTACATCGCCATCGAGCTGTGCGCTGCCACCCTGCAACAGGTCAGCACCTCAGGGCCTTGTCAGTTGACATTTTACTGTTGTTACAAAGCTGTTTGCCATTTGCATCCCATACTTGACATCATGTCATTTAAAATGGCAACCCGTAATAACAAAACTAAGATATATTATTGCATGTTTTTTGTGTGCGTCTGTATTCTCTGCAGTATGTGGAGGACCCGTCTTGCTTTCCTGAGGTGAATCCTATAACTCTTCTGGGACAGACCATGTGTGGCCTCTCACACCTCCACTCACTCAACATAGGTCTGAGATACACACACACACACACACACACACACACACACACACACACACACACACACACACACACACACACACACACACACACACACACACATACATACATACATACATACATACAATATATTTACATGTAAACACACAAGTGCATGCACACATTTTTTTCTTCCAAAGGATTCTACTGCTTAACTTGGACAGCTAAAAGCTTCTCCTCTTGCTCTTTCTGAAAAACTTCCTTCGTCTCGTCTCTCCCTTTTATTAGTCCATCGTGACCTGAAGCCTAGAAACATCCTCCTTTCTGGTCCCAGTGCGCTGGGTCAGGTCCGAGCTCTCATCTCTGATTTTGGACTCTGTAAGAAGATCCCAGACGGTCGGAGCAGCTTCTCCTTGAGGTCAGGAATACCAGGAACTGAAGGGTGGATAGCTCCCGAAGTACTGCGAGATACTCCGGGCAACAAACCGGTAGGATGCACACGCATCACATTTGTCTTTGAACATTCAGTCAACTTGTTGGCTAAAATGGTTTTTGTGTCTATGACCCAGTTTTTAGTTTATCATGCGGATTTGAATGGTACTGGATACTTTAATGGATACTTTGGTATTTTATGTTCAATAGCATGGACCACATGTCCTATAAAAGAATGATTTAAACCTTTTTATATCCTAATTTTTATAAAAAAATATAATTTTTTTTTGTCTAAATAAATTCATATAAAACCAAAAACTGAGCTGACCCCCGAGATTGAGGAAATGGGAGGTATCATGAGTCTTTTGTGTTTCTCCTCTTCTCTGTACAGACAGCAGCGGTGGACGTGTTCTCAGCAGGCTGTGTGTTCTACTTTGTGATCAGCAGGGGGCAGCACCCCTTTGGTGATTCATTAAGACGGCAGGTCAACATCCTGTCAGGAGAATATTCACTCTCACATTTTATGGACGATATACACGGTGAGAGAGGTCATTGCGCATGTGTCTTTCTTGGCTTGGTTCATGCCTAATCATTTTTTTTTTTAAGCCACAATACTTCGGCAAAAAATTTGCAAAAAGAAAGATTTAAATGTACACAACCACCTCATGTCCTGCATTTAAAGATCCACACCTCAACAATCCAACTTCCTTTTAAAGTGCTCATATTATGCTCATTTTCAGGGTCATAATTGTATTTAGAGGTTATATCAGAATAGGTTTATATGGTTTGATTTTCAAAAAACACCATATTTTTTGTTGTACTGCACATTGCTGCAGCTCCTCTTTTCACCCTGTGTGTTGAGCTCTCTGTTTTAGCTACAGAGTGAGGCATCTCACTTCTATCCCATCTTTGTTGGGAGTCGCACATGCAAAGTACCTAGGTAAGGACTACTAGCCAGTCAGAAGCAGAGTATGAGGGCGTGCCATGCTAGCAGCTAGGTGAGCATTATAACGGGTGTTACAAAGTGACGCACGTTTGTCACAGAAGTAAAGGCTGGACTACAATAGAGCTGTTTGGAGCAGTTAGTGAACAGTGTTTTCTGTTGGAGATGGTAAGTCCTTTTGGGGTGGACTTTGGGCTTTTTCCCTTAGTAAACCATAACATGTACAAAAAAAGATATAAAACACAATAAAGGAAAGGGGAAAAGCCAAAAAGCATAATATGAGCACTTTAAATACACTGAGTAATCCAGGGGTTGTTTTGCTATGACTCTTGGGTAGAACGGTCTTCCAAGATGAGTCCCTTTTCATTAATCACATACATGTCGTAATTGCACAAAACCCCCCCCAAAAAACGTTGCAGGCTGTATTCTGTGTATAATATCTGCTGCCGCTTACTCCACCCTCACCACAGCCTAAACTTTCTGAAACTTGACTGCAATAAGTCAGCAATCCTAATCATTGGGCCAGATTCACTCAACATCAATGGCTCCATTGTCACCCCTTCCACCCAAATATGCCACCTGGGAGCCACTCTTCCACCACATCCAAAACGCCCTCACACTGTCATCATTCAAAAAGGCCTTCAAACCCCACCTTTTCAGAATCGCCTTCCCCAACTAACCCCCTCCCCCTCTTTTTTTTTTTTTTTTTTTTTTTTTTTAAATGTTCTTGCTATTTTATTTCTATTGTCTTTTATTAAAATGATTACTGCTTATGGGCTTATATTTATGTGTAAAGCGTCTTTAAGGACTTTTACAGTACAGGCCAAAAGTTTGGACACACCTTCTCATTCAAATGCGTTTCCTTTTATTTTCATGACTATTTACATTGTAAATTCTCACTGAAGGCATCAAAACTATGAATGAACACATATGGAATTATGTATTTAACAAAAAAGTGTGAAATAACTGAAAACATGTCTTATATTTTAGATTCTTCAAAGTAGCCACCCTTTGCTTTTTTATTAATAAGGGAAAATATTCCACTAATTAACCCTGACAAAGCACACCTGTGAAGGTAAAACCATTTCAGGTGACTACCTCATGAAGCTCATTGAGAGAACACCAAGGGTTTGCAGAATTATCAAAAAAAGCAAAGGGTGGCTACTTTGAAGAATCGAAAATATATAAGACATGTTTTCAGTTATTTCACACTTTTTTTGTTAAGTACATAATTCCATATGTGTTCATTCATAGTTTTGATGCCTTTAGTGAGAATCTACAATGTAAATAGTCATGAAAATAAAGAAACACATTGAATGAGAAGGTGTGTCCAAACTTTTGGCCTGTACTGTACATTATTATTATTATTATTATTATTATTATTATAACAATAATAATAATCACAAAAATCTGCTGATGGCGCAAACGGCAAAATGATGAATGAAAACCTGAGAACCGTTTCTCCCTCCAAATCAGATGACGTCATAGCGCAGGATCTGATCGAGCAGATGATCAGCGGCGAGCCCTCCGCCCGGCCCTCCACCGCCTGTGTGCTCAAACATCCGTTCTTCTGGAGCCCCGAGAAGCAGCTGCTCTTTTTCCAGGTGTGTTAAATCAGCTGCTCGTAGATACACAAAGGCCTGCTTGTCTCTCTTGTGATACTAAAGGTCCTCATGCCATGACTACTGGTCATTTTCTTTTTTTTCCTTCTGGTTTAAAAGCTCTTCTTATTTATTTTTTGTGTGTGTAAGAGGAGTATGCGTAGACACCTAGCATGTCCTCCTCTTTTGCTCAGCCCCATATCTCTCCATGAAACAATGTGTTTGTGTTTTGTGTGCGCACGAACGTAGGACGTTAGTGACCGCATAGAGAAGGAGCCAGCGGACAGTCCGATTGTGGTCAAACTGGAGACTGCAGGAAGAGCAGTGGTTCGAACCAACTGGAGGATGCATATCTCTGTGCCGCTACAGACAGGTACGCACATACTAGAGTCACATAGCTGCGCTGTTTACACCTGTGCAGGATGACAAAGCCATCAATGGTCTGTCACCCCCGTGTACGTTCCAGACCTGAGGCGGTTCAGGACGTACAAAGGAAACTCGGTCCGAGATCTGCTGCGAGCCATGAGGAATAAGGTCAGCATGCCCCTTTCAACACGTATGTTTCTTTGATACAAGCTGGCCCGCTCTGACACGTGTTACGTTCCCATTGCGTTGTTACAGAAGCATCACTACCACGAGTTGCCGCCGGAGGTGCAGGAGACTCTCGGGGAGCTGCCCGAAGGCTTCGTCGGCTACTTCACCTCGCGGTTTCCACGGTTACTGATGCACACGCACGCAGCGCTGCACATCTGCTCCCCTGAGAGACTGTTTCACCCCTACTACCTGCAACCCAACACCAAATCACAATAACATGACCCTGCACTCCGTACTCTGTGTACACACACACACACACACACACACACACACACACACACACACACACACACACACACACACACACACACAGGTGAACTTACAGTGTCCCTTTTATTGCTTTTGTAAAGCCCATGCTGTTTTGGTGGAAGATACAGTGCTGTGAAAAAGTTTTTTTTATATGGCTTGAGTTTTTAGATTAATAAGGTTTTTTGCAGCTGTTGATCAAGAAACAGTTTTTAAGATTAAATTACAAAGTCCTCCGACTGCATACCCCCTCAGAAGCTGCACACATTTGTTATATTAATAATGGTTCATGTTTTTAAACTACGTTTTAATGGATTTAGTTCAGCAACGCGTTTCCTCTAAACAATTTCAGGAAAAAGGCTTTCGGTGACTTTTTATAAAAATCACCGACATGTTCAAGACATTAGGGGATTCTGTTACTGGAGCACTGCCTGATTTTGGTTGAAGGAAACAAACCCATTGCAGTTCTTAAATGAGGAGATCTGGAGAACACGGTCAAAGGAAGAGCTTTTTAATAAGTTGCAGCAAAAAAAAAGAAAAAAAGATATAACAACGTACCGTTACGGCACCGGTTTAAGCTCTGAGTTGGCTGATGTGTGAAGATTCCTGCATCCTTATTCTACATTACAGTCCTTTTTTAATTTTTATATATATATATATATATATATATATATATATATATATATATACACACATTTTTTTTTAAGTAAAGCAACCAACTCAAATTCAGTCCAGGAGAAGCGCAGCTGTTTTCTCTCAAGTGCTATAGTAATTGGGATAAAGCAAAAATGTTCCATAATGGCCAAAAAGAATGACCTTGCACGGCACGAAAATCCATTTCAACAACGTCAACAAGAATAACGTCTCCCAAAATCGCTTAGAGCACCTTTAAAGTCATGGTTCAGAGTAATTTTACCCTAGGCTGCTTAGCATCTTGACCTTGAGCCAAACAACCCCCCATAAGCTTTTTTTCCCTTGTTATAACGTTGGTCGAGTTAGCGTTATCAGTTGGTTAGCTTAGTGCAGGCGCTAATGGATCCACGTTTGTATATCGTAAAGTACCCCACTAATAATGCCCGGAATGATACCAAACTTCTACAGTAATACAAATAGTTTCTGTACTGTAACGAGGCATTATATATATATATATATATCAACCAAACTTCACTGGTGAGACAAACGTGTGATGGTCAGGAAGACGTTTTTGGCAGGGGGAAAAAAACTGATCCGAAAATGAAACTGAACGCTGTAGAAATGTATGTAACGAAGTAAAAGTCAAAAGTATGCACTATTGATTCTACTTAAGTTCAGATACGTGAAAAATGAGAGATATCCTGCTAACAGACAAACAGATGGAAAACACAACCTCTTTATAACTTATTTGAAGGTATTTTTGTAGATTTTTTTTTTTTTTTTTACTTTATTACCGGATAATTAATAGCACTACACAACACAGGCACAAGACAAAACATTTTCTTCAACAAAAAAAATAAAGCTTGTGTTGCTATTACAAGGCCTCGTGTCATAGGAGAGATCTCTGGGATCCCTTTGCCAGTTTACTGTGGCTGCCGTGCTCCTCTCAGCTCCTCTGTACGAAGTGCCAAAGACTCCGCCATATTTGCCTTGCTGTTTCTTTTTGTATTTGATATGTGTGTGTGTGTGTGTGTGTCTGAATGTAGCTACACTGACTGAAGAATGTACTGAGCCTTGTTTTTCACTGGAAGCAGTACATGGAGCCTAATAGTCAAAATATCATTGGCACTTAAATGTGGGCAATGTGCATATTCTGGGAAAATATGATTTATCACCAACGTCTGCAGGCAGTAATGCACATGTTGCCAATTTCATTTTTATTTATAGACATTTTTTGTTAACCCATTTTGTAACAAAAATGCAATACATGTCACCACTCCTGAAAGTTGGCATTGCTTTGAGCTTCTGAGCGTCTCCAGCTTCACAAAATGTTGCTAAATTCTCTAGTGGGTCTGTAGTAGGATGAATGATGAAGAATCTAACTTTTTTACTTCTTTGTTTTTTTTTGAATGAGTGGATTAAACTGACGCTTTGGGTGTGCCAAAGAATGAATAAATCAAGTCTTGTTGTCTTGGTCTTTAGTTTTCCCATATTTAATACAAATGGGTTTATGTTGATTGAAAGAAGCAACACGTAAAAAGAAAAAAAGAAAAATATTTATTGACTTTATTGCTGGGCAAATGTAGAGTATGTGACTTGAAAGTAAAACTTGCCTTAAAATGGTATCTTTAAAGGCTCTGAAAACATATTTTCTCATTTAGCTTCTTACTAGGTCCCACAGAACATGAACACAACCATTTTGGATTATTTCACGTGAGAGATATCTTGTGTTTTTTTTTTTTTTTCTGAGCTCTTCTTACGGGTTGTCTCAGTTGGGAAAAACACGATGCTGTGTACAACGTGCTCAAACAAACGTCCACTGCCAGCTTTCTTTATAACTTACAAACTGCATCTTTAATCAAAGATTAGTTTAAGGATTACAGGGCTGGATGCTTTAAGCTCCTTGAGAGTTATCAATCCCTTTCCCTTTTTACTCTATAGAGAGGGAGAGAAAGACAGAGGGACAATCACATTTTGTCAGACACTTAGAATAATCTGAGCCTGTCAATGGCAAAACGAGCACTTTAGTGAAGGTAAATACAAGCTGCACAATTGCCCTATTAATTTACATTGTAGCTTGTTTCGCCGCTGCCGACTGCAGCGATCTCTCTTAATACTGGACCAATGTCAAAGATTGTTGTTCCCATCAGTCACTTAGACACGAAAACATAGGAAATCGGGTCCAGGTTGAAAAAAAAACGGTAGTTACCCTTTAAAGAGGATGATTTATCACCCAACCGAAATAATAACCTGACTCAGATATTGGCGGATGGGAGCCTGCAGCGGTAACTGCACAGAAAATGTCCATCAAGTGTATGATGCAAGAAGAAGCTGAGGACTTGCAGCTTTCTGACTAACTGTACTTGTATAGTTTGAGGAGTGTAGATTCTAATATTTAAAAATGAAATGCAGAGCTGCGATGCTATACCGTTTTTGGTCGAACATTTGTTGACATGTGCCCTGAAAATACCTCTTGTGGCTGTGCGAATTACAACCGATTAGCTACTCACATTGTTTGTGAGTAGCTAAGGTGGAAGCAGGGACGTCTCTGGGAATACATCTAAAAAATAAAATATATATATATATATATATATATATATATATATATAAATAAAGTGTGTATATATATATAAAATATAAAGAAGCTCTTTTTGATACGTACAGCATTACCCCTCACTTTAAAAATGTATTAAAATATATATATATATATATATATATATATATATATATAACATTATATATATATATAACATTATATATATATATAATATTATATAACATTATATATATATATAACATTATATATATATATAATATTATATAATATATTATATATATATATAATATATTATATATATATATAATAATATTATATTATATTATATTATATATATATATATATATATTCCTATTGACTGACTTCTTTCTGCCTCCTCTGTGCTTTTTTGCACCTGAAAGGGCAGGACAAAGGACCGCTTCATCATTCTTATATGCAGATAAAACTTGTGACCTAATAAATTCCCAGATTTGCCCACTTTCACCCTGAGCAGAGGTCTAATCAGCCAGAATATCTGAAATCCCCAGTGTGGGTGTTCACAGGCTGCTGGGGACACAGCTGCCAGACGGAGGTTTTTAGAAGTTTATCTGCAGTTAGGGCACAAGTCTTCTACACGGTCAGGCAAACAGTGTTTATGGATGCAGCCCTCGGAGCTTTTCCCTTAGCGGGTGTCGGTGGGCTGACTGATAGATTAGCGCTTTCTGTTCTACACAGCCAGCTAGAGCCTTAGCCGAGGCTAAACAGCAGGTTGATCTAGCTTCTTGTTTTTTCCTCCTTGAATCAGGTGAGGAGCCATGACTACAGACTGACTTCTTACAACTATTACCTAATCCAATATTGATGTTATGCTTTCAGTCGATCAAGTATCACATGTAGACATGGTGCCCAATTTGAATCTAACATTCCTTTACATGTTTTTTGCACTTACATTTGGACTACTGGCTTCAGAGCTGCTGCCTCATGCCGCTTTAAAAACATATTGTGCAGATCATTTTTTATATAGTCGATATACCTGCAATTAATGGTATTCAACCTAGTTTATGCACCTTCACTTCATTTTACTTTATAAATACACATTTTCTTCCTTTTAGGGTTTTGACTACACATTGTGGTTTTGCATTCCAATTATTAACACCTGTGACTGATCACTTTATTTAGTGATTATGGGTTGGGGTATAGGCAGTGGCTTTTCAGTGTTCACATGTTGTATATTGACATCTTAAGATTAGACAAATACATTTTTAAATGTATATCCAATATAGATATGCAATGTTTGTGCTATGATAGTCTGTTACACAGCAGAAATTAAAAAACATTGGGAGCAAAGAATAGTTGATTGTACATTAGCCATGTTGATTATTGTCAACACCTGTGGCTAAGTTACTTGTTTTTGATGACATGTTTGCATGTTGTCTAGTCCTTGTATTTATGTGGCGTTTAAGCACAAAACACAAATGCTTTTGCAGGTGTTAAGTCGTGTTATCCAACAGACATACCAGCACCCTTGTATTCTAAAAGGATTTGTGTCTTGTCCATTGACTGCTACTGAACCTGACAAAAGACGTAGCCTTTTTTAAAGCCGTCTCTCAGCAGACACCTTTGTATGAAATGAGTTACAGCAGACTGCCAGCTTTCACCTGGTTGAATTTTTATTTGCAGTTCTTTACATTTAGAAAAAGAATCCAAGGATTTTGCCTCCTGTGTGTTTCCGTCTGGCCTCTTCGTGGTCCATGATGCCAGCTGAGGTGGTCAGCACAATGTATCTGTGGAGACAAAAAGTCAGCATGTTACCAAACAACTCACACAACCCATAGTAATTCCTGATAACGAACACCTCGAAGGGCATTAACCGGCTTATACCATGGTTACTTGGCAAAGAACTTTTTTTAGGCCATTCATTTTCTAATTTTCCATGCATTTTGCAATCACAATCTGTTATTACCTGAGGACGTAGGGTTTCTATGCAATGGAAACGTTTCCTACTCCAGTAAATAGGACGATCTTAGATACGACCCAGCAACGGGAATTCTAGTCTGCTCAGCTACGAGCCAGCTGTTAGCAAGCTAATGTTATGCTAGCCAGATTCAAAGTCTGAACAGTTGACAAATAATTTTGACAGTATGTTTAACAAGACCAGCTAGCTCTCCAGCCACGTAATTGTCTCTGAATCAAAGATTTTCATAAACAAATGATACACCATGTGTACTGTCGGCGGCAGCCTTAAGCCTAAACAGCCAACAGGAGGAGAGATGATCAAAGTGAAACAAAGTAAGTTCAAAGAATGCACTGAAGGACTACACTATTTTAATGTAGCGCATTCATTTCAGGGGTGGAGGAAAAAAAAAAAAAAAAAAAAAAAATAGATACAGCATAGTATTGCAATATTTTCTGTGGCAATACTGTATCGATACACAGACGCCAAGTATCGATCTTTTATTATACATGTGTTGATCAGTTTGTTTGCTTGACAGTCTGATTTTGCAGCAATACAATTGAAGTGAGATGAACAAACGGAGAAATGTATCTTTTTAGATAAAACCGATGTCGACAAAGTTTCCTTTTGGGGACATCATTTGCAATTGAATATTGCGATATGTTTAAAATCGCAATAATATCGTATCGCGACGCAAGTATCGTGATGATATCGTATATCGGCCTCTGGTGATTCCCACCCCTAATTCATTTACAACGGTAAACCGACATTTCACCCGAGGAGCAAAAGAAAGAGCCCCACTGAACAAACCTACATTACATCGGAAAGACTTCAAAAAGCCACAGAATACCTTCATATTTGACCATCTGATTAAACCCTACTCCATA
This sequence comes from Perca flavescens, assembly GCF_004354835.1. Taxonomy (NCBI): domain Eukaryota; kingdom Metazoa; phylum Chordata; class Actinopteri; order Perciformes; family Percidae; genus Perca; species Perca flavescens. The sequence continues at coordinate 32,970,780 of NC_041332.1, read as the reverse complement.
TATGAAGAATGGGCCTTCCATTAAGTTCACCAACGTATTAACGGCTATGAAAACCTATTTTATGACCCTCATTTTGTTTATGAAATGTATGAAGGCAATTTGAACCATACAGGAAAAGATGTGTAGAGGTGGGATGATTCTATTAGTCTGCAGTATACGGTAGGTAGTACACTCTCCCAAATATGATCATTTTCATCTCAAACTGCAACAGTCATTACTCCACAGATAGTTCCTCAAATCAGCTCAGGGGAGGTTGATTAAATTGTGTGCACATCAGATGGAAAAGCTTTTCCGAGTATGTTGGGGCCACCAAACGAAAAGGAACAGGTGGTAACACTGAAAGTAAGGTAATATTCCGTAGATATCATAAAACCAATCACTGCATTGATGACCATCTACAGGCAACCGAGTCAGTGAACAAATCTGAGAAAAACATTTCCAGGTACAAACTTGCTACTTTGCTTGAGAGAACATGTAAAAACCATCTTATATCCAAGCACAATAGATACCCTGTAATCCTCAACGTGAGCTTCAGTCCAGCTGATGACCTTTACATGCCACTCCCTGTTGTCTCTGCTACATCTGATAAACAAAAATGGCACTTAAATGACTAATTAATAATCCCATGACTTCATGAGACCATCTAGAATAATCATCTAGGGCAGCATCAATAAATGCTGAGCGCTTAGCCTTTCACTTTCACTCGGAACGAGCCAATTACTTGGTTTCCAGTATTCGTTCCCCACAACTCTAATTAGGAGGGTGGTTCAATCAGGCGCTGCTCAGCTCACCTACAGCTTCAGGTAGCGTCAGGGCCCGGGCGGAGGAAACGGGGGCCCGGTTCAGCCTGCTCTGGAAGCTGCATACGGGTCGGAGAAACCGCAGGCAACAAAACAACGTGCTGGAGAGCCCAAGAGCCTGGGCGGTCATCTAACGTGGGTTTGTGTATGACTAATTTCATCATTTCCATGTAGGTTAGACCGCAATCCGTTTTTAGCCCATGATTATTTTTTGGAAATCCGGTAGCCCACTGCAAAAAACATGCTTGGGCAACCCCTTCTCATTCCCATTTTGTGAAATAATGACACTTGGTCAGTGGCTCTCAGCGTCACATACTGCACAAGCTCCCCTTTAGCCGTCTAGGGATGTAGCAACTCCCCGCTGCTGTACTGTGCATGCACACACGCACAGAGAATCCTCGATTTATAGTTAGATGATCACAAAATCAACACTAGCTTCAAATCTCTTGAATGAAAAACAGATTCAACTAATTTTCCAATACAACGGCACAGGACAACCAAGCAAAAGCAAGCATCGCAGCGGGCAAGTCGAGCATGAAACCAAGCCACTGCAGTTACTAACTGATCAAGAGAAAGACTGGAGACCATTGGGAGTAAAATGTCTCCTCAGTGGGTTCAGCACTACATCACTGCCACCCAGTTTAAAAAGTTGGTGTATGCGATTCTCACCCAAACTGTCTTGAAGGCAACAGGTTGTTCTGCCACTTCTCCAGGTCCTTGAGCTGGAGATCAAAACGCGGACTGATCACACCACACTGAAAGATAAAAAATAAAAAATAAAAGCTGGTTAACACTCCACATTCAAACAAAGTAGCAAGCAGGAACTAGATCCAACAGGTTAAATACGGTAAGATGAACCACCTGTGATAGCTTTAGTATTCCTCTCAATTAGAAGAGTATTGCATTTACCACTTTCCAAACAAAAAAAACAAGGCACCCCACTCTTTAAATTAAGAGTTTAATAAAAGTAGATGCTTAGAAGACATTTTATGTCGGAAGGTTTGTTTATGTCATTTGGAAATGCAGACCTGAGGGAACTGTTGCAAACAGCTACCAAAGCAGTGACACAATAGTAACTGCAGAGTTAGAGCCGACTAAGAGACTTTACCTTGTTCAGCCTGCCTGTGAGATTGACGACAATTTTTCCGGCTCTGTGGTCGTCAATGATCTCGAACTCACCAATGTAACCTGAAGGTGCAAACGACAAAGAACACTAAATCATTACATCACTTCAAACTATAACCATTTGGACCTGAATGAGCTCTACAGGCTTCAAACCTGTTCAGCTAGAGGCTGACCATACTTCTACCGACTACACTCGTATGTAACTTGCCTCTCCTAACAGCTTGACATGGCAGTAAATGTATACATTGACTAGACCATAGCGCTGCCGTTATGACATGGCCAAATGATTAACTTAGGGTTTCATGATACCAAGACCACCACTCACCGTGCTTCATCATGACGGTTAGGAAGCGCACAATAACCTTGGAGCAGGGCCTAAGGAGGACCTGGCGTTTCCCACGCTTCTCAGCGTTGTTGATGCATTTCAGAGCATCTGCGAGAACGTTCATGCGCACCATGATGCCTGCATACACAAAGATAACCATTGACCGATTAGAGTGACATATGTAAGCTTAACTAAGAAATTAAGCTGTGCCTAATTTCACAACCCAATGTGGGACCGTTTTTCCAATGCCTCCAAACTACTTTTACAGTTTATGCTGTACAGACTACAGAGTATAGACCTAGCCTGTGCTTGTGCTTTCACATCGTCAATTGCTGTCCCTCCATATCAGGAGCTACTTTTTTATTTTATTTTTTAAATGTAGGGTCATTCACTGACTTGAACACAATTTAATCTCGCATATTTTAGCTACAAATGGAAATACGGGGTCAAGAGGTGAAGCACAAAGTTATGCCCAGTTAACAAAGCCTAGCTTTCCCCAATTATGGCACGAAACGTAGCTAACGTCACATTTCAAACAGGTAACGTTCTTAGCAACTTCGCTAACATTAGCAAGTTACGTTGTGTAAATACTTTTGATTCCAGCGGAGTTTACTCGCAGCAGTTAACGTGGCGTTTGCTTGAGTGACATTGCAGTAAAACGCAGAGACTCGCCAAAGCATGGTCCTTCATGAGCACACAGAACAGCTAACGTTAACGTTACCTAGCCTAGCCGACTGACGTTAACATTACATTGGCAAAGCATCTCCCTACACTTGTAGTTCTAATGGTCAACGCAGCGTCGACCATGTACGCTACAAATGGCGTTAAACACGTATAACCATGGACAGCTTACAGGTCTTATTTGTTCAAAGTAAAAAAGGCATTTGTGTGGTCGCAAAGCTAACAGTGATCAAAGCGCCTTGAACGCACCGATTCCCAGGGCCGAGCAGAGGGGCTGCAAGATGAAATTTGAGGCCCAGTTGTGTTAAATTCGTCTCATCAATCGAGGCGATAATCCTCCCAAATCATTAACATGTACTTTTGCTTCAAAATGATCGCATAAATGGGACATTTAACATTAAGATGCTTTAGATACTTAAAAGATTGAAGGTGACAGTGTAAAAAGGCATCTTACCGGTTCTGCAATATGGCGGAAAGAGGAAGTAGAAAAAAACAGCAATGCATTATGGGAAAAAATCCAAGATTTTTCAAGTCGAGATGACCCACACCACCACGAGATTCGACAATTTAATCAAACCACACTCCTTTAATAGAATTTCTCATAGTCAAAATTGTATTCTCACTAGTCAGAATGGTAATTAAAGATATTCACAATAACATTCTCACTAGTAAAAATTGTTTCAAGATATCTACAACTTAGATTGTACTTGTCAAAACTATATTTAAATCCTTAAAGTGTCACCTCTCCATAGTTTTTTGTTTAAGCTACTCAAATGTTTATTGTTAAAAACAAATTATTGTCTATGTGTATATATATATATATGGTGTACATAATACAGCATAACTAGTATGTAGAAAAGTAATTAAAAAAACTGGAAAAAATAAATATAAAATAGCAACAAAAATAATTTTTAATTACTTTTTTTTGTAACCTATTTCATTGTATTCTTTTCTAAATACTATTTGTGCTGTATTATGTACACCAACTGTGTTCCCAATAAAACACGGTTTTAAAACATGGCCTTTTTAACATTTAATAGCTAGAATTGCTAGCTGGTTAAAGGTCCAATATGTAATATATTTACTGTAATAAATCCAAAAAATGTCCCCAATGTGTCATCAGATATTAAGGAAACATGCTAAGTTGAAACACTATCTTTTCTGACAACAATGCTAATGCCAGTATTTTCTCCTTTTGAAATTTACATTCCGTGACGGAATTTCTGTTTGTGTTTTGGCCTGTGTTGTTATCAACTGTCCAGTTTGACAGCCAGGCCGGGTTGCCAGATATACCTGTAAACACGTAAACCCAGCGCGCTACAGCTGTAACGGTAGTACAGCCAGATTCTACCCAACCTAACAGTTTGGAAATATTTTTAATACATTTTCTTACCAGAGCAACGTATTTATAGTCCACTGTGTGCAATCAAAGCTTGTTGATGTCCCATATGACATGCAATATAATTCTGCAAAGCCAAAGGTTTCTTAGTTTATGAACAACACATTTTTAGTGCAAGAACGGGAGGATGTGACTATGATAGCAGCAAAGGAAGGTGGACAAGTTGAGTTTAAAAGATATTTTTATAGGTTCAATAATAGGTTTGAGTTCTTCTTTAATACTTGTTGCCTGTTATATCCCCACCATCCTGTCATTTCTGCTGGTCTCAGATTAGCTAGCAGTCTCCAGAGTCATGATGCTCCCACACAGAATGTGTTCAATCTTCTAAGCAGTGGCATTTACACATAAAATGCCCTGTGAAGGAAATGTGCATATCTTACTGCACACTGTGATTAACATATAATTAAATTTAAGAATTCAAGTTTGAAAATAAATCAAGCACTGTCTTTTGCTTCTTTCAAAAGAAACATATTTTCTTCTTTTCCTGTTCAAGATTTTAACACTCAACAAGTGTTTGCAGTTGGTGTTGGACAAACAAAATGTCCTCTTTAATCCACATTAAATGACTTAACATATATATAGAGGAAGTGTGAATGCTCGACAGACTGTTTGAGTATGTAGGTCCCTGTGGCTCCTCAGATGGTAGTCAATCATTAGAAACTCTGCGCTGCTATTTCAGTCTGTTAGCTCTGAGGGCAGAGACGTACCAGCGTAAATGTAACCATGCCTTATGCATCTTCTCATTGCACCTTCCCACATGTGTTACAATAAAGATGTCAAGAGAATGAACACATAGAATTGGATGAACCACAAAATAATTCATGTTAGAGTCCATTTATATCTTTATTCGCCGTTTCAACATGAGCAACAAACTCAGTCTGATACTTGTTACCAGCAGGTACAATTCTTGTCAAATCCTTATCGTTTGACACAGTGATTACAGTACCTAGATGAAAATAAAACATACAGTAACATTTGTAAATGCCTTGCAAAACATACATGGCATTGTTAAAGAAGCATACATTTTTGACAACACTGAAAGGATTGCAATACATAGTCTGTATTATGTCCACGTATGTCACTAGATATAGACTATCAACTGAGCGGGGAATAACCACAGCGTAGTTGCTTTTTTAGGGAGTTTTTTTTCTATTTATCGCACACTTCACATGTCAAATAGGCAAACTCCTGCTGGTCTACACAGAAAATATCAATAACTAATCACACTACTTTCTTACGTGCACATAAAATATGTAATATATATAAGTTAGCATAGCATCAGGAGCTAAAACTAAGTCACAAAAATCACAATCACTGTATTTGGAACTGTGCAAAACATGATTGAGTTAGTGTGAGTGTAGTTTTGGTGTTCTCTGAGTTTTATTTTATGTAAGAATCAGCAATTTAGCAGATCAGATTACTATTGTATGAAAAGTATGACTGCTAGGTAGAAAGAGCATAAATAAATCTTTCTTTAAAGCTAATTCAAATGTTAACAACTACAGAACGTGTGGTACAAACGTTTCTTTTTTTGTCACGAGTCCTGTCAAAGCAACATGTTTGTTTCCCTCTTTGCGGGAGCCTTTATTCACTAAAAGTTTCCAACTCTACTGCTCTGAAGTTTGACTTTCATGTAGAGTGATCAGGATAAAAGTGTGTTCGAGGAGGTACTGTATGCCGGGTCACCTGGAAAATCTCAAAGCTATTCAGCCAGTACAAGTGAATCCCCTTTGATTTAGACCCAAAGCTCTTTCCTCTAGTGTCCAGCAGAGGGACAGCCAAACTACTCAGACTCAGACACAGTGACACACCCACCAGTCAAGTCACCAATTTAACAGACACATGAAGCATAATGGAATGCTGAGCAGCACAAGATGTAGTAACCAGATTTCAGTACTAATTCTATGGTTACATTAAAACTTCAACACATTCTTTCCTCTATTAAGCCTTTTAATGGCTTAATCTCTTAAGCTGCTATCCATGTTTACACTTAGCCACCATTGCTGACCATGCTGGCCAGAGAATCTGCGTCTCCCTGGGGATCCAGGCCCAGCTTCTGGAGGTCAAGTCCCATGGCTACCAGCATCTGGAGCAGCGTGAGCTCCTGCTGAGTGGCCTGGTCCACCAAGGCTGGGCAGGTGGGGTTGCACTGGGGCCTCTGGCAGCTGTCCACCAGGTGGAAAGGACAGCCTTTAGCAGGGGTTCTGTTGTTGCGTGTGGCCTCCAGACTCCTGTCCCAGCAGTGCAGGGCCCGTGGCAGAGACGTGCCTTTAACTTGGAAACTCAACCAGTTGCTAGAAGAACAACAAGACAGGGAAGATAGGGATCAGAAATAAACAGAGGGAAAGGGCAGGGAAGGGAAGGATTGGGAGAAAGCAAAGGAATTGGTCGCTGAATTGTCATCAGCGATGTCTTTGCCTGATCACAAGGTTTGTAATTTCCTTCGGCAACTTTTGGCTCATTATCTTGGTACAGCAAGTGTGTTTCTTCACAGAACAGCAACTGCAAAATTACCTACAATGACCTTGGACCTTCAGCTCCTCCCATAAAGAGTCATCACCATCGATAAACACACCTAACTTAGCTCGACTCTGTAAACCGATCGAAGACTGCACTGACCCATCAATTCCCATCTGTGCAGCAAAATAATGAGTGTGTTCAAGGGGTACCAAGGGGTAAGGGAAAGTGTGAAATGGCATTTGGTGACATGAAGAATGTAGGGTGATGAACGAGCGAACAAAATCAGCAGCATGAGCTCACTAGGTAGAGATGACTACTTGTAGAGGCGAGAATAAAGTGCGGGACAGAAGGCGTGAAAGTGCATTACCGCCACAGGAGTCAAATGTCCATTCTTACCTTTTAGTAATCACTGTGTGGGAGAGGCAGGACGGAGCAAACACAGCCCTGAAAAACACACACAAAACAATGCAGCCATCTCCACATGTTAGCCCATCTGGTGCATATAAGATCTAGTTATCACTTTATGTTTTCTCTTCCAAATCTGTTTTTGGGAACTCACGTGACATCTGTCAGTGAGTTCTTGAGCTCCCAGCCCAGGTTCTGTATGTACTGCCACTGCTCCTCGGACAGACTCTGTCCTCCCATGTAGATGTTCTCCACTCTCAGCTGCTCCTCATCAAACAGCCACTGCACGACAAACAGAGGGGCTACAGGGAAAACAAAGAGTTTAGTATTAAAGATGATCTAATCCATATTTTTATTTTAACAATGGGGCATATGATGATATACGGTATGTACAATGTGAAACAGGACGCTCATAGGGATGAACGTACAGAGAATTGTCAACTGACTGCAGTTCCGCTCAGCTCTACAGAGCTTTATAGCTCTTTTCTGCCCTTTGTTTGAGTTTTAGCGTGCGCAGATTTATTGTTTTGGTTCAGTCTCACGGCTCTCATCAGCCAGGAATAGGCAGCGAGCAGCTGTTTTTAGCACAAAAGCTCTGATAAACGAGTTGTACACTATAGGCTCAGCACCAAACGGCAGACTGGTTAAGTTAGAGTCCATCTGGCGTTCACCAGTGAAGCACTAGTGAAGCATTTAGCAGCTAAGAACCAGATATTTTTCTCAATAGTTGGTGGAGAACAAAACAGAGCTAAAACGTGAGTGAATATCAGGCTTATAGACTTACATCAGGTGGCCAGAATTATGACCCCAAATGAATGATAATGTTGCTCTGTGTCTCCTGGATGTGTCTGCTGTTTGCAAGTTTGCCAAATCAGCCTTATAAGGTACAGTGTGTCGATGTTTACAGCTTGTGGCGTTGCCCCCAAGTGGCCAAAAAAATTATAATTTTGTCTAAAAAAACAACATGTTTTTTATAAATTCTTTCCTTGTGGGTTTTTGATTCAAAACTTGCAACAGTAAAAGCATTAAAATTACCAACATTGGGCATCAGCATTTTTACAGTCTGTTCAGCACTTTTCAGCTTCTGTGTATGTTAAACTCACATCTCTCATATTTCAGTGCACATAACTTTTAAACAGCTTAAAGAGATAGTTCGGATTTTTTGAAGTGGGGTTGTATGAGGTACTTATCCATAGTCAGTGTATTACCTACAGAAGATGGCAGTTGGCATGCTCCCAGGTTGGATAAACACAAATGTCCGTATTCCTACATCAAAATACCCGAACTATCCCTTTAAGTCAAATATAAAGCATACTAATCCATTATCATGATAAATATAGGAAGCACCAGCCAGCACTCACAGGTCAAGGTAGAGTACAGTTTGTGGCCAAAGAAGCACTGCCATTCCTCTCCTCTCTTATAGAGCTGCCGACATCTATCAGGCACAACCCCATTCCACAGCCTGAGAAAACACACACACTGTCAATACACACAAATCTACATCTATATCAATATAGACAAATATACATTTACAGCAATACAATATACAATAAACATCACTGTAAAAGGAAAAGAGAGATAATTCCAAATTCTGCATCAGGGCCTATAAAAAGTGTTTTGTTACATAAAATCTATACAGAGTGACTGAAGAATGCCTGACTTTACCTGAGTCCTATCTTAATAGCATCTTCAGGTGAGCAGGAAATAGTCTCGGGGCAGTTAGGTGATCTCTGCTGTTTACTCTCTAGAAACCACCCAGAGTCCACGAGGCCTCGAACCTGAGCCTCTGCACCGAGCTGCTCCAGCTGACTGGCCACCCTCTCAATGTTTAGCAAAACACCTGTTCCACCAGCACTGCAGGAGCCAAGAACATCAATAAATAGTTTGGCTTTGAGAGTGTCATTTTCGTTAGGGGTACCAAAATGACAGCATGCCAGCTATTCACATTCAGACAGTGGAGCCTGTTTTAGGGCATGGGGGAGTCCCAACAACTATGTTGCTAACCTGGGAGGAATGTTCGCCATTACAGGGCAAGGCCCTTTGATATACATTATGTCATTGTTCACAGTTGACTGTAAACATCTTTATTGTTGACAAGAGGATGCACCCAAAATAGGGCTTCTCTTGTTGAATGTCCGGCACGGAGATAGCCTAGATGGTACAGAGGATGCAGGCTCGTGTCCAAAAGCTGCGGTCAGCATCAGAGCGCGAGCGATAAAACAAACTCACCTCGTGCCAGACAGCATGACAACCTTGGCCTGCTTGATTCCTTTGGGGATGAGGTCTTTGATGACCTCGCGGATGATCAGGGATCCCATGAAGGTGTACTCAGCTGATAACAAATACACACATGTCAAATGATTGGGAGCGCCGCACTGAACAGAAAGTTAGATCAACCATGTTTTTCACAGATGTGTCATTGTTGTGAGGGACCCTAATTGAAAAACTCTCAAAGGATGTGAAGAAACTTACTTGCATTTGTATTTCTATCCCTCTCTTTTTCTCTGCCTTGTCGTGGCCTTGGAGGAGGGGTCGGGGCTGGCCCAGTGCCACTCCACACATCACTGGAACAGTACGGGATGAATCTGCAGTAAGGGATACAATCACATTTGTTAGACTAAAGTCTTCTGTCATATATCACAAATTAGTAGACCTGTATTAGCCATTATAAGCTACTGGTCATACTAAAATAAGGCAGAAGCAGCAAAGTGTAGTGAATTGAGCAAGGTTGCATTTACTTGCTTATGGTTTTTTTTAAGAGGAAGATTGTGTTTAAAATGTTCTTTCTTGCAACTTTACTGGTCTTGGTCACTCTCGCCATTCTCACAGAGCTCTTCCAGGCACAGCAGGGGGGAAAAAAGCTTTACAAACCCATTCTGCACTACAAAAACATCAATGAATGCAGCTTTAAGTAAAACAAAATTAAAACAACAAGATGCACAAAACAAAACTGGGTTCTTGCTGTTTTAATATATAAGTAGTTGTGTATAGAACTGTATCTTGTCCAATGAGGATGGGAAGTAGTGCCTGTCTCACAAACGTTTACAAATGATGATTTTCTACACGTGACACCTCCAGTAGCCACAATAAGACACAGTGAGGATTTACAAGTACTTACACAATGTTTGCATTATGCCAGTGTGGGTTTTCCTCCGCTGTAGAAGACAATATTCCAGTTCCTGGTAAAAATGCAGCGATTTAGAGATCATACAGATGCCTTAATGTCTCATTAAAGATTATGTAAAACAAGCAACACTATGGGAACACTATGACGTGCGTGTTAAAACCTGACCTACCTCTTTTTGTTTGGGGCCACCTCGATGAGCTCATTAGTCGGGGTATATTTTGGTACCTGGAATCACAGGTCTCTTTGCTGTGGCAGCACCAGCCACCTAAAAATAATAGAGACTAATATTAGACATTCACACCAGGCACAGCAAGGGAGACCCTTGTTAGCCTATCATAGAGGCCCGTGAGGAATGGAGAGGGAAAGGAATGCACCTGTAGCCTGGTCTGCTAATGAGACTATATATAATCACTCAGAGTTGGACAAAAAAGACGAACAACTCCTCCTTTAATTTGCAAACTGTCAGTCCCTGATTTGTCGATTGACTTTCAACTTGTGCAAAGTGGTTTGACATATTGGCTCTACTGCTCAGAATAATACACTCATAAATCCTAAAATCTGTTCAAGAAAGTCCAGGTAAAATGTTTGTGCATACCTCCCCCCCTCTCTCTCTCTCTCAAACACACACACACACACACACACACACACACACACACACACACACACACACACACACACACAGGTTAATCCACATATATTTCCCCCATCCTAAGTCTATCAAAGTGACAGGCAGCAACCAAAAAAGGAGAAAAACAGAAGATGACGGGACAAGATGACATCCCCATCAAAATTCCAAAGGGGGCGTCACGCCAAAACAAGCTGACCTTTTGGGGCCGAGTTAAACGGTTGGGTTTTTAAATACTCACCTTCCAGAAATAACTGCCATCGGCGGCTTCCTCTGAACTCCTTTAGGTAAAACCTGTAGAACCACAAATAAACAGGAATGAGGAGATGGGGAAGATAAAGCAGCCATGTACGGACACACTGATGCTCTATGTAGCTTCTAAAATCACTGTATCCATCGGCAAAACGTTCATTATTATTTTATAATTATTTCAAGTTTCAGGAACAAAGTAAGAAAAAAGATCCAGAACGTCTCACCCAGCTGCTGTTCCATCATTACATGTCACTTGGGTGTTCTTGAGGAATTGCAGCCTCATATCATCTGTCTGTTGTCCAGCGGCTCGAGCCCCTGCAGCACCCTCCTGTGCTGCTTCAGCTGTGCCTCCAGTGCCTCTCGTGCTTCCTATGCCTCTAGTGCTTCCAGTGCTTCCAGTGCTTCCAGTGCTTCCATGAGTCAGATCAACCACAGGGAGAGACTGGCCAACATCACCTCCTTGGTTTCCACCAGACTTCTTGGTGGACTTGCCACCAGCTTTAGCATTACGGTTGTTCTGACCCCAGATTCCCCCGAGCAAAAGCAAGAAAGCAACCTTGCCCAATATCTTCATCTCTGAGGCAACATGAGAAAAACAGATACATGTAATGCATCATTACTCACTCATAATCTCGCTATTTACACACATTATGCAAAACAAGAGAAATGATTGGACCAAATCTTCATCATCGTCCAATCTAATTGTCCATTACTTGCTGTCTAAACGAAATCCATCACTTTTCAACAGGGAAATGACTTACTTCTCTGAGACGAATCGGCTTTGAAGATTGTTGCTGAGGCACCACAGGGGTCAGGCAGATAAGCGCCGGTGCTGCTGAGGAGAGAGTGAGAAGTTCAGATCGCAGGGACCAGGTGTGAGAGGAGGATGCTAGTCGTGAGCGGGGATGAAGCCTTGACCACGTTTTGATGAAGGCTGCAAATCAGCAGTGAGCTTTATAGTGCCACCATATGGATCAGATTTCCTCCCATTTTCCCTCACAGCTCCAGCCAGGCCCTGAGATAAACTGCTGACGACACAACGCGAGGGGAGGTACTGGACAGCCAGTGGCAAGGAGAAAAGATAACACACGCATCTCTTCAACATATTTCAAGTCTTTGCACACACCCACCACTTAGCCCTCTCCCATCTGACCACGGCTCAGAAACAAGCTCTCCTTCCCCCTATCGTCTCTGTTCCTCTCCCTCCCACCATCCACCTCTGATTGCCAGGGTTTTGATTTAAACATCTACGAGGTCAGCAAAACTGCATATCGCCTTTGCGTGGTATGTGACCCCGAGGTCATCGGAGCACACACCTCAAACACTTTCCGACACGGGAATGAAAAGGTTTCCGCGTGGTCAACAAATTAGTGGACACTCTCAAGGCACGGGTGGTGTACACTCTAGTTAGCTGTGGCACCAAGCTCAAAACACGTTTTAAAAGTCTCCATATTATGAGTAAGAAAAACAGAAATTTGCCAAATAACGGTTTCCGATCATTACAAGTACAGGAGTTTGATTAGGTTTCCTATTTTTAAGCCACAAAATTAAAAAAATTGACAAGTTTTGATTCATTAACAATTATTGGAAAAAAAAGTATTTGTATTCTTTGATCTTATATAATAAAAGTATTAGGATTCCACTACAGGAGAAGAAGCAAATTTGAGATGAAATATCTGTGCATAATTGTCCATAATCCATCCTTAAGCAGATTATACTATTTAACACTGTCACTGAATCTGTTTAACAAGCTATTGAGAAAATACAGTTGTGCTGTAATTCATTACATAAGCCTTTTATTAACCTTAAACTGGTTTGAAATTAAAATCAAATTAAAGGTATGCTGTTTCTGAGATCCAGAGATAGAAATGACAACAAAAGAAGGATTGTTGAAGCAGATTATGAAGATATGATAGATATGCTGCTACCTCCACTCTTAGGCCCTTAGATCCCATTTACACTTCTAGGCCTAAACCACTACTGTAGAGCAGAAGGGATTAGTTGATTAGTCTGTTGACAGAAAATAAATTTGCAACAATTTTGTTCATTAAATATTTTTTAAAGGTACATTGTGTAGGAATTTCTCCCATCTAGCTGTGAAATTGTATTTTGCATTCAAACAAATAGTGCTCTCTAGCGCCTCGCTTTTTCAAATGCGTGTTGCAACTACGGTAGCCGTTATGTGCCAAGAAGCTATGACAACATGTCTTCCAATAGCGCTTTATCGAGTTTTCTTTCAGGAGACGAAGTTTGTCATTTCAAACCAACTGCAAACTGCATTGAATCATTAGTGTGAACACGTATGAGTAATTTCCCTTGTAATTTAGACCGTAACATTGGCTTACCTGTCGAGAAGAAAGCCGGCAACTTCAGCGTCCCTTTGAAAGTCTTTCCCCTTCATTAGCTCTTTCCACCTGGGCAAGGCTAACCCGGTGTTTTGATTTCACCGGTCACGTTGCCTTTTTAATTCCCTTTTTCGCTTTTTTGGCGACGAGGATTCCTTCTCCTGTGGCTCGGCATAAGTACAATCCGCCATTATGAACTAAAGTGCAGAGCAGGCTTTTAAATTTGCCGGGGCGGTGACAAGCGTCTCTCACTGATCTTCTTCTCCATTTCAGTTGATTTCACTCACGTGACACTGGCGTTGTGGATTAGCTAGAGAGCTAGACTAGTTCTTTATGTCCCTCTCAGCTATTATAGTTTTTCAAAATGGCGGAACGACATGGAAGCCTCCTTGGACTTGCCCGTCGAATGCAAATACAGATAAGAAATTCTTCGCTGACGAGGATGGGTCAGATCATTGGCAGAGGTCATTTTACACCAATGAGGACATATTTATGAATGAAGACGTTGATTTTAGCAAATAAAATACTTAAAACACTACACAGTGTACCTTTAAGCTAAAAATAAAAATCACTGGTACCAGCTTCTCAAATGTGACTCTGTCCTGGTTTCCTCTAGTTTTCTATGATACTAAATTCAACAGCTTTGGGCTTTTTTGACGGTTGGTTAGAGTGTTAACTTGGGCTTCAGGGAATAATGATGGGCCTCTTTCCACTATTTTCTGCCATTTCATAGAATAAACTATCAATCAGTTACTAAAGCAAATAATTGTCAGATACAAATAATTATTGGTTAAAGCCTTTAGTTCTCCTATGATGGATCAATACTACCTTGCCCGAGGTTTAAAAAAAAAAAGAAACAATTTGATAAAACACTTTACAACAAACGGCAATATAAACTAAAACAATTAGGGTAGTAAAACTGGATTCTGACACAGGGTCCCTCTACAAGACAGGGCCACAAGACCCATCACAGCTGATATTCTACTTCAGTGGTGTGAATTTCTAACAAATCTGCCATTAATTCTAATTGTGTAAAAGATATGTATTAAACCTTTGGGTCATGTTGGGGCCACGAGCAGTTGCCTCTGCCAGGTTGGTAGAGCCCCAAGGATGGCTGTAGGGGAGCGTAGCACTGACCGCTGCAGGATCATGAGGCCATAAGGCTTTGAAATCAAATATCAAATAATAATAGTGTTTAAGGCCAGAGGCTGCTGGGGGCTGAAAGGACTGCAGGGTGGCAGGATAATGAGTTAAGAAGAAGACACAAATCCATTACAATCAAAGCAATAAACCTTTAGTTCACATCCTTCTTAGGGGACTGGACACAACAGCACACACAGCCCACAATCAAACTTGAGATATGACACAGATAAAGGGCCTTACAATGATTTCAATTTTAAAGGCAATAATGACCTAACCATTTAAAGACTATAAATAAAGCAGACAGATTTATCAAAGTTTGTCTTATTGCATTGGCAGACAGAAAAATGGTATTTCTGTCTCATTTTCAAGCATTTCATGCTATTTTAGCTACTTTCAACTATGGCCAGAAAGAAAACAAAGCTACTCAAAAATATTTCTGTGAGATCGTATGCACCTACGCACAATAAAAATGTACCCTAAGGACATAACTATACTGAATTTGATCTACCGAGCTGAACAATTCTTCATTCCTTCAGTTGTCTTGAAGCATGCACACCACCATCTGTCTTCCCAGAAATCGATGCAACAATCTGTTTAACAGATACCTCAAATAGCTGAAAAACGAAAGAAGTTGCTGTAAATCTATCAGCATTTCGCTAGAATGTCACGAACAAAGAGATGGCATTGCTGCTATTTTGTTTTTCTTTGATATGGGATTGGACAGAATGATACGTTTTTCACAGCAGGCTTCAGATCAATGGATTGAAGTGAATTTGTGTGCTACACCTCCAGTGATTCAACTCCCACAACTTGTCACGGGTCAAGCATTGTCCCTCTTGGCATCTTTTACAGTCTATTACATGTGTCTCTTTACTTTTGAAAAACAAACTTTTTACATAACCCATAAGGGGCTCATGAGACATGGTGAACTTCACCCTGACAGGGGCAACAGCTTAGCCCCTCGTGCAGCATAGGAGGCATTCTTTCTCCCCTTGTGTTGTTATTTTTCACAGCCAACCTCCAAGGTTAGGACACCTAAAGCCCGGGTGGTCCGGGCACTTTGTCTGCCTAGCATGTGTGTCATCACCAGCCTCAAAAGCTAAGGGCCCGGCCGGGAGCTAGAATATTTGTCGGCTGATAGCTTCAAAGAACAACGAACCAGAGACAGCGGTCATGTGCTGGACTTACGCCCCGCACCGCAGCCCAGAAAAGTTGCAACTCATAGGTAACAACTCCAAAATTCAACAGTATGACCTACTTATTCAAATCATAGAGTGGTTCAATCATGAACCTCCTGTTTTAAGACCAATCAAAACATACCACAATCATGCCTTGCAGCCTCCCCTGCCATGTTGCGTGTAATTTGACAATCTACAACAACATCACTCTGAATCTACGTTGTCACCAGCAGTGGAGAGCATAGCTGGGAAAAGAGGCCCATGATTAATAGGAGAGAAGAGTGGCATCTTTACAAGCCACATGAAAACGAGCCTCAGGCGAGATATGAGACCTGGTTGGAGTAACACTGCCAGAGCGCTCTATTCAATCAGTTAGGACGACAGGCAGGGTCTTAGCGGGATCGCTGTAAAGTGCTGGGCCACTGCAGGAGGCTAGCAGGTGGGGTGCGCTAAACTATCCTTAAAACCAGGTGTAAAGAGGCCTTGCGTGGTAACCTTCTGCAGACTGCCAATGCATCAGTGTCATAGATGGAGGAGGGGTCGATGGCAGGAATACAAGGTGTTGGATTTAGCAGCGGTGGGGTGGCGATGTAACAGAACAGGATAGCTGACAAGTAAATGTTTTGTGTGCTGCAAGAAGCTGCAGCTCACTCTCACCTCACAACCAAACTATGCGTTCTGTCCACCTTATTGGCGTGCCAGACGCACCTTCATCCAGGCAAATATGTTCCGCCTCGAGTATGAATGCCACAACCACAAGCCTAAACAGTCAAAGATGTGTAAAGGACAAGTTGTGGCATCAGAGAACTAAGAGCATCATGCACAAATGTTAGTGTGTGCCTAAAGTGAAATACATATCAGGTCATATCAGGTCATGCAACTTGCATATAGGCTGTTTTTCCCCTTAACAATTTTGGCCATTAAATTATTACCTTCTCCCTCTGGGTTTTGTTTAATTCTCTTGCTTAAATGGGCCACTGGTTCTGAAGGGGTGGGGGGGGGGGGGGGGTGGGTGCATACTATGCTTGAGTGCACAGCTTGTCTTTGAGGCTCATGACACAGTGGAGCAGCAACGTGGCCTTGGAGTCATGCTGGATGAACCAACATGTCAGTGCAGTGATGGATACCAGTGGTGGGGTCACGTCATGCTAAGCTCGGGCACTCGGCATTAGGTCCTTGACATAAGTCTTTACACCTGATCAACAAAACGACTATCGCACAACACAGAGTGGAAACAGCTGTGCAGGCCTCATCTGATAAGAGAAGATACAGACAAATGTCACCTTGATGTCTGTCTTTTTTTGTCCATTTGATCGTGGTTTTTATTACTTACACTTCAGTACACACATCTGTGATTTGTGAGGAATATGTAGGCCTGGATGATTTAATATCTCACTAAAGTGACAACAAAGTCTGTGTAATGTTCACTGGAGCTCATGTGTCTCATGTGGTCTTCCAAAACTGGAAGACAACAAACAAAAAGAAGAAGGGTAATTTACCTGAAGACGGCAACAAAAATGTTTAACTGGAGTGACAACTACATTCTCAACTTCTGCCGGTAAGAGCCAATAAAGAGACATGAGACTTGTTTGTTAATGACTAAATTACAAACCGGCCGTGTAACTGGCGTCATGTCTTGCCTCCTGCAAGCCAGGCGCCACCCATCACCTAAACCAAAAAGAGTATTTCCAGTAATTGAGAACATGTCTGAGACGAAGAATCTCCTGTTGCGTGTTAAATGGAAGAAAGGGCAACTTCGGACAATGTCCGGACCTGAATCGTCAGACATTGTCCGGAGTTCATATGAGAAAACGGCTATACGGATGTTTAGCAAGTATAATGTTTACCATGGTCATCATCTTAATTTAGCGTGTTAGTATGCTAACATTTGCTAATTAGCACTAAACAAAAGTACAGCTGAGGTGGATGCGAATGTCGTTAGTTTGGCAGGTATTTGGTCAAAAACCAAAGTATTAGAAAAATTAAAACTTTGACCTGATGGTAGCACAAATTAAAAACGTTCAAGTAATAATCTTTAAGATTTGTATTTAAATGTCTATTAAGTTACTATCTATCGCAAAATGAGTTAACACAATGGTGATTGAGCCGATGGCCCGCTAATGAAAGCAAAAAATTCTGTTGCAACATTTCCGGTGAAGAAAATCACAAGCGGCGCACAGTTAGTGACGTGTTTCCCATCAGGTAGTGCTAATGTAGCATTTTTATTTTAGTGGGGAAGGGTGTAGGGTGAAAACTGTTCTGTTTTTCCAGTCAATTCCATCAAATCAGTACGCTCAGTTGAAATAAGTTGCTGTATGTACTTTTGTTAATTTATAATTTCTTTATGACCAATGTTGTACTTGCCCTTTTGGAGGGAAGCATTTTGTCTTTAAGAGAAGCAGAAGGGCATTTTGTATACGCACAAATAGAGAGAAACATGTTTGTACGGGAAAATGGCTATTTCTTCTATTAAACGTTGCAAAATGAGGATGGACGTATTCCTGGCAGTTCATTCTGAGGGTGCACACAAACTAACTCCTGCTGGTGGTGCTAGAAGGAAAGTAAGGGGATCACCAATCAGGATTCCTTCTCTGGGGACCATGATTGTCTGCACAAGATTTAATGGCATAGTTGGGACCAAAGTGGTGGACTGACAACATGATCAGACAGAAAATGTGTTTACATGCCATTTAGTTTGGGGTGTCAATTTAATGTCATGACTTGATTGTATATACCTCACGTTACAATAACAATTAAATCCACACACTAAAAATGGATTTGTTACGTGCACAGGCAGAAAAACATTTACATTTGATGTGTAACCTCACTGAAAAGATCCACTTAAAATATATAAATTATGACGAGAGTTCATTATTAGTTATTTTTTGTATGCCTGTTTGTGAAAACTGCGCAACACAGTTTCTGATCATGAAATTCATTTTTGGAAATTTTGTACCGATGAACCTTCCTCCAGGACTGACCTTGGTGTGTTTTTTCTTTCTCCAAAGCGATTGGTAGACGGCACTGTGTGGCAGGCCGTAAATCAAAGATTCCAGCTGAAGTGATGTCAGTCCTTTGCATCATGTGTTGTGAAGACATGTGGACATGTGGTCACAGTCACCCAAAATATTTATCATGGGTTTAAGTAGTCAGATGCACGTGGACATGCACACATGCATCTTTCAGCAGCACAATTTAACATACAGTATAATTTCACAAGCAAGAAAACAAAGAAAAACAAATTGAACCCATTATCAACTGTTACACAGTAATCTAAAGCATATACTGACATCACTCTGCAGGTATTTATATGTATAGACATACCACAGAACAGTAAAAATGTTTACTATTTATAGAGTTGCCTGTCTGAGTGTGGCTCATGCTGCTCTATGTGAATAGTTGACCTGGATAACCAAAAGTATATGAAAAGCTCTACTGAGTCCGTTCGAAAAAATAGCTTCTTACTTCTGGGAACTCCTTGTTAAAGGGTCAAGGCAACGCATACTCTTAAGTATGCGCATGATTTATGCATCCAATTTATGGTGACATCTGTGTTAGCTTTATCGCCCCAGGCAGTCAACTGGGCTGAGCTCATCAGATACAGTTTTTTACAATCACTTTGCTACTAATTTCATAACCTTGATGTGATTTTTCAAAACTCTAGACACAAAACTCACAACAGTCATCACTTGTAACACAGGCTATCCAATGTTCAAAACATTGGATTGTGCATTCATATCTCTAAAGAAGTCTTGCACTTGCACAATCACTGGTTCAAAAAACAAATATATTGTGAAATACCATTGAAACATTACTTTAGATCACCCACACACAAGCTACCCATAATTTCACTGGGTCATCGTTCGTACAATCATTAAATATTGTAGCACAAAATAGGTGATACATGTTTCATTATGGTACTACAAGTAAATACATCCCTGTAAAAGTACTGCAGTAGTAGAGAGAATACTACACCAATGTGGTATAAGTATATATATATATATATATATATATATATATATATATATATATATATATATATATATATATATATATATATATATATTTAAGTCGATTGAGAACAAATTCTCATTTGCAACAACAACACACACACACACACACATATATATATATATATATATATATATATATATATATATATATATATATATATATATATCATACCTAGAGATTGGCATGGTTTGATTTCAGTTAGTCTAATAGATGGTTTCATTTGCATATAGAGATGATTTTATGGAAAGTGCCAATCTCAAAGGTATGTGATGATGTGGGGGTATTTTAATGCCAAAGGCCAAGGGAACTTCATCAGGATGCATAGTATCCTGGATCCATGAAATAACTGGCCTTTAAAAATAAAAATCTGCCGGCCTTTATGGGAATTTAACATAGGGGTGTACTTATTTATGCCCCCTGTATTTTAAGGAAGAACATTTATTTATTTACGATACATTATTCATTCACAAAGAAAATTGTTGTCCTTAAAGATTGGATTTTTCCTCATTTTTTTAATTAAGGCATTAAGATCAATTTGCAAAAGATGATTTTTTTATTCCTCTTTTTATTAAACTTTAGCATTGGTGTCCTAATTTTTTCACGACTGTAAATTATATATCTCAATCACCAGTAACGAGTTGGAAGAATTGGACAAGAAATTCCAAGGGCCTGAATCCATACAGTGCAATACTGTCAATACTGTAAATAGTCTGAAAAGTTGGTACATTGGACCATAGAAACAGTGTTTGGTAAACAGTAGTACAGTACAGTGAAGGTAGTACATGGGACCATAGAAACAGTGTCTGGTAAACAGTAGTACAGTACAGTGAAGGTAGTACATGGGACCATAGAAACATTGTCTGGTAAACAGTAGTACATTACAGTAAAGAATGATGATAAAATATTACATCCATAGATAATGTAGTCTAATTGGTTCATGCTCCACGCTAACTGGTGACAATGAATCTCGTTATCTTGAAACTTTCATGATCTAAACATGGAATATTGTTTGTCTGTTTCCATACAACTATGCATTAAGAGTAATGCAACAGTTACTTATCATTTTGAGTAGTTGTATGGATTGATAGTTAGATGATTGTAATGAAATGAATAGACAATTATCTGAAATGTAATGTGTGAATTGCTTTTTGAAATAGTAGTACTTTGATGTTAAATGAACAAATGATCTTTTGTTTATGTGTATTGTATCCAAGCAATTGAAAAAAGTGTTAGAGTTTTGAAAAATGTGTATTTTGATCATTGGTTGTGAGTTTTGTGTCTAGAGTTTTGAAAAATGACGTCAAGGTTCTGAAATTAGTAGCAAAGTGATTGTAAAAAACTGTAAAACCTAAAATCATGATGTCCATGCTTAGTCATATCATGTCAGGATACAAAGTTAGTCTTTCCCAAGGTTGACAGACTTTGCAGCATAATGGGTTTAAAGTAATGAAATCCCTGGCAGAACAAATACAGAAAATGAATGTGGACAATTATTAGTATAGTTATATACTAGATAATTGTATATACAGTATATAAGATAATTATTTTCTGTATTTGTGATATACAAGCAGATGTAGTATCAGTGCATAAAAAAGCAACAGTAAGACATCTTGGGGACTGCGCTTGTTTGCTTTCTTGCCGAGAGTTCTCATCTATCAACTCATCAACTCTCGGCAAGTGTAGTTCCCAAAATGTCAAACCCATAGCAACAGAATGACAGTAGAATGGACATTCCTAATCAAATCAACACAGCAGGATGGTCAGAGCGGCGGCCATGTTTATGTGTACCATTGCCATTGCAAAGAACTGTGACCGTTGTGGTGGGCTACTTCCGCATAAATAGCATTGTGTGTTTTGTGCACTATACAGAGGTGAAGTCCCTCCCCTTCTGGTGGATCACCATTTTTAGTTCAGAAAAAATATGCACGGTAGGGAATAGCGAGAGACAAATATTTTAATTAATATTAAATTTTTTGATCCTGTTTGGATTGTGCCACAAACTACACATAAAATGTTTGTCAGTTTAAAAGATTTTTTGCAAGTCACGATTGTCGCAGTTTGACGTAAAACTGTTGAAGTATAAGACTTTCTTTTAAATTGACAAACAATTCATGGCCCAATTCAAACAGGATCAAAACGTGTTTTGTCTCTTACCATTGACTATGTACATATTTCTTCCAAAATAAGGTCCCATGGTGGACACCGAAAGGGGAGGGACTTTCCCTCTTTATTGCTGTTGCCTTTCTACTAGAGAGGAATTGAGGATTGCTGTATTTAATTGCCTCAATATTTCTATTGGTAAGTCATCAAGAAAACAGAGCTGACACACTTTACGTGTGTTGTCACTATAACAAATAACAACGATCACCATTTTCTCTTGAACTAGTCAAATGACATCGCAAACAATTAAATGTCCATTCTACCTTTCATTCTTTTTCTATGGTCAAACTATTCTTTTAAATCCTGCCGGAGTGGGCCACAGCTTTACACATGATTTTACATTATGATTTTATTATGTTTTTCTTTCAATCTGACTTGCCAAGCTTATATCTCATCAACGAACAGGAGATGTTTGTTCGATGATTATTCTGTATATTCCACCATTGTGTATTTACAAAGTCAATACTGTTTTACGGTGATTCTGAAGTGAAACAATACCTACTAATTCCCCTGAGGCTGCTAAATGCCTATTAGTTACCATAAACCCCAGAAAGGCCTGCTGACTGACAGTCTGCATATACCCCAGCCAAGAAGCAATACAATCTGTATCCGAAATCTTTTTATGACTTATAAGGATTTGTATTATTCGTGCTGCTCAAAATTTACAACTGCAATTATTCACGGGTAGCAAGACAGTCCCAGTTTAGTTTAGTTTTATTGCCCTTTTCAAATTCTTGTTGCCAATTTCTCCGTCAGTGTTTCAGCAGATTCCTTTGAGTGATTCTGAGAAAAGAACCTAAACAGTTCACATGAACTCCTGATGGCCACAGATGGACGCAGAAAGTAAGTTTCTGATTTAGTGAAATTAAAAGTGATATAAAAAAGTATTATGTCTATAGTTAAAAAAAAAAAAAAAAGGCAGTTAATGTAGATGTAGAGTTGATGGTTTGTGGTTATTAACACCTGCATGTTGACCGAGTCATCACTCCTGTTTTTATTGACCGGTAATTTCGTCACCCAAATTGGTGCTACAGATGGAGCTGTACTTTTGATGCTTTATTTAAACAGTTGTACCTTGCTATAAAACTGTCAGCACTATTAATCTGGGGCAGAGAGAATGTATGATGCTCTACCTTTGATTTGCAGAGCTGCCCACTGTCTCATATTGCTTATGCATAGTGGGGTGACCTCTTCTGACTTTTGAAGTGACATTTGTACCTTTTTGTTCTCGTCATCAAGAAAGAACATCCTATTCTTGTTTATTTAGTGCAGGTGATAGTGAGAAAGCTTTTATAGCTTAGAAAATATAGAAACAACCGCTGCAAAACACAGGGACCATAACAGGGACTCATTGCAATGAGCAAAACTACCCAATTAATTAATAGAACAGAGAAATGATTAGTACAATTAAAACGGGTTAAGGAATTACTAGATGCCCTCATACAGTTGAACTGACTCATTTTGATTAGCTGATCACCATTTTATGGTGTGCAGAAATGCTATGAAGAGAAGCCTATGATCACTCAACTAGACTTGCAATACACAGCATTTTATTTCGGGTTTGCACTAAACAATCCTCTCATAATGTCCACCATCGTAACAAACATGACGGGTTTGGGGTTGTTTAACTTCAGCTTTTACTTGGGCTGATGGGCAGTAAAAACAAGCAGGAAAAACTTATTTTAATGGAATGGAGGCCATATGGCACATTAGGTCTGTTATGCAAACCCACCCCAGCTAAAATAACTCCTCTGACTTCATGCTGGGCAAAATAGATCAGAGCCTGTGAACCTGGGTTACATCTCACCTCCGTGAGACACTTTTAGTACAGACATTGATATACAGACAGGTGATGAATTAAAAGAAAGACCCTTAATATATCAGTTGATCTAATGATTATTTTCTTAATCAGTAAGTATTGGACACATTGAAATGTTGATCTGGCGATGGCATTATTTGAAAGGTCAGGGGATCACCAGTCAGTACAATTCGTCTGATTAAATGACGATCCGTCCAATGAGTCATTGGCAGCGGCCCAAGTTTGTTTGCTACGTGTCATCTTCACTCTCTCTTCCCCCTTTTTCTGTCATTCTCCAGCTTCTCTATCAAATAATAAAGGCTCCTTAATTAATCTTTAAAAAACAAAAACACATACATTTGAACCTCATAATGGCGCTAGAGCAAAACTCATTAGGTTCAACAAAGTCATCAGGATTCATCCTCTGGGGATCATAAACAAAATGACATGGCAATCCATCCAATGGCTGCTGAGATATCATTCATTCTGTTTTCGGCCTACTTTAGTTCCAATGACCGACCGACCATTTGGCCGATATTGCCCTCCCTAGAGCAAAGCCGCTAGTAAGGCTGAAACTTAAACTATTCATCGACTATCAGAATAGTTGCAGACTGATTTTCTGTTGACAGGCTGATTAATCAACTTATTGTTTCAGCTGTACATTGATAAGTATGAAAAGTATGTGAATCATATGCTATGGCCTTCGCAGTCTGTATTGAATACCTTTGCGAGATTTTGAACCAATATGTCAGACAGTGCTCTTCACTATTATCAAATGTTTTGGAAGAAGTGTGTTTTCATCCCTCCAGATTTCCACAGACTTGTAGATGGAGGCTTATCTTGCGGCCCAACCAATTGATACATTATGTTGGTTTTTCTTCAATTTGTCACCGGTCTGTGTTCATATATATTGTATAGTATGACGTTTTCAATTTAACCACCCTTACTGCCTGCTAAAGCCAAGAGTCAAATTACCATCAAAAGATTTCATTTGAGTACTATCATCCACAGCCACTGGCCATAAATCATTGCATCATCTTGTCCCTAGTGCGTAAAAAAGACCGAACCATGGGTAACAAGGCTTTGGGTCAGAACCCAATGTACAAACTGATATTGACTAGAAGGCGAATGAACTCTTTACTCGACCTGCTAGTGGCCTAATAGATTAGGGGGCCCATGGACAAGTCCCTTGTCAATCCCTCTTTCTCAGTGATCTAATGCACCCACAACAGCTGTGTGAGGGAGCTTAGCAGTTAGGCCAGAATGACAAGTCATTGCTCAGCTTGATATATGAACTATTACATGTGAAACAAGAGAGTTTGTTGAAGGGTATGATGGCTGTGTATGCTTGTAACAATATGTCCTCATTACATGTATTTTAGGTATTTATGTTTTGGTGAACGGCAGGCGTAAGATCTTTGTCTTTTGTCCATTGCTGCACTGGCAGATAGAGGAATATCTTAAGGAAGAAAACAAGCATTAATAAGATCTTATATTAGCTTTTTTGAGTATTTCTTCTGTAACCTCCCATTAATTCATTTATTGGATCATCAAAGTGATCTTAATGCAAAAGGGTTTATTCCACCAATTTTCAACATCACTTATCAGGCAGGCGTAGCATTGCGACAAAAAAGTGAAACAGGATTTACACACAACAGTGTAGAGCTGCTATTTAATTTAGAAAGGGTTACCCATAGAAATAAAATGTCTATGGGTAACCCTTTCTAAATTAATTACCTCTACCTGCCTAAACAGTCCATGTATTATAAACTGTACAAAGCAGTACAATTTTTGTTCAAATAGGTAACTGTACTTTTAATCAATACAATACTTTTAATCTTGCAATAGTACAAGAAAGTGCTTCATTTACAATGGAGCAGAATTCAAACTGACTTCAAAATTCAAACCATTTATACAAGCTGAGTCAACACATCAAACAAACATTGGTGATATTTTTTAGTTATTCCACATACAATATTAGACACGTTGAGAAACATATATTGCAGCTTTGCAGCCAAGCTGTATTGCATTTTTTATTAGCCAGTATCCAGGTATCTAAAACAAAAACACAGATCAAACATTCTTAGATTGCGGTGCATTAAACAATATTCATTAAAAACTGCAAAGACAGATAAATACTAGTATGTATGATTACTGATATTTATGTGTTTTGTACTTATATTAGTGTACTTTGACACAACAAGGCCTCCGTTGATCAAGGTTTTGTGAAATCACAGTATTTATGTAGATGTTGCAGTAAAAGAGAAGTGATATATACTTACTTTTTCAGCATCATGCTCCAATCCTGTGTCATGATGCTCCAGCTCATCATCTCTGAATTCCTTTATAACCTATTAAAATACACCCAAAGACCATTCATTAAGTAATTACACTTATTCAGATGTCTTTGCATCATTGCTCTGCTTTAACTAGACTAATGTGCCAAGCTATTCTAGTTTATGTTTTTCTTTTTATTGCTTCATTAACATGGTTCACATGTGAACGTTGCTCCAAACCACTGGTTAAACTGAAGCTATTTTTTCCTAGTTCAATTCATATTATCTGCATGACTCAACCATTCAGCCCAGTAAGAAATGTCAATTGCCAACTGGTGATGTAAGTGAAGGCAAAAACACTAAAGACAAAATGTCAGAAATCCTACTGTTTAACCTGGGAGATACCAGTTATACTAAAACCTGAACCAGCTCCATGAAAATATGCAACCTACCTTTTAACCCTCTGTTGAAAAGGCAACATCTTGTGCTGGCCAGTGTGCAAGAGCAGCAACAATCAAAAACTAAATATGGTGCATGCTTCTTCATGGGTATAACCTCATTGTTCTGACTGTGCAAACACGGCAATCTGGAATTGGTCTGGAGAACACTGCCAGCCTTCAGGAAAGGTCGTCCCTTTGCATACAATCTCAATAATCACTTAGCCATACTTTGACTAACACGACTTTATTTCAACTTCTTCCTCTGTTTTGTTATTTTATTCTTGATCCCCTGTATGACAAGTATGTTTGGCATTTATGCTTTAAATTGTTCAGATGTTTCTTTGTTTCTGTGTAAAAAATCCACACTAACATTCCTTCAGATCCTTAATGAACCGTCACAAAAAGGCCTTTGCCAATGGCAGTGGCAGAGTTCCAGTGACTCACTTGTAACAGTTCAGTGTATCTCTCGGGGTCCCTCTCCATCAGAGCTCTTATCTGGCTATTGTAGTGCTCTGAAATACTCTCCTCCACCGCCACAGTGCAGGCCATGGCCCCCTCTTTTCCTAGTAGTGCACTGGACGCACCTGGAGTAGATTTAAAAAAACAAAAGAAATACACATTTAGGATTTAATAATAAAGCAACAACTGATTACATATTGCCTAACAACTACAGCAGATTATTGAAATAGTGTTCAAGCTCACCAACCTGAAATAATGTAACTACTGTCAACATCAAGTTCTAATATGTGGGTGGACAAATGCAAGACAAAGGCAGCAAAACTGGGGGGCTGTACCAACCTAATAGAAAACCAGCAATGTTCCAGAGGGGTAACAGTGCTGTGGGTCGAACTCTGTTCTCAGCCAGAATTTCATTAAACTTTGAAAGGTGGTGCTTTTCTTGATCCCACATTTCCTAAAGAGAAACAAACATGAACATGGAGTGTCAAAAATGATGAGAATGATGAAAACTGTCACATTAAATCACTTTTTTTTTTCTCATTTACAATATCTCTTACTAAAAAGGGTATTCAATATAGGCTCTATCTACCTGATGCTGAACACACAAATCATTTTTTTTCTTTTTGTGAATCCCAACAAAGCAGGCAAACAAGGTACAGCTTCTCTATGTTCAATACTGATCATTTTGAATGAAACATTTAATCCACACTAGTAGGGCTGGGTATCGTTCAAAAATGTTCGATACCAGTACCGATACCAATACCGTGACTTCGATACTAGTTCCTAAACGATCCTTTTTTTTAATACCAATTTTACAAAATAAAAATAAATTACAACATTACACATTACAGCACAAATCTTAGTATTTATTTCTCAGTTCCTACTACGTGAGCCCAGTCTCTGTGGGTAACGTAGAGTTTTTCCTGCCTGCCTCTACGACGTGTAACATTAGACAGCCAATCACCAGCATTATTAGATCTGGGTAGAAGCATGCTGCATGCTTATTGGCTCATTGTGGCTGATGAGATTTACTCCTCTTGGTATTGAAATTAGGTATTGAATGAAGAGGCATTTTTCAATACTTGATACTTTAGAGGCAATTCGGTCGGTGCCTAAAAAGTACTGAATTCGGTACCCAGTAAGTACCAGTTCCAGTAAGTGAAAATACACTACAACTTTCTAGTTTCACCCTATTACCCAAATCAAATTCTAGTGTCATAACTAAACATGCATCAGTGTTGAATCAAAGTTAAGAGTGAATTTTATATTTGTACTATCCTATAGTAGAAAGCATCCTCAACTGTTAATATTGTTCTGACACATGATTTCTTGATATTGAACAATACTTTGGAGCCATCAATATCAACAATGATGCATTTTGAAAATCAAGTAAACATTGTTGCCAGTGCAGACTTCTGGCCATGTGTCGCACTCTGTCCATTTACCTGGATGAGAGGTCCAGTACTAGTTCGCCCCAACACTGCCATCTGGCCGGCGTAGATGCGGTTGGCCCCGTATTCACCCGCGTGGTCCACGCGCAGCATTCGGTCCAGCATCTCCTTCTCCTCACTGTCGCATGGGGTCGGGACCACACTGTAGGCACGTGAGCTCAGCTGCGGGGGCACTATCATATACAGTCTATGGTTACAACACAACAACAAACAACGACACAGTGGCCACAAAAGGAATCATTTCGCTTTTCTTTTTAAGAACGTCAGGGCTTAAGTATGTCCGCATTGCGAGCTCAAACATTCAGTTACAACCTTGTAACATTCTAAGATAAGCGAACTTTACTGTGTGTTCATTTTAAGCTTTAATGCCTTTTGCTTTAAGTGTTTTGAGAATTGCATGTCAAATAGATGGAAATGTAGGCTACTATAGCAACGTGGCAGCGATTGGCTGGTGATTTCCGTTTTTCTACGTTAAGGAAGTTATTTAAATACAACAAACAAAATCTCAAAGAGCAGGTCAAGTTTCAGTGAACTTCATAGCTAACAAGTGTAAGTAACGCCCCTGTTACCCTGTGACCATGACTTATAACGCTACAATAATAACGGAAAGAACAATAGAGTGAAACTAAATACACAACTAACCTTATTACGTTAGCTAGCTCCATATACACCCATATCCATATAAAGTGTTTTAGCATTTGCAGCACTCTGTCGCTCGTGTTCAAAGCAAACAACAGACCAAACGTTCCAGCTTACCTCTGCATTTCAAACACTGTCGAATCATCGCTGGCCCGAGAATATTAGACCAGTCATACAAAGCTGTGTGCGCGGCTCTGTGCATGGTAGTCACTTTATGATTGAACTACTTAGCCTACTTGTGTTATCAAAATAAAGCTAAAAGAAGGGTGCAGACTGTCATTGAAAACAGAAGCTTGACGGGGCGCAGACATATGACGTAACCGCGTTACGACCTTACGACTTGCACAGTTCTTATGTCTATATGTCTATGCTTGCACATCGCTACACTAACTAACTACACTGCCCCCCTCATGCATGTTTGTTGTTCTTGTTTGAGGGCCATACAAAAATGTCATTACCTACTTCGAATGTAGATAGAAGATAGAAATGTCTGTACTATTGTAAACATTTTTATTTTATTAGGTACGTTTCATATTCACAAAGCTAAATGCTCTAAATCAGAGGTGTCAAACTCAATTTCCCAGAGGGCCAAACTGGAAACTAAGAATCACATCAAGGGCCAGACATGTTTAGTTTATTCATATGCTTTTATTTCATCGAAAAAGTCAAGGATCTTTTACTGGATTATTGCGTGTCTCATATATTCTTACTTACAGTTCGGTCGACATAAAGCCCCAAAAAATTAACTTAGCCATCAAAGAAAAAAAGCGACAAAAACATTGGAAAAAACGCCAGAAAAGGCCCCCAAAACGTTGGAAAAAGGCACCAAAAGCGTCTGCAAAAGTGACAAAAACTTCAGGAAAAAGCTCCAAAAACTAGGCGGGCAAAAATTTATTGTGAAACTAAATTTCACAATTGATATGCGGGCCGGATTAAAATCTGTGAGGGGCCGCATTTGGCCCGCGTGCCTTGAGTTTGACACATGTGCTCTAAATCAACCCAGTGTTTTCATTATTCCAATTGAAATTGTACTTTGAGTCTCTTAAACACGTATAAGAAAGGCATTTCAATAAATAATATATATACAAACTATTCATTTAAGGAACACCTTAAGAAATGACCGTCACTTTATCATTTCCTTTTTTTTTTTTTTTTTTTCCTATCTCAATTTTATTTGTGTTTATATAATGTATGGTCATGCCCTGAGATGACTACCTGTAAATTTAATTCTAAATAAAGAATTTATTTAAAAAAAAGTGCATCATACCTAGAGATTGGCATGGGGTACTTTCCATAAAATCATCTCTCAATGCAAATCAAACCAGCTATTAGGCTAACTGAAATAAAACCATGCCGATCTCTAGATATGGTGAAGGGTATGGGATGATGTGGGGCTATTTTAATTCCAAAGGCCAAGGGAACTTTATCAGGATGCATATTATCCTGGATCCATGAAATAACTGGCCTTTAAAAGTAAAAATCTGCCTGCCTCTATGGGAATTTAACATAGGGGTGTACTCACTTTTGTTGCCAGCATTAATGGCTGTGTGTTGAGTTATTTTGAGGGGACAGCACATTTACACTGTTATACAAGCTATACACTTAATACTTTACATTGTAGCAAAGTGTCATTTCTTCAGTGTTGTCCCATTAAAAGATATAAATATTGACTAAAATGTGAGGGGTGTGGGTGTACTCAATTTTGTGAGACACTGTATATACAACTAGTATATGAGTTGAAGTAAAAAAGAAATTAACTATACAAGAGCAATTATAGACAAAGTTACAAGGTAAAAGGTGACAAGTCTTGTGCATTATCTATGTTGCCATATTCTAGTAAAATCACCACATTTGCGACCATACTTTGGCAGTTGATTTATTTTATCACATTTTGTCAGCCTGTGCAGCTCCAGGGTTTGCCACTAGATGGCATTATGTTTCTTTATTGCTCAGCCTGACTTGAGATATGCTCAAAGGCCCATGCAGTTCTTTGTGGGTGCAAAATGTATGCTTACTTTGTTATTCAAGGTTAAGTTAAACTGAAACACTAACTCACTAAGATACATTTTAAAAGGTATGGGCTCAGTCAGTAAAGTGAAATAGAGTAAAGTAAAAAAATAATTTGACCTTTTTGCATTGTTCATATTTTGTAAGTCAAAGTGTTTTTTTTTCTTTTTCTTTTAATATGGATTGTGTGAATCAGATGAAGCCAGTGAAATCTAAAGTATAATCATCCATCTAGTCTCCACAGCTGTTTGTTACTGTGCAGGGTCACAGGGTCAGCATCCTGGACAGGTCACTAGTCTGCCACTGTGCTATAACACAACACAAACAAATCCACACTTAGTAGGCAATTTAGAATGAACATTGTTCACCTGACATATATCTTTGGCCTGTGGGAGGAAACCAAGCATTTAAAAGAATAAAGTAAATACAGAAAATTACCTTTTGGCCAGACACTCTGCTTTCCTGTGTCAAACAAATCACAAGTGCATTTTTTGTTTATTTTTGTTATGTAAGACCAAACCTGACAATAAGGCAATTAAGCAAAGAAAAAGTGTGTTGAGCAATCAGTCGTTGTTGACGGGCTACAGATGGCAGTGTTGCACAGATTAAATGCCTAAAAGCCCCCCAAAATATATAAAAATGTCAGCCTTATATCAAAATATTGGAGACTCCGCATTATTTCACTATTCATTTTGATTATATTAGTCATCATTAGTTAGTAATGCCTGTATGACTCCTGTCTTTGAAAAAGCACAGGACTTTCTCCAGAGCACACAAATAGTACTAGGACGCAGGAATCTGTGGAATGATGGGGTTGAGTGCTGCAGAGCTGTGATGGTCATGAGTAAACAAGGCCACGACAGTGAATGGCGGGGTGTGTCGGTGTTGTCTGTGTGTGTGTTTGTGGTGAGACAACAGTTAAGTGTTTCCTTATCTGTCTGTCTGACTGTGGGTGGCTTTGTATGTGTGGCTACTGCACATCGGTAGCCTACATGTGGATTGCATTTGTCCACTCTGCGTGAGTGTGTGTGTAGGTCACAGGTGGGGAATAGGCTGGATTAACAACAGGGCAAGGTGGGAAACTTCCCCAGGGACCCAATCCCCCAGGGGCCCCGAAAGCCCCAGGTGTCTGTCCAGGGGCGTAGCACAAAATTCTGGGCCCTGTAGAAAGGCATTTTCTATGGGCCCCTCCCCCCATCCACAGCTATTCATTGTAGTATCTTTTTGGGCCCTCCTCACATGAGGGCCCTGGGTACTCAGTCCCCTTACTCACCCCCAGTCCGACGCCCCTGTGTCTGTCTGCCATTTGTTTCTGAGCTTGTACAGTGTTTTTATTTAGCTGCCTGCTGGGGCTGTAAATTAATAAAAAAATTGCAGCCGGGGAATTACTGTAACGGCACTGTAGCAGCACCTAGTTGTGACATCACAACCGTACGGAAGTCCTGATGGCTCGTTTAAAGGCAACGTTTATGAATACGGGCTGTGTGCATTTCTCTGTAGTAGATTGAGAGTTTTGATACTTTCACATTATTAATATAGCAGCTCGACCTGCTTTATAATAAAATAAACACATAAAAGACATGGAAATCTCACTTATTACAATATGGGACCTATAAGACCTTGATTATCTTTTTACATTATATTGTGCTCATATGGTGCACATTCCTGTATAAAATGGTGTTTAATCAAATGATCTTAAATTTTCACACAGAAAACCTGAGGCCAGTTAGTAATACTGGGTTTTCTGGGTCTCTTGGCTTATTATGAATCTGCGTTTATAGTCTGCTGTGTGCACTGTACTCATTGGAGACAAAAAAGTACCTTCACATTGCACAAAAGAGAGGCAGTGTGGGGGTTCTAAGGGCCTAACAGCAGAATTTTGACTAACAGATTAATCCAGTCATGGGTGTGAGGAGTAAGGGGATACATAAATGAACCTCACTTGATTAGATAGGGTGTCAGGTCTAATGGTAGACTGGGTATACCCAGCCCGATCTGCAGGCGATTTGATTTTGCGTACATTTTTCTATCCTGCTTCTGTTACAAATCTGCGGGGACCAATCACAAACTGGCTTAACCACTTGGCGTACTATTGGCCGGTTTAACACGATGACGATAGAGAAGCGACGGCAAGCAGCTTTTTGTTTACATTCAACATGGCGGCCACCGAAGCGCAGCAACCCGTTGATGCCGCTGTCGCTGCTGTTTTAAAAGATTTCAAAGGCAAGTTTTCTCTATAAACAGAACAGAAACTTGCCCTGGACCAATTCCTACAAAAGAAGGATGTGTTTGCCTTACGACCAACTAGCTTTGGTAAAAGCCTAATTTACCAGCTCCGCTGGTGGCCAAAAGAATGGAGCTCAGCTCAAAACCTGTTGTTGCGGTTGTGTTGCGGTTGTGTTGCGGTTGTGTTGCGGTTGTGTTGCAGTTGTGTCACCGTTGGTCGCGCTGATTGGTTGAAGGACTATCCAATTGCGTACAGAGTCATTTGAACTATGCCCGTTGATCACGCCTCTTGTGCAGTAGAAAATACAGAGCAGACTCCCCAGACTAATGTTCAATCTTAAAAGATTGAGCTTGGTCTGGTGATAGCCAGACTAGTCTAATGGGCCTTTAAGTGTAGTTTGAAACTGGGGCTTGATGTCTGTGGACAGACCGTAGTGTGTCTGGCACACTCAAGGCACACAGTTGGTGGATTTGTGGAGAGGAAATTGAGCCTTTCAAGTCAAGTGGTTTTCAGAAAGGCTTTGCAAAAGTGAAAGACAGGTGTAACCCCAAACAGCAAACACTCCCATTCAGATTTCTGTATAACGGATATATGAAGTAATCAACAGTTAGGTCTTAACTTTGGTAGCGATATTGAAGGACTGAAAGACCAAAAGAAAGTGCATGTTTTCTTACTCCTGAGTGTGTTGTGACTGGATTAAAGAGCAAACCGCAGAGCTGGAGAAAGTGTGAGTGCATGTACCTGTATGTATGTGTTTCTGACTGTGTTTGTGTAATGTTTGCATGCATCCATAAACGTGTATGAGTCTGCACACCCTTGCTCCGAGGCTCTGGTCAGACAGTGCATAGCTGTGGTGGGACGCAGGCTCAGCGCCTCTAGACTACAGTGAGTCAACAATGTCTGCTCTCACTGAGAGGAGACATGATAGGTCTTGTCTCGTTTGGTCCTTGACTGGTGTGGTAGGACACCCAAAGCTTGTGTGTGTGTGTGTGTGTGTGTGTGTGCATGATTTTGAATAAAATGGTGTTATTTACCCAGATGTAAACATGCGTCAGTGTCTGCGCTTACACACGTAATATTGTTCTTGACAACCCTCTCCTCAAATTATATTAAAGAATAGAATGGATTTGGTTAAAAGCATTTTAAACAGGTCCAGTCTTCGCCCTTTTTGAGCCCTGATGATATTTTTCTTTGGGTCAGCATCTCCATCACCTCAAACGAGAAACGTTGTGGAATTGGCCCTGTGTGTGTGTATTGGGGAACATTTTTCTCACACAGTTATGTAAAGCCCTACAGTGAAGAAAGCAATGACAATTTTAAATGTCATGATGGCTAAAATTATTTTTAAAAGGCCCATGTGATTTAAAGGGGTACTCCAATGATTTAGCATTGCACTGCCACAAGAGTGTGACAAGAGTGTTCAAATTTGAAGGAGCTTGGGCTAAGAAATCCTAACTTTTGGTCCCTAGTATGGGGCAAGCTCCAAAAATGCTGGATCATACATTTCCCATGATGCAACTTTATAGCATTTTTCATGAGACCCTCCCTGTCTGGTAAATGCCTAAAAAAAAACACACCCCCAGTTTGTTAGTTTGTTTGTAGTCTCTTAACTTAAAGCTAAAATTAACAAAAAAATGATCATCATTATCCATCCATCTGAAAAATAAGCCTGAGGACATCACCAGTTCATTTATGCAATGGGCAAGCCTTGTCTATGAGTGCAGTTCAATTCCTCAATTCATAAATATTTTGCATCCTCCTATTTAAATTCAGGGTCACAGTTGGGGGTTGGCCTCTATCTCAGGACATAAAATATTCATTGTCACACCTAAGTAAAGGCTTCAGTTCACCAAACCTATGTGTTTTAAGACTGTGAGTAGAAACTGGAGGAAATGTGCAAGAACACGTAGATATGGTGGCTCAGTAGCACTTTCATCTGCGTTTAATTATTAGTCCTTACTGCATGGATTTTGTACATTCTGGTGTGTCAGAATTATTGATTCGGATGCCCTCTTTATAAATTTGATTTTGATTTTGACCTCTTAGACAGTCCAATTAGTGGCCGGGTTGGCTCAGTGGGTAAAGCAGGCGTACATATGTTTAGAGGTTTATGCCTTGACGCAGAGGTCCAGGGTTTGACTCTCACCTGTGATGGTTTCCTGCACGTCTTCCCCCTTTCTCACCTGTCCATTAAAGGTGGAAAACCCCCCAAAAATAATCTTAAGGGAAAAAAAAGAATGTCCCCTTAGATGGCCTGTGGAGTTCAGGTTGCATGTCACTTTTATTTATGACCTTGGAGGAGCGTTGTTGATACTCACAAATATGGGTTAGGCTGCTCTTGAAAATATAAATTCTTTAACTGCATGGTATTTCCCTTGAAAACAACAGTTATTCAACCCAAATTGTTACAAAATTTAATTTATGCAACATTGTTTA
This sequence comes from Perca flavescens, assembly GCF_004354835.1. NCBI lineage: Eukaryota > Metazoa > Chordata > Actinopteri > Perciformes > Percidae > Perca > Perca flavescens. The sequence continues at coordinate 32,935,008 of NC_041332.1, read as the reverse complement.
AAAAAGCCAACCATTTTATGGTTTGGTGGTATCCCTCTGGAAAAGGCAAGATGTCTCATAAAATAGAACAAAAAAAAGACATTCATTTTCTGATTCGAGTTCACCAAGGCTCCTAAAAAGCCACCACCTAAGCCTTTTTATAGATGGCTGTACAAGATTGAAACCAGAGGAAAGTGATTTCTCTTCCATTATTGAATTGTTTACACTCGAAAATCTATCTTGTGCACCCTACAGACCTAGTTAAATCACACTCGAAACCGCCTGTTTTCATGGACACTAGAGAGTGTATTTAGCTTCGTCTGGTACAAGTTAAATGGCCCTTGTCTGTCTGGCACTATTCTTTTGGTTATTTTTTTTTTTACACCAAAGAGATGGGAGATAATGTTTAAATCTGTTCCTTATTGTGGGGGAATTGAAAACTCATGCATGTTCGGGCAATCCCAGTAAGGACACTTACAGAGATTTCTGAATGAACCAGTTGGATAATAACTGCTATTTCAGATAGTAAGCCAGAAAACACATTCATGGCCATCTGAGACAAGACTGTCAAGACTGACAAGAAGGAAGCATGTAAACAAGTTTGGGAAAATGAGTCAAAAGTACAGCTTTGTCAACAGAAATTAGATTTACAAATGGCAAGCTCAGGCATAGCTTATTTATATAAAGAAGGTGTGCTCAGGCCTCAGTATGAGACCTAACCAAGAAATGTGATTTACTAAAAGAGTCATTGCAAATGTCTATCGTATATCTCTTGTAACTTAGGATCATAGAGGCATCACCGTTTTAACATATACACATACAATCCATTTAAAGGGTGTGATGGCAAACTAAGCAGCCCTTCATTTATGCAAACCTTTCATTTAACTAGCATTTCCTGTTGGCCACAGGATGTGGCTGTCTTTGCCTTGCCTTTGCTCTCCTATATGGTTTTCCGGAAGTCGTGTTTGTACTCTCTGATTTACAGAGTGCAAACTGTGGGTTACCAGTTTATAAGTGCATACTGTACTGTATAAATTGCCTTGCAAAGAAGTTGAATGATGAGTGCTACTGTTGAATTTTGCCGCCACGTGGGCAGAGACATGATTTACTATAGTGCATGGTGCTAATTTTCCTAGCATATCTATGGCTAAATTTAAATGGAGGAAAAAGTGACAGATAGTATGAATGCATTGAAATAATGCCATGACTTTCTGAATGTATAAGCACATTGTTAACTAGTGCAGATGGAGTCCAAGTTCAAGCATGAAGATGAAAACAATTAGTATATTTCAGGATCATTTTGCTACTTTCTTCTGCTGAGATGGTGACTAGTGAGCATGCGTTAACTTTCTATGTTGCTGTTATTGTGAAACTGCCAGCACTTAAATCAGTGCTAAACAGCTGGACATAGAAGACAACAAATAAGAAGCAGAACAGACCAGAATTAAGGCTGTGGCTGAATTATGTGGTAGTCAGAACATAGAAATATGATATTATAACAACAGCAGCCACTGGTAGAAAATCTGCTGGTCATGATTTGACCACATTGTACTCGTCCCATTTGTTTTCCACTCTAAAAAAGACAATGTGTTTATAGCGTGCTGGGAGTGGATGATTCCCTAATAAATGTCACAACCACGATCCAGGCCTCCCCCTCACTTTTTCTTTGGGATATTTTTAGAAGGGTTTGGTCTACAATCCGCAAGTGAAAAGGCAAGGAATTGTTTTTGTTGATGCTCGTCTTACCACTTCAGTGCGGTGACTCGTGATGAGCTGGTGCCTCCATACGTCACAAGAGGCCAGAGTGAGTGGGAGTCAGGCTCCGGGATCTATTAAGGGGGGAGCCAGTCACCCAGGTTATTGGGCAACTAGTGACGGGGGACCGGCCCGTGGATTTCCACTTGCTGCTATTTTTGGGTAACAGCAGGTCTGTTTTGAGTTTAGAGAGAAGCCACAATATCCTATTAAGCATTGTTAAAGTAACTGAGCAATGTTTACTCAGAGAGCCTGCCTGGTAAAACAAAGTCTCCTAAGTCTCTGTATCTGAGTCTATGCGAGACAAATTACGGCTGTGGATGGATGGATGGATGGATGGATGAATAATAAATGGAGGAAAGATTGGATAGATGGATAAATGGATGCATGGATTGATTGATGATAGATAAAGATTAATGGAATGAATGGATTCAATGAATGGATGGATAGATGATAGACGGATTGGTGGATAGATGGATTTACTGGATGGATTCTGTGAACGAATGCATGAATGGATGGATGATAGATAGGTGATGGATGGATGGATAGATGAATTGGATAGATGGTAAGACTAATAGATGGATTTGGTGGATAGACGGATGGATGATAGAGGGATAGATGTATTTTTGGATGGATAGATGGATGGATTCAGTGAATGGATGCATGGATGGATGGATAATAGATACTGCCATGGCATAACCACAACCCTGGGAAAAACGTAATACTATCATTATGTCTAGGGGCCCATGGTTATACTCTGGTTTGCCAGGCCGCAGGTAGAATGAGTGGGCTCACCTGCTTTCATTTGGCTCAGCGTTTCTTCAGCCTCGACAGCCGATCAGACCTCTCTGTGCTTCGGCAGTCATTAGTCTGTGCTTCGTTGACAGTTTATTTGTAGATATTTAAGACGCGGACAAAACATAAACACAACTTGACGGGGGACAAAGATGATTCATTATGGCGTTCCGAAACACATGCTTCCTTCCTGTCTCTACTGACTCCCACATAGTCTGCATCACTTCTGCTTTGTAAGCTCTGTGATGCAAGTAAGCCACACCTCCCTCAGCCTGGCGGCCAATAGGAAACAATTGTGCCGTAACAGTACATAGATGGATGGATGGATAAAGATATGGATGATAGATGAATGATAGATGAATCAAAGAAGGATAGATGTATTGGTGGGTGAATGGATGCATGGATAGATGGATAAATGGATTAACAGATTGGATAGATAGATTTTTCATCTGTAGTCCCAGAATTGCACCAGAGATGAATGCGAGTTAACTTTGCCTGCAGCTGCAAAGAGTCCAGCCATGCTCTGGCCTCCTGGCTCTCATCCTGCGCCTCCTACTTTGTTTAGAAGCTGTCTGAACTTGATTACACTGTGGCTGGGTCAGCTGTGAGCACAGCCAGGTCAGACCCAACCAAAACTCACCATGGGCTGACACATAAAGCACAAATACACAACATTGTGCCTGGCTTTAAAAAAATATGCGGTCCAAATTATTGTAGAAGAGTGCGAAAGTTTTGAGACTTTATCCATTTTTATTCTATTCACAGAGTAAATGCTGATGGCTACTGATGACAAACCATATTATTTTTTTTTTTAAACATAAAACAATTGTCACATTCAAGCAATATCACAATATCACAGTAAATAAATATATATATATATATATATATTTATGTCTGAAATTTTATTATTATATTTTATATTTGGGGTGTTGGTTTATTACTGAAAGCCTGGTTGCCAAACTCATAGAGACGATTACTCTTTACATAGATAAATAAACCTTTTTTTGGGATGCTTCAGTTGATTTATTTTCAACTAGCAGAGCCATTATACTAGCCTGACAAGCCAGACCCACATCAAGATGTTGGGTCTGGGAGCTCACCATTGGCAGGGCTCAATCCGAGGGGCGGGATAAACGGTTCCCTCTGCACTCATAGCCAACCAGAGCAACGCTAGTTGATAGATTAAACTTTTGCCGTATCCGGTCGGCAAAACTCCGAACACAGATTCCTTTTTTTAAGAATGACTTCAGTGCCATTCTTTGTTCTTTTCTCAAAGAAAAGCTTAACTCCAAGTCTTCCAGAGTCGTGGCCAAAGCCAATTCGAAAGACCGCTGTTCGCCAGCACCAGCAGCCATCGTCTTTGTTTCCAAGTAGCAGGGAATTCATGCGGAACCGTTGCAACTCTGCCGTCATTATGTTAAGCCCGCCCACACGATGTGATTGGCCTGACCAGAATTTGTTTTCCAGCTCGCAAGCCAACAGAGAGTTGCTAGACTGACCCTGGCTGCAAATTACATTTTCTGCCGCTAGGGTGCGTCTAGATTTCTAGGCTACCATTATACTGACAAAACAAGTAACTTTACATTTGGTTAATATAGAAAAAAATACTCAATACTAATAATCAGATACGCTCACAATTTTAGACTTTGTTTAGTATCTCATCATCATCATCATCATCATCATCATCATCATCATCATCATCATCATCATCATCATCATCATCATCATTATCATTACCATGCACCTTTGTAGACTTTGTAAGCAAAACCAACACTTTCAATCACTGTCTTTAACAGGAAATAGATACGAACTTTATAACTGCAAAAACTGAATTAACTCAATTTCCTAAAATCAAAGTTAGATGAACACACGGCACACGATGTACTCTGAATGACCGATGCATTGCCAAACAGGTCTGTCAGTCTGGAAATCTGTGATGAAACTCGAGAGGAAGTGGAAAAAAACCATTATTTTTGGGAAACATTTACAATTTCAGTGATGACTGTTTATTTGCATTTCCTCTTTTTTCAGTGGTAATGTTATAAGAAGTCATTGGACTTATAACCAAGCAGCTAACACAGTATATATAAGCATATATTAGCAAGCACAATAAATGCCAAGAGTGACTAACATTGATGTGTTTATTTACATTGTTTGTCTGAGTGCTCCGTACCAATCCTTGGCCACTTCTGGCTCTCCTTTGGCTGGCTGTCATCCCGCGTGGTTTTCCTTCCTCTGAAGGGTAAACACAACACAGTCTCATTCAGACACCTTCTGGTTCCAGGACAGTTAAGAAAATGATAGCAAGCCATGTGCTGTCTGAGAAGAAAAAGAGCATCTTTACTGTGTCTGAGGTTTGGAGATGCCGGGCAGAGATTAGAAAAAAACTAAACAACAACTGGGGCCCACCAATTCTAAATTGGTTATGCAACCATAGCATCTCTGAATGTTGTGCAAGGCGACTAAAATTTGGAGTAAATATAAATTCCCCACAGACGAAGACGGTGAAGGTCGGATACAGAGCTTTTCTGATGAGCTTGGTTTTCCATGTGGCGTTAAAGCAGGAGTTCAACATTTTGAAAACATGCTTATTTGCTCTTTGGTGGGAAATTGGATGAAAAGATCAAGACTGCTTTCACATCTGTCCGGTAAATATACGAGCAGCCTGTTAGCATAGCTTAGCATGAAGACTGGAAAAAGGGGGAAAAACAGCTAGCTAGCAAGCTCTTTTTGAATGAATTTCCTCTCATCCTGTGTATGTTTATGAAGGCGATTTTTGATTTTTCACTCAAATGAAAACGTTACTCGTACAGACACGTCTTTGCCTCATGTTTCTGTGCCGACTTGCGTCTTCCCATTGGCTTTATATGAAATCGCTTCTCCTCTGAAATTTGCCTCGCGTTCTGTCCGAACACAGCTTTAGATGTGCTGGGAGGCAGATGTTTCTTACCGTTGGACAGGTTTGTGATGTAAGATAGTCTTCCTGGTTGAACTTAAGCTAAGCTTCATTTGTTGTAATGTTCTCATCTAAATCTAAAAGAAGCGTATTTCCCAAAACTTTACTGTGCGTACGTGCGTGCATTAGTGCGTGTGCGTGTGTGTGCATGCGTGTGTGCGTGCGTGCGTGCGTGTGTGTGTGTTTAACTATTTCTTTAACAGTATGTGAATAATCAAGCTGTGAGTATTTGGACTTCTTATGAATGACTCCTCAGCAGGTGCCAAGGCAGTAAGGTGATAAATGCTTGGAGGCTCAAATCACTCACAGAGGCATGTGAGACGGGTCTGGTGTCTACACACCGAGGAAAGGTCTGACACACACAATTACAAACAGTATCTTCCTCACCATCCTATCAAGCAAAGCACAGCAATCCCGCTGACAGACAGGAAGCATGTCAGAGTCAAAGGTCAGTCTCAACAGCGCAACGAAGCAGTGAGCACCGATTAAGATGGCACTGTGGGTAAAAGCGGGAGGGAGAGAAGCGGAAGACAGAGCCCAGTTATAATTGCTTGCGTAGGCTGACACAACAGAATTTACGGGCTGCAATGGAGCTATGCCGCTCATTTAAGACTGCTTATTTAAGAGCTAAGAGAGAGAGAAAAAATACAGAGCAGATATTTTGTTCACTTGTTTCTTAATCTGTTTTAGGCCCCTCCCTTTGCTGTTGCTAAATTTGTCTCCCCTTGCTCAAACGTAAAAAGCCAAAATGACACCATTCATTTTGTTGTTGTTGATGTAAGTACATTTAATCTAAAAGATACATAGTGTCAGGAAAATGTATCTCAACAGATAATGTCACAGATACACACCATGATGTACTGTAAGTACATTTAATCTAGAAGACAGACCCCCAGGTCCCCCCCACGCCATTATTTTGACTAGACTGTTTTTCCTCCCAGGGAAAGAGGCCAGAGGAAGTGTAGGTGACCTAGACTGGTTAACCACCGCCTCACCACGACTTGGCTGGGGCACTGCCACCCCCGCAGCCACCCTCTGCATCCACCACCTGCCAGGTCCACATTACTACTACGCCATGACCACTAAGTGGCTTTGCTCCAGTCCCAGCCTCTCATCGGGTCCATGCTAGGGTGCTTTCTCTCTCCCCATTGGTGTAAACAGTCTACCGTCTGGCCATCGGCTGACACCGAGCTCATTTTGGTCGTATTTTCAGGACATATATGTGTATGTTTGTGTATGTGAACCCGACTTGGGCATGTACCAGCCATTTGCACAGCTTTTGCTTTTTATGCATATACACTGTATATGTGCTTGTACCCTTATGTTGTTTTTCGTGCTACTTTTTCTCCATGTATTGCAACACCCCCAACCTCAAGCTGCTGTCTGAGACCAATCAGCTGAGGAGTCTTGGCTGCTGCAAATAAGTTTGTTCTGGACTCAACAGGGGGGTGTTGTACTATCTCTCCTGCAAATAGAAAACCCATAGAATATATATGCTCATTTACTAACGGGGAGACCACAGTGCACAGGGCCCCTTTCGAGAAAGGTTCTCACACACCCCTAAAAATGTCCTCCTGCAGCCAAGCACCAGATGTTGTCATCTGTCTACTGTTGATTGGAAAACACAAACACACCCGGCCACAGAGATTTAAGCGTGTTAGCTATGGGAGTTAAAACAGAAAGGGAAGAGATGCTAAGTCTCTCAGTGTTTGGACCCCGGGTGTTATTTGGGACAAAAAGGTGTACTGTAAACACTGCAGTTCAGCCTGTGCTACAGTCACACAGATATATACACACACACACACACACACACACACACACACACACACACACACACACACACACACACACACACACACACACACACACACACACACACGCACACCGCCCAACCCACTGCTTGTGGTACACTGCCTGAGGTGTTTCGGACCATTTCTTGGTGGTAGTAACACTCCACACATGCTATGGGACTGAGACATAACACAACAGTCGGTTAGACAATGGATATCTTTTTTGTTTACATCTGTCTGACAGCTACATTAGACTTTGTTACACTAATTCATGTTCTCTTAACCCTCCATTGGTTAATGTTGAAGCCAGCAGGATAAACGTCGGGAAGAGCAAAAGGTCATTTTGAACTTTCTGACCTTCTGACCACACCTCATAACAAAGCACACCCAACACACATCATTTCAAAATATTTATTTCTGACCAATATTTTTTACCACAATTATAGTTCCAGTGTCCTGTCCTAATGTCAGCTCCAACCATACCATAAAACAACACATTCCAAATCCAACTTTTAAAAGAATGTCACATACAAATGAGTCCACGTTACATAATTCTCTTTATTTGGAGCTAGTTGAAGTGCTGAATAAAAAAACCACTTGCTAGCCTGGAGGAGAAACATAAAGTGATGACTAATTTTTTAAAGAATAATAATCTCATATTTGCACATGGCGAGACACAGGGCCTGGTGGTGGTCTGCCTTTCTGCCGAACTTTCCATGTTTCTTCTCTGCGGTGCCGTGCTGGTGTTAGTCCCAGTGGAGACAGTGTCATACTTTCCTGTGCAGCTGCTGTGCTGAAGTTTTCCCCTGTGTCTTGACCAGAGCGGCCATCATCACGCTATTCGATGATGCTTTTCGGCAGACTACAAGGACCTTTAAGGACACACACTCGTGTTTTTGTGCATACAGAGTGCATGGATATGTCTAAAGATGGATTTTGCTGTATTTTATTATTCAATAATGCAAGTTTGTTTCTGTAAATCCCTGCATTTCTATATACGCCAGACTTGCACAATCCTCTTATGTACTTTACTGTTTCTTCGCTAACAGAATGGCCACAGAGCTTAAAATTTAAAGTAGAACACCACCTAAATTAAGAATTCCAATATGTTTTTATATGGCCTAAAGTTTAATCATTATTTGTGAACATGAGCTATTCTCTCTCTCTCAAAGCCAGAAACCAGAGAAGTAATTGTAATGTCATCAAGTATAAAGTCTGTTCCATAGACAATGAATGGGATACTTTATTCTATTATCGTGTTCTCCGATCTGAAACAGAAAATGTTCCCATGTAACATTCCCCGTGGTGCTCTCAGTGTCATCTATAACATCTTTCCCGATTCATTCTCTATAAGCAGTTTACTTGATGACATCAAGAATTTGAGCTTTAGCCCTCCAGTTTAGACCATAGGAATACCATGTATGGATTTTTAAAATTTGAGCACTTACCCTTTAACCCCTCTTTAATTCAACATGACACTTTATGACAAAGTTGCGTGATGATTTCACATTTTCCGATTACAAGTGCAAGTTTCAGTCTAATACAATGACCTATTAACCAAATGTGTTCTCAACTTTTGCTATATCAGCAAGTAGTTTTGCTGTGCATGGAAGTGCATGTGATGCTTTGTGCCATTAATGTGGCTCCACATTTTCCACTGAAACTCTGGACTCAAAAACATGATTGTTGTCATGTCGATCAGGGGCTTCCACGCATACATGCTAATATGTTAAGCTTTGCATCACGCTGGTGATACATACTGTATGAATAGCTGTCACACAACAGTGACTAAGGGTTGGTATTATCCTGGATTTGAGTTTAGTAAAGGCATTTAAAACCACAGCATTTGTCTAAATGTTGCTGGTCTCAGTTTAAAAGGTATGGTAAACAGACACTGTGAGACGACGGTTTGGGATGTGGGGAAAAGGGGGGAAGAAGGGGTGAGAAAGGAGGTAAGGGGCTGTGAGTGAAAGTGGGAGGAGTGTGTCTGGGTGTGGGACTGTCATCCCATTGAGGGGAGTAGCTGTGGTGTTTTGATCGAAATCCAGCAGATGTGGGAGAAGAGAGAGAGAGAGGGAGAGAGAGAGAGAGAGAGGGAGAGAGAGAGATATTTCCACCCACCCAACAAGGAGACACACTCATAAACAGCAGGCAGACGGAGTGAGTCAGAAAGACACAGGATCTTAGGGCAGCAGCAGTTCAAACAGCGAGGCAGACAGAAACAGAGTTTCATTGAGAGAAGATGTTTTATTAAAGGGGAGGAAAAGTCACGCAGACATACACTCAAACACACATACATAGACACACACACACACACACACACACACTAATAAACATAGAGCGTGCCACCCAGACGGACAGGTAGGAACCAGCTAAAGCCAAGATTTACCATTAGCTAGAGAGGAAAAGTCTAATAAGTACACACATACTAAACTCTTTCTCCCCACGTCTCACACACTCACACACACACACACACACACACACAAACACGTACTGGTGCTAAGTGTGTGCTATCCAGTGTGAGGAGCAGGGCTGATCGATCCCAAGAAGTGGAGCATCAGGGAGGAAGGAGCAAGCGAGTGGATGGATGCCTTTTGCAGACTCAGCGGCCTGGACCCTCTATGGGTGAGTTTGTTATGTGTTCACTGACCCTGCTATTTCCTGTGTGTGTTTGTGTTTCTTCGCCAAGAACAGATCATGTAGAACCATATGTAGGTCAGTTATAAAGAGTTTGATATTTTGGGTTCCTAAGGCAAGTTTTTATTGTCACAAAATGCATGCTCATTTGATATAAGCCAATATTAATTGGTAAATGGTCACGCACAAGTTTGTTGTTGTCTTTCTGAGCCTGCATTATGAGCACCCACGGTTGTTGAATGTAAATTTGAATGCATGACACATTGAGATAATTTTGACAACTTTTGCTCACTTACTCCTGTTAACTTGTTTAATCGTCGGCATTGATCGATTTAGGGGTTAACGCAATTAGCATTGGCCACATTAGAATGCTGTTCTTGTGTCCTTGTCCATCAACTATGCTGCTCATTAGCATTCAACAGGTTTTTACTGTATATTACTAACAATAGAATTAAAAATAATAAGCTTGTGTGCAGAAGAGGAAGAGGGGGAGAGTGGGTCAAGCTAAAATGTTAGCTGGCAGCACTAAGCAGTACAGGAAGAAAATCACCATAGCATACGCGTCGCTGACCTTCTCAGTTTGCAGCCTGTACGCATACGCATTAGAAATCTAATCTAAAGCAATTTGATGCGTGTCAGAGCTGCGTTTACCGTCACTCTGCTTTGTGATTCAGCACAATGAAATGCTGAGAGGTGGAGATGCGTCACACTGAGTGAGCTGTTGTTGTTGGAAAGGCTTTTTAGTCTCGTACATGAGCAAACCTCCACATTCTAAATCCCGGCTCAAAGGATGGCCGCGGTCCAGCTAGAATGTCAAAATTATAAAATGCACTCGCTCTCAACTTGCCTCTTTCTTTCTCAGTTTCTTGCTCCTGCAAAAGCTCAAAACAATGGCTATCAAGCTTTGTTGAGAGAAAGTGAAAGTAAACTGAGTGTTATCTCGTGAAGGCCTCTTTCCCACAAAGGTTCAGAAGTGCAGATGTGATGTTCTCAGCCATATTGCATTCACCACAAAAAGGATGTTTTACGTAACAGCTGGCTGCAAAGTGCTTTCAGTTATTAACTGTAGTAATCAACCTTTCACATACTTTTAGAAGAGCATCATTCAAACAGCCCTAGGGTAGAGATGTTGATATGACTTTAATACTGAACTGAACTTGCAGCTCAGCAGTAGAGGTTTGATCCACCAATGCATGCAAGCTTTTTAGGGTGCATACATTTGAAAGGGGCCAAGTTAAGAGCTAGCAGTGTGCTTTCCTCTTAAATCGAGCCATCCTGTAATTTGATAAAAAACAAACAGGTCAAAGTTTGGAATTTATAGAGTGTGGTCTAGACCTACTCTATCTGTAAAGTGTCTCGAGATAACTTTTGTTATGATTTGATACTATAAATATAATTGAATTGAAATTGAATTGAAAGTCAAGGTGGAAACTGTCCGGAAAGTGATCAATGCCTTCTGAAATTACAGTGTCCTTAGTTCATACACGTCACATACTTACATTAGCATAATGCTGTTTTGCTCACAAGCCAGTGTAAGATTTTATTAACTCGTTATGATCCACTGAATTGCTCTGGATCTGTAGCAGATTTGCAGCACAGTAAAAAGTCTCTCCCACTTTTCACATCGCTGTGTTTGTCAGGTAAAAATAGACACCTTGCAGTACCCCAGCTTTTGGCATCTACTAGTTTACTGCAACCACTTCAGCCAAGGGTGAGAAACAGCATAAGTACTGAGAAAAATGCACAAGAAAGTGCTTGGAGGCGGTTTGACAAGTTGGATTTCTTACATAAAAGTGTTCTGTTCATCCGCCTGCCACTGACCTCAGGAGTCAGAAGGGTCTGCGAAAGTAGCCTCCCACTCACAGCCTCTCAAGAGATTCATCACTTTAATGGATTTTGGTACATCAGTGCTCACAGAGACCACTAGTATAACGAATGTGCAAAATGGCATGTTCATTACATAACCTAAACCACCTATATTGTAAAGAGTTAAGTATTTTTTTGTGACCCTGTGTGATTCGAAAAGGTAGCCTACAGTCAGACCATGATTCAGACCCTTGTGGCTCCAGAGGTTGGAAACAGTAGTGATTGCTAAACGTGAATTAATCACTACTCATGCTGAGACATGCTGCCCACAAGAGTCTCACCTGATGTGGTTCACCGGCAGAGCTGCGCTACATAATGATCATGCAGCTGCCACCAATTGTGACCTCTGTCCCTTATCCCAGTTGGGACTCTACCAGCAGGGCCAGACTACTCCGCCATGCTAGAAGCTTTAAACCACTTCCTGTGGTGACTCCGCAGGGCAGCCTTGTTAGCACAGCCAGACACCCTGCCCCTCATTAGGCCACTGAGGTGATAAACAAGGGAAGCAAGACAACAACAAGCCACTTAGCCCTTGGTGTGTGTGTGTGTGTGTGTGTGTGTGTGTGTGTGTGTGTGTGTGTGTGTGTGTTTTTTTTTAAAGACAACCTATCCTGCCTCTCCTGCTGTTACATAATCACAAACGTTTGGCAGCATTTGCCCAACACACCTCGTCTGCAGGGACTTTTATTGTTTATAGGCTTCATTATTAGTATAATCCTTGACCTCACATTTTAATTTGTGTTGACAGCTTACATTGTCCTACTCAAATTAGTAAAACAAGCCAGAGACGTGGTAAAAAAAAAAAAACTGAATCAGCTTTTTAGCAAAAGGAGGCCTCTTCCAACTCACACTCTGTCGGGATTGGGCACAGACACATTCTCTGTTGACTTGCTGTGGTTTTCACTCTCCGCTGCTTTGATGGATGAAAAGTAGGACCCGCACCAAGTCTGAATTCTCTGGACTTGGCTCTCCCATGCTCTGTCTGTCATATGATGGATATAAAGTCACACTGTGACTCTCAGGCATATTCTCTTGATCTAAACTTCTGACTTTATCTTTGTTGTAGGACTGGAACCGTACGTGGTACACAGCCAACCCAGACCTGACCCAGTGTTTCCAGAACACAGTACTGGTGTGGGTTCCCTGTATCTATCTGTGGTTGCTGGCCCCTTTCTACTGCCTTCACCTCTACTGCCATGACTGCGGACGCATTCGAATGTCCTGCCTCTGCACCGTCAAGATGGTGAGACTTGACACAGACTTTGGCCACTCTTCAGTTTATTGTTTAACAGAAAAAAAATACATTGGCAAACGTGACCGTGAAGGTTCTCCATTCAGTCTTCCATTACTCTCCTGTCCCGCTCAGGTGTTGGGTTTCCTGCTGGCCTCCTTTGGCTTTGTGGAGTTCTTCTACATCCTGCTGGAGAGGAGCCAGGAGATCCAGCAGCATATGGTCTTCCTACTCAGCCCCATCATACGCAGCATGACTGTGGTAAATACTGTGACTCTTTCCTGATTTTGATCTTCTTACCCATATCTGTCATTTCAATTTCATGAATTTTTTTGAGTTAAAAGCTTCTAACCTTGTGTGACACATGCATTAGTGCATCAAGGGTGGATGAGCAGCATCCTGAAAAATCTATAGATCAAGGCTTCAACATGGATATTGGCTTATGTCAGTTTGTAAACTCATCCACCTGAAACAACTAGTCCATGTACTGTGTGTGTGTGTGTGTGTGTGTGTGTGTGTGTGTGTGTGTGTGTGTGTGTAGCTCGTTACTTTAAGCAATTTCACAAGTTTCTAGAGATAAGCAAACGGAATGTGCCCTGTCATTTGTCCCTGATCAAGTTTTAAGAGGTAATGAAATGAGCGGGCGGAAGGACAACACACAGTGAATCCCAAAGAGTCATGCAATTGTTTTTTTTTGTGAGTAGGGTTAGTAAGTTTTACAGAGTCCCAGTGCATCCATGGTGTGCATATGGAAAAAGCTTTAACTATTGAGCTATGCAACTGATTTGTAGCTCAAATCGCACATCTGACATCGCTCCTGCGTTGCTCTGGGTAACAGAGAAGTTTGGGAATATTTTAGCCCGTGTCCTGCTGGCTCACATGTCAATGTGCAGAAAAATGAAAGAATATATAGTCTATGTACCGTATGTTGGCCAGACACTGAGGTGCAAAGATGCATATCCAGGGATAGATTTATAGTGCTGCAGGCAATGCAAATATTACACCAGCCTGTAAATGCCGCCAGTATTTGACCACCACTCATCAGGCTGCAGAGTACATGTGTAGTGACATCAGCTACTGTTTGATGTGGAATCGGTGTACGTACATACGTGCAAAGTTTAAATACAATGAAAAATTTTATGGTGAGGTGCTGTGCAAGTGGGAGATCATATATAATAAAGAAAAGACAGTATATAAACCAAAAATATTTCAGATGTTTTTCGATCTTTTCCAAAGTATATTATGTTGTTTTCCCCACATCATTGCCACTGCGGGCCAATTAAAGTATATACTATAGGGGGATAGACAGTGTTTGCCTAGTGATGTTTATTGAATCAAGTTTTTCATTGATGCTTATCCAATCATTTAGTTGCATGCAAATGAGTTGTTCAGTAGTGGCAGTGCCTTGACTAATTGTGTGATTGAAATCAAGCTCATTTGAATCGCTTCCAACCTTTTTGTTCATCTTAAAAAAAACACACACAAAACCACCAAAGGTGACAAACACAATTGTAGCCTCTGTTAAACCTAATTACAGAGAAAGGTTTGGGCTTTATATAGGCTACAGGTGTGCTGTTGGACTGGAAGTTTTGAAGCCAGTTCCTTTTTTGAGTGCCATTGTTCTGACCAAAACTGTATTTAAGGTGCAGCGTGTTTAATTGCAATGCAGAAAGAAAGAAGAGATAAAGGACAAAACATTCATCAAATTCACCTTGGAATAAGAACCTTATGTTTTAAATAAATAAAACCATACCCAAAATCCATAGTGTGCACATTGATTTGCTCAAGTCTGAGGAAAAAACGGCTCACACAACTCACATGTTTAGATCCAAATCAGACCTGTGCAGATTTATGCAGTCTAGATCTTTAATCTTTACAAATTTTGTTTGTCTCTTCTCCCTCCAAACATCTTGGGTCTAGAGTGGCATGTATAGTGGGCTATAGAACATTATTTATAGAAGATAAAGTCTAGTGTGCAATCAGAGAAATGTTTTCAGTGGCTTGTGTTGATGGAAACAACCCTGAATGTTTCTCAGGACATCGATCCCACTCATTTTCTGCAGATTTTAAATGTTTAACTGATGAGTAGGAGCAAACTGAAAAAGGGGTGCAGCTGACAACATGGGTGGCATGGCAAGTTTAAAATGCTGTTTATGCTGAGCACGAGTGATGTAAGAATTACAATGCAGTACCAGGGCGCTGAGTCTGGATAGGAAGGGTTGCTGTAGCCAAGTGAGCTGTATAGCTTTACCCACAACGCTTCCTCTCTCTGCAGCCTTATACAGGTGCTGCACAGTCTCAAGTCAGACAGCCTTGCCCAACTGTGGTCTTTTCAGACTCCTGAGTAAATAGCAGCACATTTAGGTAAAAATACACTAAGACGTCCCTTGTATCAAGGGATATATTTTAAAAATAGGTCATTTATTTTGAGGATATCATTTATCAGACCAAGGGGACAGACAACAAACATCTACTGAAACCAATTAAGATCGTGTCACCGATCTTTAAATCTACTTGCCAGGCCTATCTTTATTAAAGGATATCATTTTCATTTTTTCTGTGTTGATTGTAGCAACCCACAACCACCACCACCCGTTCCCTGGGTGCAGGCCTGGAACACTGTGCTCTTGTTGCTCTGACTAACTTGTTTTGTTGCCCTTCAACTAAAGTTAATGTATGGGAACATTTTTTAGCCCACGAACGAATCATGGTTACTATTGATGAAAAGTACTCTCATGACACTGACTATAATCAGCAATACCATGACGTAAACGTCCTATTCCTTCCCCAGCACTGCACACTTCCCATGTAATTATAAGGTAGGGGTTTGATTCAAGGCTCAGTGATGGACTTAGTTCCACCCACTGACTTCTACAAACAGATGGGCTGATGGTTTGCAGCAATATGGCAAGTCAGAGCGGAAGGCTAGGAATAGGAGGGTCTTTGCCCTCAGATGCTGACCCAGAGTCAGCTTTACGAACCCCTCACTTATGTTTAGGCTTGGTAGAGGCGGATGCAGCCTCAACCTCATCATCAGTTCAGGACATAAAGTACCAGCAGTTGAGTACATTAAATTCTTACCATGGGCTTGGTGCTGCTGACTCCCATAGAAGACTTGAGTTGATCAAAACTAGGATATAAAATCAATGTGCAGCATTGGAACCTTTTTTAGCTTTTAAAAACAGTGTTTTTGGTAATGATCAAGTGTTGATTGATTTAAATACTACTTAAAGCTGCAGTTATCTATATTTTTAAATCAACAATGGATCAAATGACTATGTGTAATGGAAAATGCATTGCTCATAGTGATGAAAACACAGATAATTTTCACTGACTCTGCAGTTCCCATCAGCATCTTTCAGCTCATTTCCTCAACCTTGTTTCCAGACACTGAGACATTTTAAAACATTTTTTAAAAACCTCTGAAAAAAATCCACTGTACGCTACATGCCCAGCACCAAACAGCAGACAGACAAGGTTAGCAACTGGTAAACGTAGTGGAGCATTTAGCCACGTATTTCATTCAGGAGTTTGTAGAGACCAAATTAGAGCTAAAAGAAGAGTGAATATTTGACTCACATCTGGGTGGACAAGGGCATGACTCAAAAATAATGCTTATATTGCTTTATATCGGCTGGATGTGTAAAAAGCGATATAAACTATAATATAAACTATAAGGTGATAGTAATTCATTATTTACAGCTTGTTGCGTTCCCGCCAAATGGCCAAAATCAATGAATGCAGCTTGGGTTGAAAACTAGCCATGTAAAATAGTGTAAGTAAAAAGCAACTCAGTTAGGCCTACTAGTACGTTGAGTACTTGTAATTAGGACTTATTCACCTCTAAAGCACATCAAATTCTTGAACGTTCACAAGCTTTGAGTTGGCATGGTGTCCCTGTGTTCGCATCCCCTCTATATGTGTGCTCTTGGCTCCAACATCCAGTCAGGTGGACTGGAGACTCTAAATTCCCCATAGGTATGATTGGAAGTGCCTTTCTGTCTGTATTCATCCTTCAAGTGTGTAGGAAAAATAAATGAACAAAAGAACAAATAATCAGTGTGTCACCACAGCAAGTAAGCGTGAACCCTGTATGTTGTTTACTGTATATCCACCGGACCACATAAACATGTTGGCCACCACACAGAAATCTGTACACATCTCCCCCCATAAAATATATAAGGTTGTTTATGTGAAAAACTTATATAATGACCAGGCCGCTATGGTTTATAACAGGACAGTACTGTGGCTCATCCCAAAGTAACCAATGTGGTATTCCTTATGAAACCTAAACCAGGCTTTCTCCCCACTTGGTGATGAGCTGGCACGACAAAGTGACGTCTCACTTGGCCAACCACTCAGAGAAGGACCAATTATATCGTGGTTCAACGGCAGATGCATGACTCCTCTGAGTACAGACAGCCACATTCAAACACTGATTCAGGCCTATTTTTGAAACATCACGGTGTAGTTTTTATTTTTACGGAGAGTATATAATAAGTTTAGGCAATGTGTATAGGGCATCCGGCATACCATACATGTGTAGTTTCCTTATTGGCGGAAGTCAGCCAGATCACATCTGTGCCTGCGGCCAGGAAAATCCCAGAAACCCAAGTTCTTTCTCAAAACCACCATTGGCTGCATTAGATCAGAATAAATCTGATTATACCCTCTTTGCGCTGTTAAGAAACGTCGGCATCTAATGCAGGAGAAATGGTGCTTAATGTTTCTTTGACTGAAGTAGCACTGAATGGCATTTTGGAATGAAGTCTTTCCCAGAGCAACAGAGCAACAGAGCAGCTCCAGCTTTACTAAAAATTCATGGTGCTTAATGTTTTTTTAAGCACCATGAATGAAACAAGATTTCATTTAGTTCCAAAAAGGCAATTCATACATGGAAATCACAGTTTCCTGTCCTAGTTGTGTCCTTGTTGAGTTGCTCCAGGTTGTTCTAAATCGTGGTGTCACAGATTTGAGTGCTTTCTGGCTCAGGGATAGAGTTGTTTCCTCTCCTGTGCTGTAAGAAGCCTGCCTGTGAACTCTTAAATTAAGTATTTCTGTCTCTAGATCTTGGCCTTATGCATCATCCAGTTGGAAAGAATAAGAGGCTGTCGTTCCTCTGTATTCCTCTTCCTGTTCTGGGTCTTGGCTGTTGTCTGTTCCCTGGTGCCTCTCAGAGCGAAGATCCAGCTGGCCATGGATGAGGTATGTCTTTAGCTGATTAATGAATATGAAATTTGAACACTATGTCATGCCATTTATTAGAACTATGATCACTGTGTCCTACTGTATACGTAAACACATGATGCTGTATATTCCAAGCATCCAAAAGGAATAATTCGGAGCGAAAGTGAATGTGTTTGTCAGGGTTGAACTCAGTGAACTTGCAGTGTAAAAACAAGATGCAGGGATATCTAATCAGGTCCACTCCTACCCATAGTCTAGACGCAAGACTCCAGCAGCACAGCTTGAGATATACCCTGTGTCAGCAGTTTCTGTTTCATCCCCCAATTTCAACCAAGGTAACCAAAGGTTAACCAAGTGTTGGAGAATGACACTGCCAATTCTGGTCAAGTCTGTGTGCGTTTAACTTTTCTTTTCTTCCAGCGTGTCATGTCAGACACTGCAATCATTGTTGTATGGGGTAAGTTTCTATTTAAGCGCACGCAGCCCTGGGGCAGTCGCATTTGCATTTCTAAAAAAAACACACAAACACACACATCCATATTTCTGTTTTATCGTCCTCAGTGTGACATTCCCACACTGCTTGGGGGAGAGTAATGATGGCCCTGGGATAAATGCTGGTGAGACATGGCAGCCCAGGGTCAGACCAGAGGAACGTCAGCGCTGTGTTTATGGGCCTACACTGCTGTAAACACAGCCAGATGGAAATCTATGCATCCGCACATAATGCGAGGGCATTTAGAATTTAGACACAGATGTTTTCATTTCATTGAACCACACGCGTGCACGTAGGATAGGTGACCACACATATATTTCTCAACCATATACATATCCAGATCTTGATTAACCAAATTCATATGGTTGTTGTGTTCATCAATTTCTCTAAAGATTTTATTACCATCCAGCGTCTTTTGTTTGATCATGGGAGTTAACGGTACAATTATAAATTAGGTAGACTTACAGGAAATGGTTTGCGGCAGTGTCAGATTTGCAAAAGATGCAGTCAAAGTTGGAGTTGGACTGGAGATAATGAAGACAACTACAAAAGAAAAACAAGTTTTTAGGAGCCAGGACTGTTCACTGCACCGTAAAACCAATAAAACAAAAGAAAGTTCTTACTTAAGTTAAAGCTGATAACTCCTGTTGAAGGAATAGGTTAGTTAGACATTTGGAAGAAAAATGCTCATTCTCATTCTTCAAGAGTTAGATGAGAAGAATTCTACTGCTCTCCCGTCTGTACGGTAAATATGAAGCCCACCGCTAGCTAAATAAGCTAATTAGCTTAAAGCTGGAGTGTGGGACTTCTACATATGAATGACCATCCGTTACATTCAAGTCCATAGCTAGGCTACTGCACTGTTGTGTCTGATGCAACATTACCGCACTGGCGGAAGGATAGGTTTTACATCAACCAGCCAGAGCTCACGCTATGGTAGAAAACATAACAAGTAGCCTATCCAAGAAACGTATCAAACCACTTGGTGAGTAAAAAATAAAAAAACGTTCCTGATGAGCAAGGGAGATGGGACCTCTCTTATGCAGGCATACATCATAAGCACGCATCAATAGTGTTTGTGTATTTACCATAGACAGTATATTTACTCCCACTGCCAGAGAGGGGAGAAAAAAGTTCCGCACTCCAGCTTTAACTTAGCACGAAGACGGGGAAACAGCTAGCCGGCTAGTACGTACACCGGCTAAAATTGTAAAAACAACACTTTGTGGTTTTACGCTTCACTTTTTTTGTTACAAATTGAACAAACAAGATATGATGTGTTAATTAGTGAGTTTTTGAGGTGCTGATAGGAGGGTTTTTATTTCTCTGACCTTTGGACAGAGCCAGGCTAGCTGTTTCCCCCATTTGTAGTCTTTGTGCTACGCTAAGCTAAATGGCTGCTGGCTCTAGCATTATATTCAACAAGGTATATGTGTTTTGTATATGTGTTAGGGGTACAGTATGTCATGTAGAATGTTTTAGTATATATGCTGATACCTGTACTATTACAGGACATTTAAAAAAAGGTATTTTTTTTAATCTTGTTATAGATCAAGAACAAAGGTGTCACAGCACATTTTGTAAATACGTATAAAGAAAGTGTCTAATTCATGTTGCAGCATTGCGAGTTGATTGAGTTAATGTTTTTGGACCATTGGCCATTCATAGTCGCTTGACCTACATTTTTCCCACCCACTCTCTGACCATGACCCTGTTTTTCACTGTGTGGCCGGATCCATTTGGCCTCTTCATATCTCCTTTCTGGGCACAGCATAACATAATCAGAGAAAGTTGTTATACTGTTTACTATGGCTCTGACTTTCATGCAAACCCATTCTGCTGCACAAGAGACTGTCTGTGGCAGCAGCCCTGACCCAGTGGTTAACAATGCCTCTGCCAAACCCCAATTTCTGTACGTCAAGAATAACATGCAAGTCCTACATTTCTCAAAAGTCTTTGAGTAGTTAATATCGCAGCTGCACGCTTGATTGAATGTAAGGGTGCTGGTTTGTAAAACCACAATCTCCCTATTTACAGATACGGGCTCTTAGCGTGACTGAGAGGCAGCTTTAACTATGGCTTCATTTATATAAAGTACGCCATTAAAGACTTTGGGGTTTTCACTGATTTAGTTTTAAGGTCCAAAATAATCTTTATTGTGTTTGTGATCTTGGTGTCTAAACCATATCCTCTGCTATACATTGTATAAGCATGGGAAAAGCCATGTAATGAATTTTCATGTTGTTGTGAAACTGCACACAAAACCACTATGAAGTAAAATGACGCTGTATGCCACAGGATGTTGTGTGATTTGTTAAGTAATGTTGAAAGTGATGAAACAACTTAAACACATTTTGATCCTGTTGAAAACCTTATGTCTTGTTTTAAGAACACTGTTATTTTTCTGTGGCATGTGCACGGCCACAAAGGCAATTTATTGTGTCCCCAGCTCAAAATAAGAGTCTAACTTACGAAACTTGGAATAGTTCAAAACAAATAAACGGAAGGATCTCTTGCTAAAGACTGGTATTTTTCAGTCCTTTAGCAGCCTCCTTAATCTGTGCTTTCTTATTCCACAGGGCATTGCCTCGGACATCGTACGATATCTCGCCTTTTTCTCCTACTTCACAATCCAATTGGCCCAGCTCTTCCTGTGCTGTTTTGCTGACCAGCCTCCAGAGGGAAAACCCGTCTTGGAAAAGGTAGGCAGAGGAGAATGTATCCCACTTCCGTCAAAAACACCCCGATCCAATACCCAGGGAAGAAAAAGCCTGAGGAGCTATCTTGTGGTTTTCAACTTTTGTTGTCAAGACATTTTTCCCTTTTGGAGGAAATGATGTGATTCACCTCCCTCCCTCCTTCCACTCTCACTTCACTGTTTTGGCTTCCTATGATGGGAGTGTGAATGTGTGTGTGTGTGTGTGTGTGTGTGTGTGTGTGTGTGTGTGTGTGTGTGTGTGTGTGTGTGTGTGTGTGTGTGTCATGGTTCTCCTGCATACCATCAACGCCAACTCACTCACTTCAGCGTTGGACAACATCATGACCACTGCTGCTGAGTCCGTGACCACACAACATCCGCTACTTAATACAGATCTCACCATCTCATCAAACATTAGCCTGACGACACTTTGTCAAGCTTGAAATAGCAAGTAGATTCAGGACAGCTGACAGGTGAATGAAAATGAGTTTCTAATCAATCAAACAGACGTGTGACATCATATATTTCCCCGGTGATAAACAATCAAAATAGCTGGAAAAGTCCCTAAGAACCTCTTGGCCGGTGGTGAGGAGGCTGAGGGTGCAGAAGCCGCAGTCTGGCGTGGTGGACACACCCATTGGTCGGTCCTTGGTGTGTCCACCTCGTCTTCCTCCACCTCCTCCTCCTCTCCGCCCCAAGCTCTGGTTATAGTTACTCACAGGAAGAGAGGAAGTGAGGGGACGAAGAGCCAGAGTGCTGGTAACGAACAGAGCAAACTGGTGAGGGGGTGGCAGGGTGGAGAGATGCCATAAGGAATGCGTGAGAGGACAAACTTTCTGTGTCTGCATATGTTTGTGTCTATCCACTTGTTATACAATTTGTGATGACACATTTCCGCTCTGTCTGCACCAGACCTCAAAACGTCATCGTCCCCATGCGCTAACACTGAACTCTATTTATCGTGTCGTGTGGGAGTTCATGGCCTCTACTCCCCACAATGGACCACCTGACCGTACACACATTAGCATCATTAAACACACTCCTCACAAGTGCACCATTCAACCATCAACCAACGGCCTCTGTGAAGCTGTGTATGTCTCAAAAGCCTTAAAGTGGTGAGAGATTTATTGCGAAAACAACACTAAGTCTGGTCTTTAATCTGTTGCAGAATCCCTGTCCCGTAAAAGATGCCTCTTTCCTGTCAAAGATTCTCTTCTGGTGGTTCACTGGGTAAAATGGTTCTTTAAAAACCTCTCATTTTTGCTTTTCGGCTGACTCACTACAGCAACAGTTTGTACTTGTTTACAATAATATGTGTTTTGTTGACGATTATATGTATGAATCATCCTCCTCAGGCTTGTTGTGAAAGGATATCGCACCCCGCTGGTAGCAGAGGATCTGTGGACCCTGAGGGAGGAAGACACGTCGCACAAGATCATCTCTGACCTGGAAGAGGACTGGACGGATGAATGTGCCAAACTTCAAAAGTGAGACCACTTGATGATTTTGTTTAACGTGGTACCCCAGCGAATTGGTGTTTTACTTTCATAAAGTTGGGAGACTAACAAAAGACTAGATTAAAGTCTAAATTTAAGAGAATAAACAAGACTACGAGTCTACAACCACTGAAACTGCTCTGTGCGGCTGTACTCAGGTTCAGCTGTGCTTTGAGCTACCATGCTCACAGTGACAATGCTAACATAGCTTAGTTTAATGTATTAGCATGCTGACATTTCCTAATTAGCACAAAACACAAATTACAGCTGAGGCGGATGGGAATGTTAATATTTTTGCAGGTATTTGGTCAAGTTCCAAAAAACACTACATTTCCCATAATGCAACCAATAGCATTATTTTAGTTTGACCCTCTCTGCCTGATTAACACATCCGTCAATCAAACTCCATCAAGCTCCTTGTAACACAAACTTTGTTAGGAAGTTTTGGTCTCCAATAATTCTGATGACATCATAACCCTCATGACATCATCGGGGTTACTAGACATGATCTCCATCTAAACCCACAGAAGACATTATATGGAGTACTACAACATCTTGTATTTCAATGATATGTAGTACTAAATAGATTTTTAACATACAATCTGCCCCTTTAATGAGCCCTGTGACTGGCTGCTTAATACTCTATGTTTATTAGCAAATAGTTGTAGCATGAAAAAACATGCAGCAGAAGACAAATATTCACAAAGAAAAGACATGTGCCCAATGCACACATCGTCTTTCATGTTTTCTCTGTCTTATATGGCTATTTTGACATAGGCCTGTAATCCACAATTTTGTGTCTGGCTATTGTCAAAGATTAACAGCCAAAGAATAAATTCCATTTTATTGCAATGTGGTCAAACGTCAGCATGGTGCTGGCTGAATTAATGACCCGAGCAGAGCATGACTTAGCCATGATTGCGGCAAATTGAAATCCGGGACTGGGCTCAGAATAGTTCCAAAGAGTTCCCTTGAGGACATACAGTACCATAATGTCAAGACAAGAGCCCTGTGTCAAAGCTTGTTAACATGACCCAGCGCTTTGAAGATCCCTCGTTGACTCCAATAATTACGTCAGTGAAGCAAATTCTTGAGTACACCAGTGATGGTACGAGTAGCAACAGAGGTTGTTTTTTTAACAGTCTGTTTTACATTAACGACTTGAAAGGCGCCAGCATCATGTTGGGGCATCTCTGCCACAGATGTGTAGTCTGTAACTGCGTGCGTTCTCTACCTCTGGCAGGCAGGAGAAGGACTTAGCGTCGGGTGTGGCGCTGGGGAGCAGACTACCAGACCAGGCTCAGCTCCTCAGGAAGCTGCAGAAGGAGCAGAGCTCTGGCTTCTTCCTACTGAGGGCGCTGGCACGCAAGTTTGGTCCATACTTCCTGACCGGTACCCTGTGTATCATATTCCACGATGCCTTCATGTTCGCCATCCCCCAGGTGCTTAGGTAAGACTTACAGGAAGAGTGCACCAACACCTAAATCTGCTCTCACCAGGAGTGCAATCTGGCAATAAAAAGCTGTGGTGTGATTTTCCAATGTTTGTAGATATTAGTGTGTACCTCAACCCAGTACCATGGAACTTGTCTTGTTTGTGGTGCAGACAGCACCCAACATGGCAAGCTCATTCACACGTTTGTTCGTTCTGCAAGAAGATAGAAATCAGGCTGCTGTGCTTGATAAAAAAAACAGAAGTTCTCAATAAAACTGCTTATAAGAAGGTTGCTATCGCATGTAACGTTGTCATTATATTTGGAAAGAAATGTTGAGTTTTTCAAAAATAACTTTTTCATTGCTCCGCGTCCCACAGACCAAATGGCATTGCATGCACTGTATTAAAGGAAAGCTGCAGCCAATATTTCCAAACCTCGGCTCAGAATTAAATTACCTGGATGGACTGCAGTCCATGGGTTTTATTGCGGTTTTTGGGTGGTGAACTGTCCAAATCAATTCAGAGATTTACGTGAAATAGCTTATATTTCACTGCTATAATTTAAAGAAACATGAGTTTAGCAGATTGTGGGAAAAGAGATAGATAGAATATGTAACTGTGTAAACAAGTCTTTGTTTATCACCTCAGATATCACCTTCATTGTCCTATTTTCAATGATTCGTGACTCAGATAATCAAACAACAACAGAAGGTGGCAGCAATGAAAACAGTTCATGGCTGACCAGCCGCCCGCCACACAATCCCACTAGCCAGACTGGAATGTTGTTGTTGCACAGCACAGAATCAGTGGAAGTGTTAATTACGGTCATGGAGCTGTGAGCAGGAAAAGTAGACGAGACCGCAGGCCTCTGTGCTGCAGTAAGGAGGACAGGCGGAGAGGGAGAGGAGGCTCTAAATGGCAGCAATGCTGTCGGACCACAATAAGGGAGCCGCTGGCCAAGTGTGAGGGCAGCCCGGCCACAAGCTGAGCACTGTTGTGCAACCCGAGCTACTTTGTGCGGACCAGCAAGCCAGCAGCCACAGCAGTGCTCACGGCCATTGGTTTAAGGCACACAATGAAAGTCATGAAAAACACAGTAAAAAAAATCATGTTGACAGGGTGAAAACCTGTCTGTGTCAGCTTTGATTTGTTTCATTCATTACTCTCCAGGGAAAATCATAGGGTTTTGATTCAGTATAGTCATGACTCTTACATACACACAAAAATTGAGGTGTGTGCAAACTACTGAACATCCTGATTAAGTATTAATATCTTCCTCCGCAGTCTCCTTTTGGATTTCATGAGAGACGAAGACGCTCCGCTGTGGAAAGGCTACTTCTACGCCACTCTGATGTTCCTGCTGTCCTGTCTCCAGTCCGTCTTCAACCATCAGTACATGTACACCTGCTTCACAGTGGGAATGAGGGTGAAGACAGCTGTCATGGGCTTGGTTTACAGGAAGGTGGGTAAATCTGTATTCATGGACATGTAGCCGCTAACCTAAACTGCGTTTGAAATGGCAAACAAGAAAGCTGTCTCTCCTTCCAGACCGGAAAACAGTTACCATCTTTTACCTCAGATGAATGATCGTCTGAAATCTTTACGAGGATGTAAATTAACACTGGACAACTGAGCGCTAAAATGTCTTTTTTTGTTGTCAATCCAGTCTTTGGTGATAAACAGCGCCTCCAGGAGGACTTGCACTGTGGGCGAGATTGTGAATCTGGTTTCGGCAGACACTCAGAAGCTCATGGACTTTGTGGTGTACTTCAACGCTGTCTGGCTGGCTCCTATTGAAATTGCTCTTTGTCTATTCTTTCTCTGGCAGGTATGTCCGAAATGTTTTCACATTGCCGCTCATTCGTGCACAGCTTCATTTTAACTGAAAGGCCCCTGACACCATTTCATTCTTTGTTTTATTTAGCATCTTGGCCCATCGGCATTGGCAGGAATTGCCACTGTCATTCTCATTTTTCCACTCAACGGATTCATAGCAAAGAAAAGAAGCAAGCTACAGGTAAAAGCAGTTACAGGAATCCTTCACACTTTTGCTTCAGTAGCCCTGACACATCTGGCATGTTAGGTCAGGGATGCCACAGCTGGTTTAGATAGTGGCTGAAGAGCCGTGTGGGTGTTTGGCCTGGATGGTACATTCTCTCTTGTCCTTTTGATGTCTGCCCCATATAACGTGTTTGAAAAACAATGAAAGGAAAGGGTGGGCAGTAGGAAGACATAATTTTTCATTTCTTTGGAAAAGCAACAGACGGTTCTGTAAATTTGGATGCCAATTTAATCGAACTTGAGTCTTGAATGCAGTGACCGCATTCCTGGCCCTTTGTTGTTTCCTTGTCATAAAAATCATTTAAATGTAACAAGCTATAAATTCTTTTTGACTTAAACAAGTTCTATGATGTTCAGGAAAACTACTACAGCTGTAATAAGAGCGGACAAAGCCATGTTCACAAATGCATGTATTTGCTTTGGTCTGGTAAATTGTCTTTCCACTGTGCCGCAGTTTCAGCTTTGGGTAGCTTATTTTTTGATAATTAAACCTCTCTGTCTGGCCAACAGGAGATCCAAATGAAGTTCATGGACGGCCGCATCAGACTGATGAATGAGATCCTGAATGGAATAAAAATCTTGAAGTTCTATGCCTGGGAGAAGGCCTTCCTGGAGCAGGTTTTGGGCCATAGAGAAAAAGAGCTCAAAGCCCTGAAGAAGTCTCAGATCCTTTATTCCATCTCCATTGCATCCTTCAACTCCTCTTCTTTCCTGGTAAGAGCTCTAAACTGAAAAAGCTACTAATGAAAAGGCTGCATACAGACCTCAAACTGACAGTGTTTGGTTCACTGAGCTTTGTACAAGGTCAGTTAGAATGGTAGCTTGGCAACAAATGAAACAAAACATGAAAGTATATATTTGTGACCTGTTTTTAAAGATTCATATCTTCAGTAGGAACAAATGGGCTTGGAGCTGAGTGCCACAGACAGGGCGGGGAAGTCAGAGAGAACTAAGAGACAGACTAAGGCATTGTTGTTGGTTTTGGTCTTTTCATGAGCTACATTACTGACAATTAGAGACATTTAGAATAACCCCAGCCTTATCCTTTAAATTGTGTCTCTAAAGATCATCCATCACACACGTTCTTTCCTGTAAAGGTAACATTTAGCATCTTTTTTTTTCCCCTTCAAGATTGCCTTTGCCATGTTCGGAGTCTACGTGACACTCGATGACAGGAACGTCCTGGATGCGCAGAAAGTTTTTGTCTCGATGGCACTGATCAACATCCTGAAGACCCCACTCAGCCAGCTTCCATTTGCTATAAGCACAACCATGCAGGTCGGTGACGTTTTAACTTAATACGTGTGATTTCGCTGAGATGTTGTTTTTTTAATCTTAGGTGCGGTGCCTGATGGTATATGTTCGTGCTTCCATATGATAGATATAGGTCAGTTAACTAACCACTGACTCTGTTTCAGGCTATGGTTTCACTGAGACGTCTGGGAAAGTACCTGTGCTCAGAGGAACTGAAAGTGGACAATGTCTCAAAGGCTCCATTGAGTTCTGGTAGGAACCCCACCCATGTATAAACGTTAACATTAAATGAATAAAGTAGTATTCTGCACTGTTTAATTTCTACAATTTGTTCAACCATACAGCTGAAATCAGAGGCTGTCATAATCAATATAAGCAGACCGCAAGATTTTGTTGTTTATATGTGTGGAGTACCACAGCCTTGTATGGATCATATGCACTGTCACTTCCTGGGTCCCTGGCTGACTGGTAGACAGGGTAATTATAGGATGTTCCCATTTAGTGGTTGAACGTAAATCAAAGCATGGATTCAGACATATGATTCATAGAGAAATAAAAAAGAAAAATACTGCAGTTCTCTGTCTGTAATCTGTCAACACTTCCTAACACAGCTTGTGAAAAAGCAACAGCTCTGTAATTTGTGTGATTAAGCAAATTTACTTGTAATTACGCCCAGGCTGTATTCTGACGAGTAACTTCAAGGGGGAATTTTGTTTTGAAAGTTTGCTCAGGTTGAAAGAACGTGTCCCGTCTTTAGTGTTTATTGCAGGTTTTGTCTATTTTAGTCAACCTTTCTTTCTTGTTTAGATGGGGAAGACGTGGTGATAGAAAACGGCACTTTCAGCTGGTCTGCAGAGGGTCCTCCATGTCTTAAAAGGTATGAGCTATAAAAAGAAATGAAATGACCAAATCTACAGTTAAAAACAAAAGAGAAACTTACGGGACACTTTCTTTCTTTGTTGACAGGATCAGTATCCGTGTGCCACGAGGTGCTCTCGTCGCTGTGGTCGGACATGTGGGCAGTGGAAAGTCCTCTTTGTTGTCCGCCATGCTTGGTGAAACAGAGAAAAGAAGCGGCCGTGTCACTGTTAAGGTACTGAGCTTATGTTCCACGTGCAAAGTTCTATTCTTAGTTGTGGGTTTCATTTAATAAATACTGACAGTCTCGCTTTTCACATCTGTCTCCACAGGGCTCGGTGGCGTATGTGCCCCAGCAGGCCTGGATACAGAACGACACAGTCCAAGACAACATCATATTTGGCCGTGAGAAACTGAAGACATGGTACCACCGGGTGCTGGAGGCCTGTGCACTGCTGCCCGACCTGGACATCCTACCTGCTGGAGATGCTACAGAAATTGGAGAGAAGGTATGGAAATGGAGAAATGGAAATTATATGAAGTTTTTCTTCAATCTGATTATATCTGAAATTTCGAATGATTATGTCCATGCAGGGACTGAACCTCTCAGGTGGGCAGAAGCAGAGGGTAAGCCTGGCCAGGGCTGTCTACAGAAAGGCCGATGTATACCTCATGGATGATCCGCTGTCTGCTGTTGATGCACATGTGGGTCAACACATCTTTGACAAAGTCATTGGACCAAAAGGAGTCCTTAGAGACAAGGTAATACATGTAACAAAGCCAATCCAGCTGCAAAGAGCCAAAAAATGATTTTACAATGCCTAAACCACCTACAAGCATGTGGCATGTGCTATTGTTATCATAATATGGAAACCTCCAATTTGCTGACACTTTTGTTTTGAAGAAAGCCTCAATTTAGTATTGGATTGTGCTTACATACTATTTTTCTGACTTTCTGCGGCTTGCTATAAAGACCCGCATCCTAGTGACCCATGGGATGAGCTTCCTGCCACAGGCTGACCTCATCCTCGTTCTGGGGGATGGAGAAATCACAGAGAGCGGCTCCTATCAGGAGCTCCTCAGCCGCCATGGCGCCTTTGCTGACTTCATTCACACCTTCGCTAGTACAGAGCGAAAAGAGAGCGCCATACAGAGAGGTAAGAAACATTCAGTTAAAAAATGTACCATACAAATAAACTTCAGTGCGTGCAGAAGGGAGTAACATGTAACAAACATTGGTCTAGAAATGAATAATCACAATTAAAAAAAAAAAAAAAAAAATTTTCTTGTAGCTGGTTCCAGGAGGTCCAATGCTCGTCTCAGCATGGTCGACTTCATGCCATTCTCCAGAGACCTGTCACAGGAGCAGCTCATTGGGTATGTAAACACACTCATAAATATGTTTGGCATCGCAAGCATCTTTTTTACGAAACTGACCTCTGGCCTCTCCATATCCTCCAGGGGTGACACCACGAATACCAACCTGCAGAATATGGAGCCTGTGTCTGAAACAGACCAGGAACAGGTACCAGAGGACTTGGGCAAGCTAACTGAGGCTGACAAGGCCCGCACTGGAAGGGTAAGTGAAAATTGTTTTTCCCTCTTCTCTAGTGGTGTGAAATTGGGCATCAGTGGCCCAAAAAATCAGTTATTGCAGGTTTAACGACCAGAAAACATTAAATTGCTGATACAAACCAAGTTATCGAACTCCTTGAGATTGACTGCTACATTTTGTGTTGTTCTACAACAGGTGGCGTTGGCGATGTACAAGAAGTACTTCAAGACCATCGGCTTGGCCATCATCATTCCCATCGTCTTCCTGTACGCTTTTCAGCAGGGCGCCTCATTGGCCTATAACTACTGGCTGAGCGTGTGGGCTGACGACCCTATTGTTAACGGCACCCAGAGCGATACGGACCTGAAACTGACCGTGTTTGGAGCACTGGGCTTTGTGCAAGGTCAGTTAGTTAGTTTGATGTATTCTGGTGGCTCAAACTCTACAAATGAACAGACGACATTTGTTGGTAAATCTTCGACTCTGATTTGATCCAACATCTTTCCCCTTCTGTTCAGGCATCGCCATCTTTGGTACGACTGTCGCCATCTCCATCTGCGGCATCATCGCCTCTCGCAAATTGCACACGGACCTGCTGATCAACGTGCTGCGCTCCCCGATGTCTTTTTTCGAGAGCACACCCAGCGGCAACCTACTCAACCGCTTTGCCAAAGAGATCGACGCCATCGACTGCATGGTCCCCGACGGCTTGAAGATGATGCTAAACTACGTCTTTAAACTCATGGAGGTCTGCATCATTGTGCTGATGGCGACGCCCTTTGCAGCCGTGGTCCTCCTTCCTCTCGCTTTCCTTTACGCCTTTGTCCAGGTACATTCCCCCCCCCAAATGTTTCAACTCCCCACCAGTGACTTTATTTTGTCTTTGAGAGTTTTGTGTTCAAGGTGGCTCAGCAAAAGCTGGGTCCCGTTAAGGTGTGTTATTGGAAAGCTCCGGGCTCCAAAACCAACCCTGCTGATTTGGCCATTCACTTGTGTTTTGTTACTCACGTGTTGACATAGATGTTACACACATTCACTATGAATTATGGGAAAAGCCCTCAGCGCTCCCTCCTGGTTTCGCTCATTAAAGCTGGTGTTTTACTTTTCCACTGTGGGCTACAGAGCTTCTACGTCGCCACATCCTGTCAGCTGCGGAGGCTGGAAGCCGTGAGCCGCTCGCCCATCTACACCCACTTCAACGAGACGGTGCAGGGCGCCAGCGTCATCCGGGCCTTTGGCGAGCAGTCCAGGTTCATTCTGCAGGCTAATGAGAGGGTCGACTTCAATCAGACCTCCTACTTCCCCCGATTTGTGGCCACCCGGTGAGATAATATGTGATTATAATATGCTTTCATTTCATTTATACATCCATTTTGCTCAGTTATAGTTCAGGAGGGATGGTGATGATTCATAGCACCAAGAGTTGCTCTGGTTGCTTTATGTTACGTGGTTACATAAAAATGACTTCTGGCTTAAGTAAAGAGGACACATTTTGGTACTTGCCTGCCCACAGCTAAATCAATGTCACATCCACAGGTGGCTGGCAGTCAATCTGGAGTTTGTTGGTAATGGTGTGGTCTTAGCTGCTGCCATTCTCTCTGTGATGGGAAAAGGCACCCTGAGTCCAGGCATAGTTGGTTTGGCTGTGTCACACTCCCTACAGGTAAGAGGCTCTGCCCACAGCCACACATTCTCACACAGTAGTTCTGGACTTGTGCCAATACCCAACTCAAAGACAGCCAATTTCACACAACGCACAGCATTGTGGGACTTCACTCCAGTTGCAAGCTCCATGTGGCAATTACAGGTCAAACTGGAAATAGTGGAATATAAATGCATTGCTTTGCTCAATCAGCAAATGCATTTTCAGTGCAGGAAAGAAAATGAGTCAAAGTAAACCTTATTACGTTGGATATTGCAGGTGACTGGAATCTTGAGTTGGATTGTGAGATCCTGGACTGATGTGGAAAACAACATTGTGTCTGTGGAGAGAGTCAACGAGTATGCTGAAACTGCTAAAGAGGTCAGCGTTCCCTCCGCACACACGCATAAACAAATCACTGCTCAGGACATTTAATCCAACACTTTACAATAAAAAGGCTGTTTTTTTTAAATCTCTACTCACACTTTCTTATTGTCCAATTCAGGCGAGTTGGAGTATCGAAGGCAGCTCCTTGCCCCTGGCCTGGCCCCAGAGAGGTACTATCGAGTTCCAGGACTACGGGCTGCAGTACCGTAAGGGCCTTGAGTTGGCTCTAAAGGGCATTACCTTGCAAATTCATGAAAGAGAGAGGGTGAGTAATCTTGTATGATAAAAACAGCTTGCAATTTAAACCAGTTTTAACCCTGGATGACTGAAATTGCTTGAATTGCAGAATTTCTGTCCTACTTAAATTTTTTTTTTTTTCCAGGTTGGAATTGTGGGTCGGACAGGAGCGGGGAAGTCTTCACTTGCCCTGGGAATCTTCAGGATCTTAGAGGCAGCAAAGGGAAAGATCTTTATAGATGGAGTCAACATCGCCGACATCGGACTCCATGACCTCAGATCACGCATTACTATCATTCCTCAGGTGTGAAAGCAGTAATAGCAGAAGCTGAGCTCTGGCTTTCATCATATAAACTGTTTGCAATAGCTGCAATCCGTATTCAATAAGCCATTCTAAATTGTAAAAATACTCTTACCACTTTGGACCGTTCGGTGATGAATAACATCTGCTGTCCTCTCTGCCAGGACCCTGTGCTGTTCTCAGGCTCCCTCCGGATGAATCTCGACCCCTTTGACACCTACACCGATGAGGAGATATGGAGATCACTGGAACTCGCTCACCTCAAAAACTTTATCTCTAATCTGCCTGATAAACTCAACCATGAATGCTCAGAGGGAGGAGAAAACCTCAGGTATGCAGATAGGACTGATTGCAATGTAGAAAGTCAGTCATCAATATATTATCACAGGGATATCTTCACAAAGCTTCAGATAGAATCTAATATATGTGATTCTATCCCTCTCCTGTCTGTGTAGTCTGGGTCAGCGCCAGCTAGTGTGCCTGGC
The DNA here is from genome assembly GCF_004354835.1 of Perca flavescens. Classification (NCBI taxonomy): domain Eukaryota; kingdom Metazoa; phylum Chordata; class Actinopteri; order Perciformes; family Percidae; genus Perca; species Perca flavescens. Next base: position 32,901,911 of record NC_041332.1, on the reverse strand, counting down.
CAGGGCCTTGCTAAGGAAAACCAAGATCCTGGTTTTGGATGAGGCGACAGCTGCTGTGGACCTGGAGACAGACACCCTCATCCAGTCAACAATCCGCACACAGTTTGAAGACTGCACCGTCCTGACCGTCGCTCACCGCCTGAACACTATCATGGACTACACGAGGTGCATTACAGTCGTAGTAGTCAATATTTGGTGTTATTAAGTGGACTGACAAAACGGATTAATGATCATTTGGATTATCAATTGTACATTTAAGTAATTTATCAAGTAAAATACTAAATATTTGGTGGTTACAGTTACAGTTCTCAAATGTGAGGATGTGCTGCTTTTATCTGTTTCATACCACTGTAACCTAAATACCTTTGGACTGTTTTACTGTTGGTCAGACGAAATAAGCCATGGAAAGGCATTACTTTGACTCTGGGAACCTGTAATAGGCATTTGTCTTTATTTTTGGCATTTTATAGGCAAAACAATTAGTACAAATTATATTATTTTGTGAAGAAATTAAGTCTTAGTTGCAACCCTACAATCACCTAACCACATTTAATGAAATGCTAATCACTTGCCCAGTTATAGGCCTGGACACCTCAAAATCGACACACACACACACACACACACACATATATGTTAGATCAGGTGTAAAAAACAAAAAAATGCTGGATCTAAAACCTGTCTTCCTTCTTTTTTTCTGCTTCACAGAGTGATCGTCATGGACAGAGGTCACATTTCTGAGATGGACTCTCCAGCCAACCTCATCGCACAGCGGGGACAGTTCTACCGAATGTGCCGGGAATCTGGGCTGATCTAGGTCTTCATTGGGCTTCATAGCATGGAGCTGGTGTCCAGCTGTACAGATGTGGCACCTTACTTGTGTGGCTCTCCAGCAAACATTAAATCGGGCCATTCCTTTGTGGCAGCTCAAAGCGCCTCTCCATGAGGGCATTGTCAATGAATCCCAAGAGCAGCTGATCCTAGTCCCTATTTTTTGGTTTTTATCACACACAGACATGCTGTCTTAAAGACATTGTTAACCTCAGATGATGAACATTCAAAGGAAAGCTACAGTGGATTGGTGAGTCTCCATCCAAGCTATTGATATTGTATATAGAGCAGTGGAGTCAGTTTATTCCAAGGAAAGGATAAAGCCAAGAGTATCATAGATCTTAAGGATTTTCATTCTCTTTTTGAATGGGAGGCTATATTATTTTTGTAGTTGTGTTATAAGTGTTATAAAGCACATGACATATTTTTTGATGTTGTCTCAGGCTTAAATGTTGATGTTTACTTACTTTTTTAGCCTTGTATACCAAAAAAAGAGGCAATTTTGTAATTGTAAAGAAGAAGTTTATTTTGGCTCCTTGTCCCAGAAACTGGGACAGGAAATACTCTGACACACTAACCTTCAAAAGGTTCACCCTGGCAAACGCAGGAGAAGTGAGGTTTTCATTGCCTTCAAAATCTGCGCTAGAAGCAGCCAATGTGGAGTTTTATACGTCAGGGGAAAAAGGAAAACATTGAAGTGAGCCAAGACATTAGCAATCGTCCAACTATGTTGCGGCTGTTGTTTATTTCTGTCAAAGTAAACACATAAAAAAAGTCAATAGAGACCTTGCTGGTCCGATTTAACCTGATGCTGGTAGTGAAAACCACCATGAATGAAGAGAATGCCTCTTCAAAACAATGGTGATATATCTCTGTGTGATTGTGTCTCGGCCTCTACCACACAACTCAGGCCATATGCACAGAAGAATAAAATCAGAATTGTTCTTATGGTGCTGACGTGACAGACTGTAAATAGTCCACATTGCCCTTTACTGTCTTCAAAGAAAGAACTCTATGAACTTTTCAAAGAGAAGAGGCATTTACTGTTTTTGTCTTACTGGTTTAGACAATATATTGTAAGAGAAACCCTATAGTTTATTTATGTCATATGACAAAATGTATTAAGTGTCCTTAAGATTCTGAGGATTGTATGATATTTATACTTTTTTATAACAAGCTTGTTCGTTTTTTTTCACTTTTACTGTTAATGTACTGTCTTGTTCCATACACCATGCTGAACAATAAAATGTATTTGAATCTACAATACGGTCATGCTTGAAATCATGTCTTTGTAAATGAGTGGGAGGACAAGATTGTTAATTCAAATGCTTCCAGTGCTTTAAAAACACGTTTAAATAAAAATTATGAATGACCATATTTTGATGCATTTAAACAGGGATGCGAGTGATTGACTCGGAATCCACATACATTCAGCTTGATTATCTTCTAATAATCATAAACAATAAAAACAGTATTGACGACCATTTTTAAGGGACATACATTTTTAAATAATAATACACATTACACTGATTAGGAATATGCATGATAAGCAGAGCCGTCCCGACCCATAAGCGAACTAAGCGGCTGCTTAGAGCGATCCAGTTTGACAGCCAAGAGCGCTTGAAATGTCCCACAATAGAGCTCATAACAGAGACGGTCTATTTAAAGATAGGGTTGCTGCTAATAGGTCTCACATTAGTCTTTAAATGTGTATTTGTACATTATTAGTGCTTAAACTAATATTTACAATACACAAATTGGTTTAGTGCCAAGTGCAGTGGTCCTGTTTAGGGATCCCAAAAGTCTAGGGCCGGCCCTGATGATAAGGTTTGTAAAGATGTGATGTTTGGTTTGGGGTCTGATCAATCAGTTAGTTGTAGTTACACACTTCCGTCACTAGATGGCAGAAGTCTCTGGTAGTATTGAACTGTGGCAGACAGACAGTCGTTTGTTTACATTTGTTGCAATGGCGACCATCACTGAACTGAAGTGTGGTAAGCGCTCACTATCTTTCGTGATTTAGTCCACTTATGACATTCCTAAATCAAATTGGAATATATAATCGACGGATCATTATATTGCACACGTTAGTTAAATTGCTGGTAACGCTAACGTTAGTTACCTAGCTAGTTACGTTTACTTTAGCTTAACCACAACACGACGCCTTCGTTTGTATGGGTCTCCATTCAAAAATCCGACAATTGTGATAGCTACGAGAACCTAGTTGTCACCAAGTTGACGCCTTATCGTGACCCAAGGTTGTATGTAATGTTAAAATCTACATTTCAATTCGGCCTTCATAAATACAACTTATGTGCCACATAATTCTAGTTTTTTGTGGGTTTAACAACACTGCTCACCAGTTCAGTGAACTGCAGCCAGTTAGCGAGGTTAGCGGTAGCTAACTGTAAAGTTAACGTTAGGTTACTTTTGGCCCAAGATGGTTGTACATAAAGTAACGTTACATTTACGTTAACGTTATTCCGAAATGAAGAGTGGTTCTTAATGATTCGGATACGATATTGAGTCATATTTTTAAGAGGTATTTACTTTAGGCAATAAGTGAGAGGAAATTCAATTCGCAAATTAATGAGTGGAGTAAGGCAAATATGATAAGAACCACCCCAAACGTTAACGGTAATTTAGCTGAATACTGTAGCTAGCTAGATATTAGAGATAACCTACAACTACCAGAACGCAACCAGCTCCTAGTCATATTAGCTGAGTGTCATTTAACACACCTAATCTAATACCTGACTTCGTATTAATCCAGTAAATCCTGAATATTTTAGCTGTAAGGGAAACCCTGGAGTCCCGCGGTGTGATGGGCCAGCTGAAGGCTCGTATCCGGGCAGAGGTATTCAGCGCCCTGGATGACCAACGTGAACCTCGTCCGCCGCTGTCCCACGAAAACCTGCTGATCAACGAGCTCATCCGGGAGTACCTGGAGTTCAACAAGTACAGATACACTGCGTCAGTCCTGACAGCAGGTGGGTGAAAAGATAAAACGTTTGGGGGGTTTTTAGAAGGGCATATGAGTTGATTACTTTATAGTCAAGGAGTAATAACAATAAGTTGTTTAAAGTAGAGACGTGTTCATGCAAAAGCTGCATTATACTTAAAGACAATACAGTACACGCTTAGTATGATTTATGATTCCAGCTGCTGTTTTTGAAACTTAACTCGCTCTCACTATTGGGGAGTAATGTGCACTACTTCTAAACTCAGCTGTGTTTGTTTTCCCAGAGTCAGGCCAACCTGAAGTTCCCTTGGACAGACAGTTCCTTGCAAATGAGCTGAAAGTCACAGAGGATGCAAGCTCCAAGTCTGTGTAAGTGCAGTACAGTCTGCTGTCCAACACATTGTTCAAATATTTACTAAACTCTCTGGGAATTTGGTCAGTTACTTACTTACTTAGGATAATCATTTCATAAGCTCTGTGAATCGTCACAGTCTTCATAGCTCCATCTTGAACTACCTAGATATTTTCAGTAATTTCAGCTTGTCTCCACCACTGCTTTGGAAAAATATGATATTGTGCACCAATGTAACCATAATGACCTGGGTTTGATTCTGGCCCAGGACCTTATCAGCCAACCCATTTTCTCTCACTCAGCTTTTGCTTAAAATAAATTTTAATTACAAGTCACATTTTTCCCCCCACATTTTATTTTCCAGACCTCTTCTCTATGGCTTGGTGTGCCACTTTGTGAACAGCGGTGATAGTGGTGGAAAGGTGTTTCTGCGGGGTGCCTCTCTGCCAGCTGGTACAACAGCCAGCAACACAGTACCTGGACCTGATGCCTAAAAGTTGATGCACTCAAGTAATGGTTCAGGATGGATTGAAAAGATGCCTTTACACACTTTTTGGGGAGATTTAAGTGACCTAATAATCTTCCATAGTTTTTACGGTGTTTTTAACTAAATGTTCACAGGCATTACAGCATGGACTATATGAATTCTACTGATACAAATGCACAAGTCATTTCTATTGCTTTATTCTGTAAGTTGCCAATGATACCAGATGGCCTTTTTTGTTTAGGTTTAAATATCTGACTTTACCAAATGGGTTTAGTATCAGTCGGTTGGTACTGCTTGCATTAATCCATATTGCTCGTTCTCTCATTAATTCAGGCAAAATGTTAAGATAACATTCCTTGATGTCTGCTCTATTTTAATTTACAAATGTTTGATACTTTTATATTGTCTTTTAGTTGTTGAAAAATAAATGTTTTATATTTATGTATTCACTTCATTGAATCAAAAATGTGTGTGGCAATGCTCTTTTATTGGCTACCACATGGTGGCAGCCTCTCCAAAGAAACGGCTGAAGACTGCTATTGCTATTGACAGAGGGTTGAGGAGTGACACTGTTGGTTGTGACTTGGTGACGACACTGTGTTCATCTCTAGCATGTGGCATTGTGCATAAAAACAGGGTACTCTAATAACGTGGTTAAAATGATCCTGCTACTTACATTATGTCTGTTCAACTGTATAAATATATGAGGAGTTAACTTTATTTTACTTGAAAGTGTGTTGTTTGTAATCAGAAATATATTTACATATAAGTACAGTAAGTACAGATGGTACTTTTGAACATTTGCTTCATGCAATGCAGCTCATCACAGTGCAGTTTAAATAGTGCTCACTAACCTGCACCTGAAAAGTTGCCACAGTCACATTCAGTTACTTTCCTGTGATTGTCTTAACATTTCGGCACTCATTGTGTTGGTTTGTGCAGCCAAGCCCACGCATGTTGCCCCTGCCCCAATGCTACTTGACCCCCGTTTGTCTGTAATAGTTAGATACCTCTTGATTAATAAGATGGTTTATTTTGGTCTCACATAGCTGATAATCCACATTTTATGCTAAATGAAATGGGGCATGTGCCAGGTAGTTGTATGTAGCAATTCTCCTGCTTGTTCACCCCTTTTTCTGTGTTGTCTGCAGCTTATGAACTCGGGCTGTGAAGTCGTTATGACCTCCATAACAGCAATGTTGGCAACACTAAAATGATATTAACTGTTCCGAAAAGGAAAGAGGGTCCTTGTCCTTCCTTTTGATTTCAGCAACTCATAAAAGATACAACAAAAATGCATACTGTATACAATAAAGAAACAAGACATACAAAGAACAACTACCATAGTTCTCCGTGCTGGACGCATAAACATCTACTGCAACAAGCCATTACTCTCGCCATCTCACTTCCTCTCTCACCATTTAGGGGATCTTAGAGATGGTCCGATACCTGAAATTGCGTATCAGCCGATACCGAGTACCGATCCGATACCAGTGTGTCATATATTTTATAATGTTTTAACAACTGTATACTGCTATCCCTGTATGGATGTGATATGATTTCTATCTTTGTTGTCGGTCTGGCTCAGGTTAAACTCTTTGTGAAACATGAACAAACACAAACAATGAATGCCACAGAACTTTCTTTTACTATCCAGTTTGACAGTCAATTGTAATGGAAAAATAACATAAATAAACTACTTTAATGTAGATTTTCTTTAGGGCTTTATTACGTGGTATCAGATCGCTGCATAAACTCCAGTACTTCCCGATACCGATACCAGCGTTTTAGGCAGTATCGGAACCGATACCGGTATCTGTATCGGTATCGGAACATCTCTAGGGGATCTTAACGTTCTTATCTCACACGACTTAAAGCCCTGAGTTTCTGTAACTGGTTGGCCAGCCCTTTATTTCTCAGCTTTATTACTGACGAATTAGTTGAACATAACCCATGTCTAAATCATTTTTAGGTTTTAGAAGTTGACTTATCCTATCTCCTCTACCATATCTGCATCTCTTGTTCTTGATTGTAGAGGCTTTGATAGATGAGGTCATAGCTCTCAAATGAGCTCATTGAAAGAACGAGGTCGTAATGTGCAGCACACAGTGTATTTTGCTGAATTCACCCGTGCCTCTGATGGAGCGAGTACCTGTAAAGATGAAATGTAACCATTTACCATCAACACAGCCAGCAACATCATGCAATGTAGACCTAACTGTACGTATACAATGTCCTAATGTATTGCTTCTCAGTCCCATTAGAAACCTGCATGCTGAAAATAAAGTCACAGCGAGCCTCATCTGGGACATTTGCAGTCTGATTTTACATTGCTTCCTTGGAGCTAGCGTTATTTGCCCTTAAAGGCTGTGGCCCTGAGGTGCCTAGTTTATTGGCACCAGTCAGATATGAGTGTTCTCTTGAAAATGGCTATATAAATGGAGGAAGTTGAACAATGGCACATGATTGTTCGATTGGCAGCCTGCCCTAAAAGAGGTAACATTTCTCTTGTACTGTATAAATTAGTTGTGTGTAAAAGAGACAGCTGTATAAATAGTATTGAATGTAGTGGTCTTTTGACTGCAGCAGAGGGAACTGATGTTTGCTCCGGGGCTCAAATTAGAAAGCAATTGCATTCCACGAGTGTCAAACATATCCATAAACATATTTTCTCTCCAATAGATGGCCATCTAAGGACATGAAGGTGAAGAAAAACATTAAACATACTATATGTCTCTGCATTAGAGTTAATGTTGTTGAACTCTAATGCGTACATGTGACCGTCCCCACATACACGCTGTCAAATGTGAGAACTGCAAGAACGTGAGTCATGCAACTTCAGTCATTTGTTGTGTAAATTTACTTGCAATCATATTTTAATACAACAGATAAGATTAAGATTTTATTTAGGTCTATTCTAGTGTACCTCTTTGTATAGCCTTTTTTTCTACCAAAAATGCTTTGCGCTCGTCAAGGGGTAAAATATTTCAAAGGGGGTACATTATTGAAAAAAGTTTGAGAACCACTGGTCTATTCAGTGTAGCTATTTTTTATTGTCTGTCTACTATTGATTTAACCATCCTTCTCCCAAACTATTTATCCATGTTCACTCCCACCGCCTCAGCTCCTCTTTATGTCACTGTTGACTTTTCATTGCTCTAAAAGGGGTTTCACTTAGAGATTATTCTCTGTCTCAGACAACCGGGGGAGGAAAATGTTCTGGCCAAAGTTTAGGACAGACACATTTAGTCAGCACACAGTGCCCCCATACTTCCACTTGAACTCTTCAAGTTTTTTTTAGATTCCTGTTCTTCCTTCTTACAGTGATCGCCGTTCTTCACATTAAAGAGAAATATACAAGTGACCTTTTCTCTGACAGCAGTCATGGAGTAATGGTCCTGTGATATACCTGTTGGTATTAGAGAGCAAAGCAGTTTAGTGCAATGCAACAACAAAAAAAGTATTTAATCAGATCAAGAGCAGGAAACTGAAATTGCAAATTTCATCTTTTATACTTAAACATCTTTCATACTACGACAAAAGAAATCCACACTGGGTCTGAGAGCACGTTCCCTTGTTGCCTTGGTGTACTTTATTTTGGAAGCCATAAACCATTTGTGTGTCACAGCTAATTTGCAGGTAAAGAAACAACTTTGTTTGTTTGAACAATGCTGTTGCTGCTGGACCATATTTAGTCACTGGGGCTCGGGGTGCTTGCCTGTGCTAGACTTCGAAAGTAACACAGAAAGCTGCCGAGATTCCATGCAGACCCCACTGTCCTTATATGGCACACGCTGCACCCTCTCTGTTCAGTGTATCTGTAGCTTTGTCTCTCCTCCTCCTTCTCCTCCTCCTCATCTCACTCTTCATCCCTCCCTCTGCTTTGTCTCTCACCCTGTCTTTCCCTGAGGTTTTTGACCCTCGTTTCTCTTTCATTGACGCCACCCCACCTCCTTGATGTTGGCCAGGGGGAGCCCAGAGGTCCTCCTCTATGTTGCTTCTTTGGCCTGTCATCAGGTTTCTCACACACACACACACACCAGCACAGTGCTGTGCGTCTCTGGCACAAAACAGGTCCCGGCTATCAACCAGCAGCTTGATTTATTAGAGCAAATAGATCGGTGTCCTTATATAGGAAGTTCCATTGGAACAAAGCTGGAAACAGGAGGGATGCAGAAGGAGAGGGATGGAGGGGGGTTGGACTGTTTGTGATAGTGGAATGCAATGTGCGTTGCGATAGAAGACGTGTGGGATGTACACACACAGTCATCTTGTGAATTCTGAGTTATGTCTAGGGGGGGAATCTCTCTGGAGTGGTTACAGTAAAGGGGGATTCCTGTGGGGACAGCTTGCCTTATGAGGAGTGCATGGAGCAGATTGCATAAACCCTCCAGCGTCTTGGAGAGGAACTTGCGGCCACTATGTTTTAGTTGCTGTGTCTCCAGTATATGATTGTGATGCAATTTTGAACCTGTATTGTATGATTCTGAGCACAGCAAAAAGCACTATAGATGCTAAAACCTAAAATACAGTATGCGCCGTGATTCACACAGTTCCTTAAGGTTTACAAAACTTTCAACTCAACAGGGTAAAATGAACAACCTCATCTATGAGAAAAGAAAATACTCATTAGGCCTTTTTCAAGAAGACAGTAGTAAATACACAGGTGTAAATACACTGTCACGGCTTACTGCCACTTGAAAAGAACTGAGCCATCGTTAATGTTATTAGTAACACCTGTGGTTCTCCCACTATAACTATTACAAGTAAAAGTGTTTACGTTTAAAAAGTGACCTGAGTTAAAGTACAAAAGTATTATCAGCTAAATGTACTAAAGTACCAAAAGTACCCATTAGACAGCAAAGGGAACCCTGCTGTGGTAGGCTATATTACCATATGTTTTATTAATTGATTGCTAATTTAATTTAAATAATATGTCGTAGTTTATGATGCACTTTGCAAGCCAAATCTAATCTGGAAAGTAAAACTTTAGTTAGCAGATAAATTTAGTAGAGTAGCATGAAATGGAAAATAAAGTGTGAATACCTTACATATAAACACACAGACCAACATAATGTCCTTGTGCAAGTGCCATTTTATTTAGAGCAGTGAGAAGAAATCATTTCAAATATGCTTAAAATGTTTCCCATTTAGTTATATTGACTTTGTAATTTGTATCAACGTTTCACCAGCAGCTTGAATCTCCACTCACATCACCCCTTTACTGTGACTCTTGAAAGCTGCCGTTGTCCGCAGTGCGCATGTCCTCTGCCTCCTGACCCGCTAGTGGATGTTGCCTGCCGCTGGACGATGCTGGAGGAGGAGGTTCAGCTCGCGCAGCCCCACCTTCGCGCTACAGTGCGCAGTTTAAATGGTAAGGCTCTTAATTTGACGGGGGTCATTTGGACTGTTCGTTTTTGGAGTACCTCGTCAACGCCGGCTGCTCCAGACCCTTTACTTTCCAAACCCAAAGCACCCCTGAACACACATTTCTTCACATTATGTAAGTATATCATTTTCTGTAGAGCGTCGTTTTACGAGTGTTGATGCTGTGGCAGTGCACTTGTCAACCCGCATCCCTCTCACAACTTGCTTAAGTTAACTTAAACTTCGTTTTAGGAAGAAGAATGTACGGGGGTGTTTCCTGTGTGTTCAAATGAAAAATTTAAACTCTGAACATGGTAGTAGAAAACTTTATTTAATAGGAATTTACCATTCCTATACTGGTATAAAACGATATTTTGAAAATTATTAGCTTTAGCTTAATAGCTTAGCTAACTGTTTGACTTCGTCTGCAATTTGCATCACTTCTTTGAAGCTAACTTACTCATTAAAGAAACTTAGACCATTTGGCTCGCAGACATGTGCTCAGGTCTACAGTATAGCCTACATTATGCATTGAGATATTAATACTTTTCATTCGTACATAGCTACATTTGTGTATTTAATCAAATGTATTAGACGGTGGACAGTTTGTACTGTAAAAATCATGCAGCATTCATAGCAGCATGCTGCAGTATACAAGACGGAGGAAGTAAAGGGAAGTTAGGTCTAAATGTAATTGGCACGACTCTAACCATGGAGTTTCCTGTTTTCCAAATATGGTTGTATAAAGCTGCCTGTCAGTCAGACTGTTGAAACTGTTGTGGCTGAAGATGCAGACACTACAGTGAGAACTAAGTCCTCCTGACAGTTTTCACACGCCACCAATGCAAACCTATCAGTGATGGTTTTGGAGTTTATTTAACATTTAATGATAGTCTGGTTTCATTTAATGTTAGTTGGTTTTCTCCATAATTATGTACATTGATGACTTGTTCAGTGATATGCACATTCAACTACCTTTGACAGTCTACATATGAAATGTTCATCAGCTCAAAGAAATACAAGCATCACCCTCACTGACAAGGACTTCTACTACCTAGAAAGCAGACTTCCAGGATTGCACATGATAAGCTGTTTCAGGCACAGATGTGGACAGTGTGCCAAAATGAAGACAAGGAATGTGTGTGCTGTAACCTATGACTTATCATTTTGCACTTATCATTTCAATGCATCTCTGAAAGAGAAGGAAGTTATGTGTTGACAGTTTATTTGGTTGCCATATTTGTATTTAAATGGACAGTTCTTCAGTTGCTGGCATATGCCTAGGACTTTTTTCTCTAACGGGACAAACCAAGTGTCGTCGTTAGCCTATTTTAGTCTTTATGATTTAATTATTTTCATGCTGTAATCCTAATCATCATACAAAGGCATTATTAAGAAGATGATAACAGGAAGAGTGTTTGTGAAACAGCCAAGAGAGGAAATGAGTACAATTATTCACATGCCCTGCAGGTCACTCTCTTTCAGCCACAAATAGAACTACAGTGTAGGTCACTTAGTCTCCTGGGTGACATTTCCACTTGTTTATTGTCATTTTAAATAGAGATTCAAAAATTAAGATTTGTATTAGTTTTTTCTTCTCAGCCTTGGTGTGATGTGTTTAATCGTGTCATCTAATGACAGTAGAGGATTAGATAATCTCAACAGAAATGTGATAATGCTTTGAGTTGATGGTTTGCTCTGAACTAAGCAGGTCAGTGAGATTGTGTGTTGAAGTTCTTGTGTTGTTGTGAGTTAAATTGATATGAACTTTTTAGTAATTTATGACTAGCTATAATGGAGTATGTGTACTTTAGTCTAATGGCAAATTATGCATACAGTGACAAACAAAGCCTTGTGATGGCGGTGAGCCCTTGTCATACTTTACAGTCCGTCTGTATTCACCTGTTTTCTTGTCAAACGAACTTCAGACAGTTGTCTTCAAGACACTGGCTGAGTACAAAGCTGGGTTGACACAACACAGAAAAAGAGAGAGAGAGAGAGCGCGAAAGAGAGGAGACTTTACAAAGGTATTAAGCCTAGAGATGGTCCGATACCGATACCAGTATCGGTATCGGATCCGATACCGCCTAAAATGCTGGTATCGGTATCGGGAAGTACTGGAGATTATGCACCGATCCGATACGCATAATAAAGTCCTAAAAAAAATCTACGTTAGTTTATTTCTGTTCTTTTTCGTTATAACTATAAAAGAAAGTTCTGTGGCATTTCTTGTTTGCGTTTGTTCATGTTTCACAAAGAGTTTAACCTGAGCCAGACCGACAACAAAGATAGAAATTATATCACATCCATACAGTTATAGTAGTATACAGTTGTTAAAATATATGAAACGCTGGTATCGGATCGGTACTCGGTATCGGCCGATACGCAAGTTCAGGTATCGGAATCGGTATCGGGAAGCTAAAAATGGTATCGGACCATCTCTAATTAAGCCACAGTGGTGAGGAAAGTTAAAGGGCTTTAGTAGGAAGGCTTTGATTGGTTGCACATACTTTAGCACAGTGGGAGTGTCAGGAAAAGTCTATTTACTTTTTCTGCAAAAATAGGTGTTCATCAAAGCATCAGCTGGTCTCTTCTTGTTTTCTCAGCTCACTGGACTTATCCACCTGCTCTGCAGTTTTTGACAAATAGGAAATGTCTGTTTGTGTTTCCAGTTAATGTTTATGCTATATCTTTTAGTAGTTTCTGGGTGATTTGGTTTGGCTGGTCTCTGGGGTACATTTATAGGCTTTCTCAGGAGGCTCACTGTTTTTTTTTACATAGTTCCCACTCAATTAAACTGTGTGCCAGTCTCAATGTACAGAGGGTTGGAGAAGGGCTGAAGTAACAGCCTGTGGACATGAGTCACTCATTGTCTGTAATCCAGGTACCACTAAGTTTTCTATTCAGTAGCTCAGAGGCCAATCCAATTGGACACATCATAATCTTGTTTAAATATAGTATTAGACCGACTGGACCAGATGTATTTGATCGCAAATTCAGATAAACAGTATAGTGCAGAACACGGGGATACACTTGAAATATTTGCTACCAAGCTGTATTTCTTACTTATATTTTCTTACTTAATTTTCACTGCAGGTACCGCTCCCAGACTGAGTCCCAGACACTTGTTCATAATTTAGCCACTGCCTGTTGCATTTAAAAATGAATGCCGCTAGGGGCCTATATGAAGCATGATTGTTAAAGCCCCGGGCCCCCCTCAGGCTTTCTGCCTTGTTGTTATCATTTTGAAGTAAACGACAAGGCTAGCAAGAGACATACTATTCCCTATATGGGCTTTGTTTGGGAGTTCACTTGCCTTTCTGTTTAGGTCCGCAGAAAAAGAGTCCTGCTCCAGAGAAGGGGCCCATATATGGTCATCACAGCAGAAGACTGAAAACTCCTAGCAGAGAGACAGGGAGAGAGAGAGAGATGGAGGGGTAAAGACACGGAAAACATGGGATGTTGTCAATAAAGCACTGAATTAATGATTGAGTATGAGTAAATACCAGTGAGCATTAACATTTCGGGGATAATTCAGATAAAGCTGCTGAGAAAATGTACTAGTCTTTGTTACCAAGTTAATTCAAGTCAATTTCCCAGCCTCAATCTTTCTATGTAAATTGGGGAGGAGAATTGTTTGTGCGTCTCCCTTGTGGCATATGTGAAAGTGTAGGGATGAGAGGGGGTGGAGGTCTGTGAGAGTGAACTCTGGAACTCCCCGATGGATGAAACATGTTAACCGTTTGAGTTACAATCACAGGCAGGACGTTACTTAGTAGCATATCTCCCAAATCAGGAGACTAATCGCTTACTGCAGTGTATAGTTAACCATGTGCACAAACGGTTGTCTTTTAACCCAGAGAGAGAAAAAAAAATACTAGCTGAAGGGTTTGTATTTATCTATGATGTGTATTATAAAGTTTGAGTTGTGAAATGTTTCTCTAAAATTCTGTCCTGTAAAATCTTAGTATTGTGTTGAAACCTCATTCCTTGCCCTCTCATCTTTTTCCTTCCTGTTTACTTTGTTCCCTCTTGCCTTGTTCTTTCCTACATTAGTTACTTCCTTCCTTCCAATACTTACTTATTCACTTTCCACCTCTCTTCTGTCTTTGCTTCCGTAATCTTTCACTCTTATCTAATGTCTAATTTATTGCTTCACTCCCAACAGTTGGCCCTCCACCTCACCCCAAGATGTCCACGAAGGCCCCAACCGAGGACGAGAAGTTCCTCTTTGTCGACAAAGACTTCCTGAACAGCCCCATGGCTCAGGCTGACTGGGCGGCCAAGAAGCTGGTGTGGATCCCATCGGAGAAACATGGCTTTGAGGCGGCCAGTATCAAGGAGGAGCACGGCGACGAGGTGCTGGTGGTGCTGGCTGACAATGGCAAGAAGGTGACAGTCAACAAGGATGACATCCAGAAGATGAACCCGCCCAAGTTCAGCAAGGTGGAGGACATGGCTGAGCTCACCTGCCTGAACGAAGCCTCCGTGTTGCACAACATCCGCGAGCGGTACTTCTCTGGCCTTATTTATGTAAGTATACAGTAAAAACATGTGAATGCTCCCACAATCATTCACTCACACCCTAACAATGTGTGACTACACACAGATGTTTGTATCTATATATCTTTGAGGATTTTCAGATAAATTTATTGATTCCCTTTTACCCTGATTCCAACCTAAACCTAATATTAAGCCAAATGTTTATGCAAATACTGACCCTAAATAAGCCTTGAGGCACAGCCAAATGTCGTCATGTTCGTGTATTTGTACATTATTTAAATTTTTATTATTAGTGCTTTTTGTTAAAGTCCTCACAATTATAGAAATACAAGAACAAACATGCACAAACAGTTCTCACACATGCTAATTTTCCTTGTGGTTCTTTCTTTTAGACGTACTCCGGCCTGTTCTGCGTGGTGGTGAACCCCTATAAAATGCTGCCCATTTACTCAGAGAAGATCATTGAAATGTACAAAGGGAAGAAACGACATGAAGTTCCCCCTCATATCTACTCCATCGCTGATAATGCCTACAGGAACATGATGCAAGGTAGGATGTTTCCATTGCTCCTATCTCTTTGGGATATCTACCTTCTGGTCGTTTTCTTGTTATCCCAGTGTTTGTAATGTATGTATGTTACTCCCACATTGCATAGACATGCAAATCACCTAAACTGGAAACTGTTTTCAGCTGTATAAGCGTTGTGATGAGCTTGTAACCTGTCCAGAGTTACTTTCTCCAAGTACTTCCTGTTATTGGCTGCATCATCCAATAACTTAAACCGATCAAATGAAATGCATGCATGACAAAGCACCATAAGAGCTGGTGTAACTCATTGACAGCTCTCACACATAACCAAGCAAACTGTTAGCACTTGCAAGCTGCTGACCTCATATGTTTTCTGTCAAATTGGGGTGTTGCTGGTAGCGTTAAAGAGCATAGTGTGGGTGAGCTGTGGTATCAGCTGGCCTGTCAAAAGTCTAGTTAGCTGGCAGCGTTTAGCTTTGTCATGTTGACGAAGCTGTTAATAAAAACCACAAACAGGCCAACACTGTCAGGCTGATAGTTTTAAATGCAAAACTGTGTTTGTTATTGTGCACAGTCCAAAATCCACCTCATAGCTCCATCTGTCTGCTGTAAGTTCACTTCAAAGTAAGTTGGTTACAGATGGAGAAAAAAATAATCAAGTCCAAATGGGTATTTTATGGCCTATTTGAGAGTCAGTGTCTTGTAGAGGTGACGATAGTGGCCTTGGCAGAGTTATGCTTACAGTAAACGGCTCTTGGTTAAGCCTGCAGATTTTAGAGCAGCTGGTTTCCCATAGAATCTTTTTCTTGTGCTTCCAGGGGGTCGTGCCCACTGGACTTCATGTTGACGTGAGGATGTTCTCTCAGAGGAGTTGACATCTGGATTGAGAGATGGGTGGAGGGCATTAAACATTTCCTGTTTCAGCCGCCTCCTTCCTCATTCAAAACTTCTAACTGTATTTCTCTCTCTCTTTTGGTCAGTGTGAATACCAAGGTTTTTCTTCTTGTGTGAGAAAGGAGAGTCTTAAGTTTATCAAATGGGTTTGAGATCATACTTTTCTGCTTTGGTTTGATGAGTTTCCCAATGAAACAGGATGTTTGGACAGGACTTACAGTAAAGTCAGGAGGTAATTGTTTGCAGAGCTCCAAAGAAAGTGGGATTATCTGGAATCTTCCAAAACCATACCATTCAATCTGTCAGGCTGCAAATAGAGAAACTGATATAACTGCTCACTTAGTCACTCAGTCAGGATGACATGGAGGATTTGACCCAGGAAAAATCTAACTTCATGATACAGACAGCCCAGTTTCCATTAGCATTTTTAATGTACATTACCAGTTTGAGAAAAATACATTAATATGCACTCTATACTGATCATCAATCTAATACATTGGTATATATTGTTGCACTACTGACGTCAAACATTTTAGCTACAACAGACACAAGCTAAGCAAGTGCATTCAGATACAGTGTGAAAACTAACTTTTAAGCTTCAAGTTCCATTTCTTAGGTGGTCTCTTTAACTTAATGTCTCTGTATTTTAAGGGAATTGATTAACTGGTGCTAAAATTAGTTTGGAAGCTCCTAGAAATGAGTGACCATGTAAAAAGAAGAAGCATAAGAAACACAGCTGCAACAATATCCAGCTCTAATCTGTGGATAGAGATACTTTAACATCAGATGGAATTTTACGATGGTGTTCAAATTGCTAAATTCTTTTGGCATTGTCATTATAAATATCCTAAATCTGTTTTGGATCTTTGATCTTGTGGATTAATGCTTAATGCATTCGCTTACTTTAAGAATGCAACGGTCACTGATATGTGTACGAGTTCCACACAGGAAATTATAATATTTAGCTAATGCGTGTAAACACGATGTCACAAGTAAACAAGAATGGGGAGGATTGATTGGTGTTTGTGTGGGTGTTTGGATTACACATCTTCAGCTCATCCCTGCACAAGAATCTATAAAGCTGCAACTGACCAGACCATGTGCACATGAAACCATGTGCACATGAAAAAGAGTGTGTTTTGATTTGCTGCATTTATTTCAGACTTAACAAATCAGATGTTTGAAATGACAATTGGTGTTTCAGATGGTCGACTACCCAGTCAGTCTTAAAATTTAAAACATGGCTTTTAATGATTTTTACAACAAAGTAAGACAATGAAGTCAGCCGCGAAAGCAATTACAGCCTTGTCAATAAATAAATGCAAAAGAAAAGTTAAAGGCAAACAATAAAATTAGGTTATAAACACTTGATAAAAAACTATCACAGAAAAGTCCATCTTTAAACATAACTTTTAAGATGTGACTTTATATATGCCTGATATTTTAACCTAACCTCTTTAGACAAGTTGTTTTAAAGCCTGGGATACCTGAAAAATCCCCTCTTGTTTTTAATCATAGTCACAGACAGAAGGGACTGTCTGAGGACCCAGATGTGCTCAGTTACTGTCACTCTTTTGCCAGGTTTTGAAGAATAATTAGCTGCAAGTTTGGATGTCTTGGTCTCATATTATGATAATCAATAAAAATAAGTTTGAATCTTTGGGAGCTTAATATTGAATCCAAACTGTTTTTTACAGGGAAGCTTGCTTTTGAGTATAAGGAAGTATAGTAGAATGTAAGAACTGTAAAGCCTCAGGATGGTCTTAGTATACTAATCTTAGTACTTAGTATAAATTCTTTTAATAAGCCTTTGCACAGAAGAATCCTCAACGATCAAAAGGTTAAGACTAAATCAACACATCTATGAATCCTTTTTGAGCCTTTATTTAAAAAACACTGTGGCTGGCAGGGAGTTGTTATTGTTGATGTATTAGTGGGATATCCCATGAAGTAGTGAATAATGATGCAGGATGTCTACACTGTGTGCTATAGTCTGAGCAGTCCCCATGTTAGTGTGGAAGTGGTGCATAACTACAGCAAATCCAAATAACTCGCCTAAGATTTCTTCCTGCAATCTTGGCTGAGATCCCATTCTTCCGAAATTGTGCCTCAGTCTTTGATGTCCAGGAGATAAAAATGTGAAATTCTCGAAGGGAGTTTGCTGTCCCCTTAAATGTTTCACTGCAGCAGATGACTGATGTGCTGTTCCTCTGTGCTCCCAGTTTATTTGTGTTTGACAAACAGGTGCGAAAGACATTGACACTCTCATGAAGTCAGATTTGGAGTTTTACTTAACCTAAACAAATCATTGTCACAAAAATATTCTTAATATTTTTGCAATGTCTCTACTCCTTGAGTCTCTCGCCAGGACTGAGGTTGTTTTTGGATGTTTTTCAAAAGCTCACGACTTTTGGCCACCTCTCTCTCTCTCTCTCTCTCTCTCTCTCTCTCTCTCTCTCTCTCTCTCTCTCTCTCCATCTGCCTTAATTAGGAAGTGCAGGCTGCATTTTGTGCACGCATGCATGCGTGTGTAAGGAATGGAACCATTGGAACAGCAGCCAAAGTCGAGTCAAAACGGAGAAACAGCATCTGTGCTAGTTTACAGTTCCGGGCATGCTGTGCACTGTAACACACTGATAAATCACAGTATGAAAATAATGACGCTGCACATGAATGATGCTCTTCACTGTATAAAGATGAGGAATTGTTGGCGAATGCTCTGTATTGTGTCTTTTTCCCACATCGGATCATTTGTGCAGTAAACGTCTCAGATGTCATTTACTAATAGGTTTCATGTCGATAACTGCCAGCAAAGTTATCTTTTCTCTCAGCAGTACACCCTGTACTCCCACAGGAGTGGTTTGTATTGAAGGATACAGTTACAAAATATCCTTACATGGACTGTATTTCTCCCAGGAGTATTTTTGGAGACGGTATAATGACTCATTGCTCACCACATTCAGAATTGATTTTCATGGTATAAAATCTAAGTATTTGTGAGAGTTACATATTTCTTTAGGCACGGGGAGCCTTCGCAATTTGGGGAGCCTTCGCAATTTACACAGCCTCTTTTAAGCCTTGAACTGAGTCCCAGCCAGTGTCTTAAGTTTAACACTAGATTGATCTTTATTCCTGGAGAAAGGCTTGTGGTTTCACATGTGATAGTTTACTGAGCTATTGTGCATGACTGTCAAAATATCCTCGGGAATAGTCCTCATACTTGTACTTAATAAAAAAATTACATATGCCTTTATAAGTGATCTGGACACTTACTGTATATTTGTGAATGAATTATCATGAAACTTGTTTAACACTATAAACTTTCTTTGTCTCTACAGATCGTGAGGACCAGTCTATTCTCTGCACGTAAGTAAAAATCTGTCCCCTCCAAACTCAACTTTGTCGTCTTTCCTTAAACTTTTTCCTAGACGTCACATAGATGCTAGAAGAAAGGCTGCTTGTGTATCTGTGTGTATATGTGGAAGAACAATTACATAATGCTCTGTAAACACAGAGTTAAACAAATGAGATACATCTCTGGTCCCACCCAGTCTCAACCAGCAAGAAGTCATTCATAATATAACTGATCTTTTAGAAGACGTTGCTGGCTGGATGTTAGATATTGTTTCAGTGAATTATGTTGTATTGAAATGGAGCCAAACTGGAAGAGCGTTAATGCATCCCGGCGGGCTGCGGCCTCGCTCTCCTCTCAGACCCTCGGTCAGGAAGTTTGCCCTGCGTGCTGATGGGAGAGCCAGATTAGCTCTTCAAATGTTTGGGCTCCTTTTTGTTTGTTTATTTTTTCAAATAATTATTGAGAACTTTGACATCCAATCGGACATTCAGGGACAAACAACCTTAATCTTTGGATTGGCCTAAATTTTACTTTCAATTCATAGGAAAAAAAGTTAACTAACCAATTAGTTTGTGTTTTTGAAATAACTAACATTCCACTCTCACATACTGTACATCCCACTGGCTTGTGTTCTATGTTTATCTCTGTCCACTTCTACTAAAAATGTACTGCATGCTTACGTCATCAGAAGGAGAGGGACGGCTTTTATGGACTAAGTCAAATAAGTAGAGATAGTGAACCCTTAATGGACCTACAGTGTATTGTGTTCTTGAGTCATTTTAATTGACTGATTAGTAGCTGATACAGGTTAACCTACAGATTGCAGTATTTCCCAGATTGGTTTTGAGTAAACCGAAGCACCTTTGCTGCTCAGCATCCAGAGGTCCCATTAAAGGAAATGAAAGGAAGGGCTCTGCCCGCTCTAGGCTCTCTCTACTCTAAATTTACAGATGCCAGGATGCTGCTAATTCTTTGATCTCATCAACCCATTTCCTCAACTATCAAGCTTTCTTTATCAGAGGGAGACT
Organism: Perca flavescens; assembly: GCF_004354835.1. Taxonomy (NCBI): domain Eukaryota; kingdom Metazoa; phylum Chordata; class Actinopteri; order Perciformes; family Percidae; genus Perca; species Perca flavescens. The sequence continues at coordinate 32,881,607 of NC_041332.1, read as the reverse complement.
TTGGAAAAGTTTGGTAGTATTTATCCCTGTCCGTGTGCAAGGAAGGAATGTCATTGTTTACAGTTCTGGTGAACATGAAGATGTTTATGCTTATGTGAGAAAACTAACATGAAGCACTATTTAAAACAGTTGTGAAGTGACAAACTGGAAGTGAAACAATAAAGCTGAAATACAAACTCTGCCTTCTCTGTGGAACATTACTCAGGTCCAAACAGTCACTTCAAGATTTCAGTTTGAGCTACAGCTGGTCTCAGCCTCGGCATGCCTCAGGAGCCATATATGGGAGAAATGTTTCTGGTCCGATACATGGAATGTCACGTATGGCATTCTTCTCCTGCATGTGTTTGCACATGTGTTCAATCACACTGTATGTTCTTTCTCAATATTGTTTTTACAACAATCCACCATACAAGCCTAGCAAGTATTTGTTAATATGTTGTCATGGGAGACCTGTGTACATTTAATTTTAGGTACTTTTCTTTTAAGGACGACTTGCTTGCTTGCTGGGTGGTCAAGATGGCGGAAACACTGTTATAATAATCGTAGTACGTTATAGGTGGGAAATAATGAAAGAAATGCAGAGTAGGGCACATTTTCGGGCATTGTAACAGCAACAAAATCACTATTAAAAAATACGCTTTTAAACTGTTATAACAACTTTGTCCTAAAATATTTATTATCTGATAAGATTTCTGAGAAGTTTGCTGCGTACGTGTGAACTCAATTAGTTTCTTGAAACTATTTTAACTCTTTTATGTATCATGCATACAGTGTATATTCTGGAAATTCTAGCAGAGATTGTATCCCTCAGATTCCTTCACACAGGAGCAAGAATTTGTCATGGGAAATAGCTGAGAGCCTGCTAAATCCATTCTTGAGATGTTGACATTTCATCTGAGCAGGGTCACCAGTTTCCTTGGTCTAAAATTCATTCAGTGTGTGTGTGTGCGTGCGTGCGTGCGTGTGTAAGACTGGACTGGTGAAATTGACATAGTGGCCCTGAAGTGGCAGGATGGCAGGATATTACTGAAGAGTGCAGATTCAGCCTTTTCTGACCCTGCTGGTGGCTTGAATGCATCATATTAGTAATGGAGGGCTACACTGTGGGGATTTCCTAGCCTCAGAAGTCTGAGAAGATAAGTGTTTGTGCTGTCTACGACTGTTGTTCTCAACCTTGTGTGTAACCCTTTAACAGAAAGTATTGCCTCTGCAGATCCCGTCACAGGTTGCACACTCAAGAGTTGTAGACAGTTAACCATAGAACGCTCCTCATATTTTTCTTTTTTTTCATTCATTCTTTAAATATTCAATACTTTACAAGTGGAAAAGCTGAAATTTTACAAAATCATAATAACACATCTCAATATTAGCAATATGTTACCTCTGTTGAAGTTTGATGTAATCCATTCAATCCTTTCAAATAATCAAATGATTGTCAGTGAAACCTGTACTGATGGTAAGCAGGAGGTGCAGTTGATAGACCATCTGGAGGAAAAACTCCCATCACAATTTATTCTGTACTAACAGCTGCCTACATTAGGAGGCTGGATATCGTATGTCCTTACCAAACCTGAACAGGACAGAGTAATTGGATTCTCCTATGGGCTGCCAAGCCCTAACACAGGGAGCATCCCATGCCTTTTATGGCCCCATGGCTCAGGATGTGTCTGTTTGTTGGACTGCTGGCTGGTGGCTCTGGTATCATTCAACTTGGTCTTTCTAAGTATCCAGGATCATTTTCTGGAAAGAATGTGTTATTGCTTCTGTTTGAAAAGGTTCCAATTATAAAATGTCTTTTACAACATAGTACATCTTAAACTGTTAGGTTTCTGACTATTTTGAGGGTATCCATCATATAACTGTCAATTGTTGTAAATAAGTTACAAATAATAATTAAAAAAATTCTTCCAGCTATATACACACTGATTTTGTTGCCATGAATTTTTCAGGCCATTAGTTCGGTGCTGCTTACAGGCAGCCATTCCTCTTTCAAGGAATAAATCAAGATTTTGTGAGATACACTTATTCACTTTCTTGCAGAGATTTAGATGAGAAGAGCAGCCTGATAGCTTTGCTTAACATGAAGATTGGAAACCTAGCCCCTGGCTTTAGCCTGACAGTTAAAACTGCATACCACTTTGGTTGCACATCATATCATATCACATAACATACACCCCTCTCCCTCCCCAAGATTCCAGGCTATCTCTACACTGTTTGCCATCAAATAAAAGCAGAAATGCCAAGACAAATATTCTTTTAAAAAACAGCCAGGCTTGCTGCTTTTCCCCTTGGTAGGAACTATTTCTTTAAAGCTCTAAAATAAGTGAAAAGAGTTAGTTTAAAAAAAATTAAAACAAGTTTCATTAAATCGGTATGGATATGAATGTGATAGTTGGTAAGGATCTGGGCACACAGGGATCAGTGTGTAGTAGGCAGTCTGAACAATAACATTATGCTTTGAGTCAGACTCAGACATGCGGTTATCTCTGCCGCACATGATTTCCATTCAATTACACTGGGTTATTGAACTGTGAAAAGAGTACCTGTCAGTGCTGATAATCTTCTTATTTTCTCTCATTCCCTCTCACTATCTCCCCTCTGCATCTTTTAATCCCCTTCTCACTTTTTTCTCTCTAGTGGAGAGTCTGGTGCTGGGAAGACGGAGAACACCAAGAAGGTCATCCAGTATCTGGCTGTCGTGGCCTCCTCACATAAAGGCAAGAAGGACAGCAGTGCTGTAAGTATCTGTGTGAAAAGAGATCATGTTGTATTAAAAGTTAGGATCTGTCAGTCAGTTCCCTCACTCTTCAACATGTAGGAAACTGCCCAGTTTAATCCTGTATATCGCCATTTCATCCAAATAGCAACAATCAGGATCACAGTTTGCCTACGTGAGTAAAGGGGAATGCTTGGAGTGTGTTTCTGTGTGTATTGTTTGTGTGTGTTCCTTCTTTAGGGTAGAAAAGTGCATGAAGAAAGTGTCACTGAGTTACCCAAAACTATTGTTGTCTGTTTGTATGGATTGTTATTACACCTTACATTAAGGGTCAAGATCCCAAATCTTACTGTTCTTGAGTTAGAAGGTGTTTACCCTAACATTCGTCATTTCTATATCTTACCCGACAACAGTTGATTTAGACTGCATGACCATCATCATAGTACTGTCTCGCTGTCACTTTTCAAATCTGCCAAATGTTCAGTGAAGGACGTGTAGTGTTTCGTACTCCTGAACTGGTTCATCATGTTGAGTTTTGTGTCATCCATTTTCTTATGAACACCCTTTCACTGCCAGTGGAGATGAGATTGGAGCCTCCCTGGCAGTGACAGGGTCTCTCACAGATCAACGAGCACAGTGTGAGCATGCCCATGTCCTGTTCTGATCTATTAAGCACAGACTTCCCCACCCTCCCTCTCCGTTCCCTCCCCTCCTCCTTGTCCTCTCACCTGCCATTTGACCTGCGGTGCGCCGTTGGTTGTTTTTTTAACAACACTTCAGGATGAGTAAGATGGCGTCCAAGGCTCCTGACTAGACATTGATGGTTTGTGGTGTTACTCTGGTGTTGGTGTGGTTATCGGAAGGATTTATTTGTGGGACAAAGCAATGTTTTCCTTTCGCCAGTGACCCCACTCAGCCTCAGTGTCTCTGCCCCAGAGGAAACGCTGTACAGTACGCTGTCCTCAGTAGGACTTCGAGACTCCTAGCAACCTAGCACGAACAGAAACAGCGTTGGGTCAATCTCTTTTCTCTGCTCTCACCTTCTCCCTTCCTCAGGCACTATTTTGACTCAGCCAACTGCTCATTAGCTATGTGCTTGAGCGTTTTATTTAAACACTGTCTTAAGAACAATCCTTCCCATCAGCTCTCTTTTGCTTTCTTGCCATTTTGCTTTGCTCTATTTCTCTTTTCTCTCCTTTCTTTTCCCCAGTGACTTAAATGAACAAGACCCTCCTCTCTGCTCTGCCAACTCTGAACTGCACCTCTTCAGCTGGTCTGTATCTTTCCTGTTTTTCCTTAAACATTTAAAAAAGATTGACTTTTATTGACTCTACTTTTTTGAGAAATGACTGCATTGCTTTTTTAAATGCTCCGTCTGTCTGGATGTCCTTCTCACTGACCATCTAGAGTAAGAACTCAAAATCAAACTCAATGAAGTTAGCAAAGGTCTGAACAAGGTCATCATTAAGCTTCATTGTTCTCATCTCACCGTCGCCATTTTTTAATCACAATATTAACACAAGTCATGCCCATCTCCTCTTCATGGCTTTAGCTCATTTACAGGGTAGCTGAAGGGGGTGTTTTTAAGCGAGAATATTTAAAGTAGAGATCTACAGCACCTGACCTTGATGCTAGGCCGACACAGACCCCTTTGATCAGGTGGATTAGCTGGATGCAGAGTGACGGGGTGACTGCCTCATTTACTGACCATCACCCAGCCCAACCCACCAGGCTCTGCAGTCACGCTGGAAGCATATCGCATCTCCAGAAGGCTGTTTGTGAATAAGAAGCTTTTTAGTTTTTTGACATATTGAATGCAAATACTTTGGCAGGACTCATCAAAGGTTTTGTAATGTTAACATTATTCAGATGCCTCGTCTGACCCATCATATCTCACTCTTCCATCTCTCTCCCTGTTTCTACATCAGCAACAGCAGCTTCTCTTCATTTCAACCCTTTCTCTCAAAACTGATGGAGATGTCTTTAGGCCATGTGTCTGTGTAATAGAATGTACTGAATAAAGTCAAAGAGGATTTGTGTGGAATTATATTGTTATATTACCAGACATGTATAAAGTACTAGAGACCCAGACTTGAGTAAAAGTACAAGTGCTCTATCAAAAAAGTGACTTGAGTAGAAGTTGAAGTGCTCTTTAAGCACCACACTTAAGTGGAAGTACTAAATTATTCAAAAAATGTTGTACTTAAGTATTGCAAGTAGTTTATTTTAAAATGTACTACTCAAGTACTGAAAGTAAAAGTACAAGTTTTGTGCTATGTAGTTATTAAAGAAAGCAGTCAAAAGTTTGAATATCATATTGTTTATATTATTTCAAATGTTTAGTCTAAAGGACACTCACAATTCCTTTGGCTGTAGCAGCAGTACAAGGACAGGAATGTACAACTCCGCAGCATGTCATGAACCACGGGTAGCTAGTTAGCTAGCACTTACTGATAGCTCAAGCTGGTGTGCCATTTGTGTATTATATTTGTAAGTTACATTAATATGTTTCTTCAAATTCGACGGTGAATTTTTTTGAAGGCCATTATTTTGCAATCTTTCAGGAGGCAGATTAGGCACTTCATATGAATTGTCTTTCACTCTGACAAATGAAAACATGGACTCTAAGTAGGGCCAGGGGTGGTGTCCTTCCTCACCCTCACAGCCACGATCACTCCAAGTTGAAGGTGTTGATGGTGGTGTTTCTGGTTCTTCCATCTGAAACAAACTAACAAAGCTCAAGTGTTCTCAATGCAGGCAGGCAGCAGAGCAAAAGGCAGAACGGGAACACGCGCGGTTTTCTTATAAGACATCACTTGATTCGTTCAATGATGAGCCAGCTTCATCCAACCTGGTGGCAGAGCCCTCTTCCGCTCTGGCAGTGATAATGTGGATTTGGAATGATTCAGAACATTTTTAGAATTGTAATGAGTAACAATGCAGCACAAAATGTATCGGAGTAAAAGTATTAAACTCATCTAAAATATGTACTGAAGTAAAAGTGGAAGTAGGAGAAAAAAATAATACTTCAGTAGAGTACAGATACAGCCTTTTAGTACGTAAGTACAGTGGTCAAGTAGTTCTACTTCTTTACTATACATCTCTGCATATTACAGCTACTTACAGATTTACAGCAATTTCATTGATCACTAAGGAGTTGAGTTATTTTTTGAGCCAATCAAGTCCTTCATCTTGTCGTTAATGCATCATTGATAACACTCTGATAAACCTTCCCCAAACCATATCCACCCTGAACCATTTCATCCCCACCAATCACCACGTGCCCCCACCTCCAGCAACCAATGAGTGTATAATAGTGATGTTTCTGTGTACCACTGTTGTCACTAGGGGGAGCTGGAGAAGCAGCTCCTGCAGGCCAATCCCATCCTGGAGGCCTTCGGAAATGCCAAGACCATCAAAAATGACAACTCGTCCCGATTTGTGAGTTTGCTATTTTCAGAAGTAGTTTTTATGTTGTGTTTCTGATGTAATTCTTTAGAGCATGTTTTGTCAATCACAGCATTTCATCCTGTAATGTATTCCTTTCTTATCTCTCTCACAGGGTAAATTCATCCGTATTAACTTTGATGTGACCGGCTACATCGTTGGAGCCAACATTGAGACTTGTATCCTGTCTGTTTTGTTTTGCTCTGCGAAAATAGATTTTGTTAGGGCAAATGCACATTTGTTCAATTCAAACGCCTTAAGAAGGATATCTCACATTTAGGATCATTCAGTATCACTTCTAATCCAAGATGTGATTTTTGTTTTGCTTCTAAACATTTTCTTTTAAATTTACTTGTTTGACATTTACCATACTATCTAAAGCCCTTATAAAATGTGTTTTAAGATATGTAATTTACATTATGTTATTCAAAGTTAACATACCACATTTAAATTTAGATTATTATTCGATATCTTTCTTTTTTATTCTATTATTCTATTATTAGACAAAAAATTACACACTGTTCCTAACATTGGGGCTAAACACAGGTTTATTTGCTAAATCCTCCTCATTGCTGAGTTTATTCTTTAACAGCTGAAACTCTCAGACCTGCTGGAGAAGTCTCGTTGTATCAGACAAGCAAAGACAGAAAGAGCTTTTCACATCTTCTACTACATGATTGCTGGTGCCCAGGGCAAACTGCGTGGTGAGTCAAAACATACTGCTTTTCTATGTTCCATAAACTCAGTAATATTACATCCTGCTGAAGAGTTACTGCAGATTAATTGGCCGAATGTAGTACATCATCACTGTCAAATTCACAGAAGGTTAATCAATCATTCACAAACTGCTTAACGTTATGTGTGTTTTTTTTTTCTTTTCAGAGGAGCTTCTTCTGGAGCCCTTCAGTAATTACCGCTTCCTGAGTTCGGGTCACGTTCAGCTTCCCGGCTCATCAGACGATGAGATGTATGAAGAGACCATGGAGGCCATGAGCATCATGGGCCTCACCGAAGAGGAGAGAATCGGTATCAGCGATAACTCTGATCTTAACTTGGCGATAGTAGGATAGGCTGTTTGGAGGTGCCACTGCTGTTTCTCTTTGATGCTAACTGTCATCTTTCCATGTTTCAGATATCTTGAAGGTGTGCTCCACAGTCATGCAGCTGGGAAACATTGAGTTCAAGAAAGAGAGGAATCAGGAGCAGGCCACTATGCCAGACAACACAGGTCAGACACCACTTTTCTCTATTAGAAACATGTTACCATGTGGTATCAACTTTTACCAGTTTCACAAACTACAATATAAAATCTACATCAAGTTATTTTTATTCACAGCAGTGAAAGAAAATAACAGTACAAAAAAGTATTATTGTGTTAAGTGTACCTACATATTTCTTCTTTAGCGGCCCAGAAGGTGTGTCACCTGCAGGGCATCAATGTGACAGACTTTACCCGTGCCATCCTCACCCCTCGAATCAAAGTGGGCAGAGAGGTGGTGCAGAAGGCACAGACCAAAGAGCAGGTACTACAGGGAGTGAACATAAGTGCCATAAGAATCAAACGAGCAATAAAACAAATACCGCATTTAATGATCACTTCCCAACCCTGTCATATGGATATTTTCTGTTTATGTGTATTTGTTAGGCTGACTTTGCAGTTGAAGCCCTGGCTAAAGCTGTGTTTGAGCGACTGTTCCGCTGGATCCTGGGCCGAGTCAACAAGGCCCTGGACAAGACCAAACGCCAGGGAGCCTCCTTCCTGGGAATCCTCGACATTGCCGGCTTTGAGATCTTTGAGGTATGGACATGGAACAAATGAGCTGTTCTGTAGCTTATAAAAACACACAGACATTTTCATGTATTATATGTTGCTTCAGTCTGATTTTTTGGTTGTTGCAGGACAACTCCTTTGAGCAGCTGTGCATCAACTACACCAATGAGAAGCTGCAGCAGCTCTTCAACCACACCATGTTCATCCTGGAGCAGGAGGAGTACCAGAGGGAGGGCATCGAGTGGAACTTCATTGACTTTGGCCTTGACCTGCAGCCCTGCATTGAGCTCATCGAGAGGCCGGTGAGTGGCCTTGAGACAATAAAAGCACAATGTTATTTAAATCCACTTCATTCATCTCATTCTCCTGTCTGGCACAGATATTTTGTGATTTAGAATGATGTTTGTTAAGTGAAATATTTGTCAACTTTATTAACTTAACTTAACGATTAACTTAATCCTAATCACTGCATATTGTCTTCAGAACAACCCTCCAGGCGTCCTGGCCCTGCTGGATGAAGAGTGCTGGTTCCCCAAAGCCACAGATGTTTCCTTTGTGGAGAAACTCATGAACACACAAGGGAACCATGTGAAATTTGCCAAACCTAAACAGCTCAAAGACAAGACAGAGTTTTCTCTTTTCCATTATGCTGGGAGGGTGAGTATGGGGGAGGTGTACGATAAAAGCATGATATGGTTGCCCCCTGTAGAGGGCATACATTTCTCATACTCTGTTGATTATGAAAACAATTTTGCTTTTGATGATTTCTGGTATGTTATAAAAAAAAAAAAAAAAAACATGTTTCAGTGAAGCTGATTACATTGATGTTGTTTTGTTTATAGGTGGACTATAACGCCACAGCCTGGTTGACAAAGAACATGGACCCTCTAAATGACAACGTCACAGCGCTGCTCAACAACTCCTCCAGCCAGTTTGTGCAGGACCTCTGGAAAGACGGTGAGATATCTGGCTTTGCTGGTTTTAGCCAAATATAGCTTACCAATCAAAACTGTTGACTTACAGATATATATATATATATATATATAACATGTTAAATTAAAGAATTAATTAGATTTCAGTGCAGTGATACTGATGAATTAAATTACAAACCAAACCCATTAAATCCAGCACGCTTGAACCATTTTCTGTTGAGTGAATACACTGTTTTCACATTAACATAATGACGTGTTGTCTATTTCAGCGGACAGAGTGGTGGGTCTTGACACAATAGCCAAAATGACAGACAGCTCCATGCCGAGCGCCTCAAAGACCAAGAAGGGAATGTTCCGCACGGTGGGACAGCTGTACAAGGAGTCTCTGGCCAAACTTATGACCACACTGCACAACACCCAGCCCAACTTCGTCAGATGCATCATTCCCAACCACGAGAAGAGGGTAAAGAAAAGTACAATGACAACATCAATAGTAACTTATTGCATAGCATGCAGTCTATTGATGAAAATGTCAGCATCTTAGATGATGAAATAATAGCCTGTTTGCCCAGTCATATTGTTGAAGAGGAGGGCAGCTGTCACCTGTCTGAATGTGTTGGCCTCTGTGGTAGATTGGTGATCTGTCCACGGTGCACTTTCTGGCTCCCTGTAACACTAAAGGATAACAAGTTCAGATATGGATGTATATTTTAAAATTAAAAAAATTTAAATCCAGCCCTTTCTTCTATTGCCTCATGGCACAATCAAACTGATAATTGTGTTTATTTCACATCTACAGTGTAACATAAAAAAACAAATATCCACATAATGCAGTAACCATTTAGTATTGAGTGATATGTGTGTATTTCCGTTATAAAACCCAATGTAATAAGATTAAAATCCCATTCTCCTCAGGCTGGGAAGCTGGACGCTCACCTGGTCCTGGAGCAGCTGAGGTGTAACGGTGTGTTGGAGGGGATCAGAATCTGCCGACAAGGATTTCCCAACAGAATCGTCTTCCAGGAGTTCCGCCAGCGGTTAGTTGGATCTGAGGAGACTCACAGAATTATAGTGTTACAAGACTTTATTATATTTCTGTAAACATTTCTGGCCATACAAAGCATCTCTCTCTCTCTCATTGTCTCTTTCCTGTCTCATAGTTATGAGATCCTGGCTGCTAACGCTATCCCCAAAGGTTTCATGGATGGCAAACAAGCCTGCTGCCTCATGGTAAAAACATAAGATCAAAATTCCCGTCTATTGAAATTTACATTCGTTCAGAAGGTTTTATACCTTGTGTGAGCCTCCTTTTTCTTACTGATCTCCTGTCTGTGTAGATCAAGCATTTGGACTTGGACCCCAACCTGTACAGGATTGGACAGAGTAAGATCTTCTTCCGCACAGGAGTGCTGGCCCAGCTGGAGGAGGAGAGGGATCTGAAGATCACTGTGGTCATCATCGCTTTCCAGTCCCAGGCTAGAGGCTTCCTGGCCAGAAAGTATGAATACACAAGCCTCCCCTCACATACTTCACCCTCTAATAAATTGTTCTGTCAGTGTTACGCTGTTCACGAGTTAGGTTTATCTTATGATGTTTAATCTTTTCAACAGTATTTTGGCATTTTTTATTTAACAGTGAAAGGAGGCTTTCACTGTAAATTAGAAACATGTTGCTTTATAATATACATGATATATTGGTTTCATTGATGTATTTTTAAAGGGCATTTGCCAAGAGGCAACAGCAACTCACAGCCATGAAAGTGATCCAGAGGAACTGTGCTGCCTACCTCAAACTAAGGAACTGGCAGTGGTGGAGGCTCTTCACAAAGGTCAGTTCATCCTTCTGCATAGTAATGCAACACAATCACAGTACAACTATTTTAATTTTAATAAAGTGGTAGAATGAATTCTTCACGTACTTTTGTAAATTACAAACTTACATTGCCCTTTTTTCTTTTTTAAATGTGACGATGCCCATCTTTCTGAACCACAGGTCAAGCCTCTGCTGCAAGTGACCCGACAGGAGGAGGAGATGGGTCTGAAGGAGGAAGAGCTGACGAGAGCCAAAGAAGTTGCTTTAAAGTTTGAATCTGAGCTGAAGGAAATCACATTGAAACATACATCGGTAAAGGATGAAATCTGCACCAATGACACAAACACATTTCTAAACTTTCTTTTGCTGTCACTGGATATGTCAAAGCCATTTAAAACTGTCAAATACAAATTGTATGTACTTTTTCAGTGTTTACATTTATACATGAGAAAAACCAAGCCTATTAGAATAAGTTCCTGGTAAAGGTCTGCTTGGAATCTACTGACAATAAACCCCATTTTATCTGGTCTGTCTGCCTCAGGTTTTGGAGGAGAGGAACGCCCTGCAGGAGCAGCTTCAAGCTGAGACAGAGCTGTATGCCGAGGCTGAGGAGATGAGGGTTCGTCTGGCGGCGAAGAAGCAGGAGTTGGAGGAGATCCTCCATGAAATGGAGGCGAGACTGGATGAAGAGGAAGAACGTGCTCAGGCGCTGTTAGTGGATAAGAAGAAGATGCAACAGCAGATGCAGGTATACACATCTGTTTCTTGTTCATCAGTTGTTTTCTGTAGTTGTTGTATAGATGAGGAGCTTCATGCTCAGCTTTGTATGTGATAATGTGAGGAAATAGCAGCAGAAACTGAAGCTGGAGTATTTTTGTTTGTAGGAATTGGAAGAACATTTGGAGGAGGAGGAAGATGCCCGTCAAAAGCTGCAGCTGGAGAAGGTTACCTGTGAGGGGAAGGTAAAAAAGCTGGAAGACGACATCTTAGTGATGGAGGACCAGAACAACAAGCTGCTGAAGGTATGTATGGACAAACAGCATTTATCAGAGACCCTTATATCGGTCAGTCACATTAATAGAGTTACCGCATCAAAAGGAGAAAGTGGATTTCTGCAAATAGATAACCTACTCGGTGTTTCGTAGGAGAGGAAGCTGATGGAGGAGAGGATTGCTGACTTTAGTTCCAACCTGGCAGAGGAAGAGGAGAAGTCAAAGAATCTGACCAAGCTCAAAAATAAACATGAGTCCATGATCTCTGAACTAGAGGGTAATCATCTGTTATGGATTAGCATGCATTAATACCCTCATAACCATTATGTCACAACCAAAAAAAAATGTTTTGCTTATTGTAATCTCTCTTCTGTACTTATAGTACGCTTGAAAAAGGAAGAGAAGAGTCGACAGGAGCTGGATAAGGCTAAGCGTAAGTTGGAAGCAGAGTCAAATGACATGCAAGAGCAGATAGCCGACCTGCTTGCCCAGATCGCTGACCTCAAAGCCCAGCTCGCAAAAAAAGAGGAGGAGTTACAGAACGCCTTGGCCAGGTAAAGTCCTGAAAAGTACCCATTTACAGATTGTATCTTCAGTATACCTGAATCTTCAAAGCCCATTAACTCAATACATCTGACTGAGGCAGAGTAGCCCCTCATTAATACCACGTTGACTTTTAACTTTATGGAGGCTTCATTTCGATCATGCTTACATATATCCCCCTCGATGCACTCTTCTTCCTCTCAGGTTAGAAGATGAGACAGCTCAGAAGAACAACGCTCTGAAGAAGATCAGAGAGCTGGAGGGACACATCTCCGACCTGCAAGAGGACCTGGACTCTGAGCGGGCGGCTAGGAACAAAGCAGAGAAGATCAAACGGGACCTCGGGGAGGAGCTGGAGGCCCTCAAGTCTGAGCTAGAGGACACCTTGGACACCACTGCCACACAGCAGGAACTAAGGTCGGCCATACCAACACTGACATATACAAATATAACAATATAAAGTTATTACACATTAAGAATGTGTGGGTAATACATAGATGACCAACACTGCACGAATCTAAATATTGCCTTGTTCTTAGAATGCTTGTGTACAATAGAGGTGTAAGACATAAGTGATAGCTCATATTAGTAAAATAAACAAACTGCATGATCCATCCATCCAGGGCCAAACGTGAGCAGGAGGTGAACCTGCTGAAGAAAGCCATCGATGACGAGAACCGGACCCATGAGGCCCAGATACAGGAGATGAGACAGAAAAACACCCAGGTTGTGGAGGAGCTCACAGAGCAGCTGGAGCAGTCCAAACGAGTAGGCCTACATCATTTCATACACAGTTTTAAACACTCAGGTATCATTTAGCTTGTTTATATTCGTTGATATACAGTATATATATATATATATATATATATATATATATATATATATATATATATATACACAATACACTGGTTATGGATCTTGTATTTTCTCTCTTCTGCTCAGGTGAAATCAAACTTGGACAAGGCTAAACAAGCTCTGGAGAAGGAGACATCGGAACTAACCATGGAGGTGCGCTCGCTCACCCAGGCCAAACAAGATGGGGAGAACAAGAGGAAGAAGTTGGAAGGTCAGGTGACAGATCTGCAGTCACGCTTCACCGACAGCGAGAAGCAGAAGGCCGAGCTGGGAGAGCGCTGCTCTAAGATCACTGTAAATGACTTTCACTTGTTACATCAGTACTGTACATAAAAAAGTGTGCATTTTTAAAAGCTACCACACCGATATGCTGAAAAGTAAAGTCCCAGAAACCTCGTCTTTGTCTTCATACAGGTTGAACTGGAGAGTGTGACAAACCTACTGAATGAAGCAGAGGGTAAGAACATCAAACTGAGCAAAGATGTTAGCAGCCTTACCTCCCAACTGCAAGACTCACAGGTAACTGGACTTTTAGCAGAAGTGTTTGAGCTGAAACAACATCTACATGTTACCTTTACTGTGACAATTAAATACACTACATAATGCTTACTGACAATAGGTCACAATTAAAGCATTGACATTTGACTTGGTTTGCTGCTACAGGAACTGCTGGCTGAGGAGACGCGTCAGAAACTGCAGTTCTCCACAAAGCTGCGGCAAGCGGAAGACGACAAGAATAGCTTGCAGGAGCAGCTTGAAGAGGAGATGGAGGCCAAGAGGAACATAGAGAGACATGTGTCCACCCTCAACATCCAGGTCAGAGTTCCAACAAGGGGTCGCTAATTCACAGGTTCATCTATAATTCGGAGGTGTAATCATAAAGAAAATACCATGGAAAGAAAATAAGTTAGACATTAATTAGAGATTTCGGTGTTGTTTTACTGTATGCGAGATGCAAGTGGAAGGTCTTAAGAGGTTAGTGTGGACACTGGAGGATGAACAAACCCTCAAAACAAGAGGTAGACATTATTGTCTTAATTTGTGCCTTAACACAGCCTTCTTCCCTCCACAGTTGTCCGATTCAAAGAAGAAGCTAGACGAAATGACTGGAAACATTGAGCTGCTGGAAGAAGGTAAGAAGCGTCTGCAGAGAGACTTGGAGGCAGCGAACACCCAGTTTGAGGAGAAGGCCTCTGCGTTTGACAAGTTGGAGAAGACCAAAAACCGTCTGCAGCAGGAGCTGGAGGACACGCTGATGGACCTGGACAACCAGAGACAGAATGTGTCCAACCTGGAGAAGAAGCAGAAGAAGTTTGACCAGGTCAGTTAAATCAGTAACCAGTAACACTAAGATAACTGCTGGAACAATACTACTCACATAATAAGACTAATTAATTACACATATCAACCTTAAAATTGTTATGGATGGTTTCCGTCTTCTGTGGTCTCTAGATGCTGGCCGAGGAAAAGAGTATCTCCAGTAAATATGCTGATGAGAGAGACCGAGCTGAAGCTGAGGCCAGAGAGAAGGAGACCAAGGCTCTGTCCCTGGCCAGAGCTCTGGAAGAGGCCCAGGGTTCAAGAGAGGAGCTGGAGAGAGCCAACAAGGCCCTGAGGATGGAGATGGAGGACCTGATCAGCTCCAAGGATGATGTGGGGAAAAACGTTAGTGTTCATCACTCAATCACTGAATGTGAAATCTTTAGGCTGACAGCCCCCACGGTTTGACTGGTCTCATTTCTTGATGCTATTTACACCTTAATATAGTAGTTAATTTAGCTATGTATTGATGGCAGGTCCACGAGCTGGAGAAGTCCAAACGCGGCCTGGAGGCCCAGGTGGAAGAGATGAAGACCCAGCTGGAGGAGCTGGAGGACGAGCTGCAGGCGGCTGAGGATGCCAAGCTGCGTCTGGAGGTCAACATGCAGGCCCTGAAGGCCCAGTTCGAGAGGGACATCCAGGGACGAGATGAGATGGGAGAGGAGAAGAAGAGACAGCTCGTCAAGCAGGTAAAGAAAAATATCTTGTCCTCCAAATGAAAGTATGTGATCTGATCCACCATCAGGGAATGTCACAGCGGCTGCATCAGTAGTCTCAGCAACGATGCATTCTGACTTCAGGTCCGCGAGTTGGAGACAGAGTTGGAGGATGAACGTAAGCAGAGGGCCCTGGCGGCAGCAGCCAAGAAGAAGTTGGAGACAGACATGAAAGATATGGAGGGACAGATCGAGACGACCAGTAAGGGACGGGATGAGGCCATCAAACAGCTCCGCAAGCTCCAGGTGAGAGTGAAAGGATGGATGAAATGCAGCAGCAGGTTGTCTTAACACTGTGAAATTTGATTAAGGATATAGATGCTTTTATCATGCTTTTATCATTTTCATGTGATTATTTTGTGTTTAAATCTGGTCGGAAATATGTGGTAAATCAAACTGATTAAAGCTGGAATAAGAATATTTTTTTTTTATTTGGGAATAATACCACCACCAAAGAATATGCAATAGGAGAATAATTAGGAGAATTTTTAAATTTAATTTAATTTAATACAGACAAATAATACAGGACAATATGATGAAAATACATTATAACCTCACAAAAAAACATAATAAAACAGAAATGTGATGTTTACATAGAGCATTGCATTACCAAGCAGGTCAACGCTCTGGCTAGTACTGTACTGTAATAATATCTGGTACATAAATGACATTATGATGCTCATCTTATTGCTCTTCTTACTGCTGTTTCTCTTCCTCCCACCAGGCCCAGATGAAGGACTACCAGAGGGAGTTGGATGACGCCCGCGCTGCCAGAGAGGAGGTGCTGACTACCGCAAAGGAGAGTGAGAAGAAGGCCAAGGGTCTGGAGGCTGAGCTCATGCAGCTACAGGAGGTAACACATTAGATTCCTAACAAGGCAGCAAATTGTTTTGGCGGAGGCTTGAAATATAGAAGTCATCTGTAATATGTTCCTAGGATCTGGCTGCAGCTGAAAGGGCACGGAAGCAAGCGGAGGCCGAAAGAGACGAGCTGTCTGATGAGCTGGCCAGCAACTCCTCTGGAAAGTGGGTGGAGATTTCACCGTGTTGCTTTGTCTGTGGAATGAACGCAGAAGACAAGTGATGGTTACATTTGTTTCCTGCTGTGCTCCTCGTGTGCAGGTCAGCCTTGGCAGATGAGAAACGTCGTCTGGAAGCTAAGATCTCCCAGCTCGAGGAGGAGCTGGAGGAAGAGCAGAGCAACATGGAGATCCTCAACGACAGGCTGAGGAAGAGCACACAGCAGGTGGCCAGACAGCAGCAGCTACTTGAGTCATTAAAGGGCTCAAAAAGAGGCAGAAGTCTCATCCTTCTCTCTGCATGCATTCCCTCCACAGACGGATCAGCTGAACAGCGAGCTGCAGACGGAGCGCACCACCTCCCAGAAGAACGAGAGCGCTCGGCAGCAGATGGAGCGCCAGAATAAGGAGCTGAAGGCCAAGCTCCAGGAGATGGAAAACCAGGTCAAGTCCAAGTTCAAGTCCTCCATCTCGGCCTTGGAGGCTAAAGTGGCAATGCTGGAGGAGCAGCTGGAGCAGGAGAACAGGTCAGGGACAGAGAGGGAGCCAAGATTATGTCTGATGAAATGGTTTTATTAAATGGTTTGATGACATAACACCATGGCCAAAGGATATGGAGCTAAATCGGGGCCAAATGTTTTGTTCATTCGAAAAAAATATATATAGTTGAAAAAATAAAGCTTGAAATTGAAAATTTAAGTTTTGGTCAAAACTTGGAAAAAATAAAACCATGTATTTGAACTAAAAATAAGTGTACCAATTTTTCTTTCAGTTTGAATAAAATATAGATTCAATTCTGGAATTATTTTGAATAAATTATAAATTTTCATTTTTCACTTTTATATTTGTTTTCAGTTCCACATTTCATGTTTTCAGATTCAAAAGTTTTTTTTACGGCTTCAAATCTTTTTTTTTTAAGCTTCAAATCTTTTTTTTTTTCGGTTTCAGATCTGTTTTTCACTTTCAGATATTTTTTTTTTTCGGTTTGAGACTTTTGGCCCTGATTTGGCGTGGGGGGCGTGGCTTCAACTCAGAGGGGCGTGGCATTATGAGTGACAGCCTATCAAAGAAGGCAGAAGACTCCTCTGTCATGTTGACTTCAGGAAATGGTGTTACTGTGAGAACTATGAATGAATGCTTTCTATCCACTATATACATGTGATTTTTACTTAAACTGATGCCAGTGACAAAGTTCCATTTAAAAAAAATGATTTGGACAACAAATGGTACCAATTACATTATAAGAGCAATAAACTGTGCCAGATTGTGCAGTTCAGCAGGAACAATGACTTCTCCCACTTCCATGTATGACTTATAGCACCACAGTATTCACTGGCACCAGCCCACAGGTAGGACATGTGAAAGATATTAGCATTTTTGAATAGATACTTTGCGACGTTATCCCCTCAGTGGCATTTTTTTTGTGATTAACACATAAAAGGAAAATAGGTGGACAGCTGGACAAAGCTGGCAATCAAGCATCGCTAGCACTAAAGTTAGCATTAACTAACGTTAGCTTCACACTAGCTGGTGTTTTTACACTAATTTCAGTGTCCAGCTCAAGTTTTTTTTTACTTTAACGTGTATTGGTCTTTGTTAACCTCGGTTTGTCAGAATGACCATAACTTGACACTGGCTGCAGTGAAGAAGGTCTCCTTTTATAGAGTAGACAAATATGACTTTACATTAATGCTCTGGCCTGATAAATTACGTTTTACACTATAACGTTACATGTAACAGCATGACAGTTATGCCTTAGAAAATATGCCAAGTGGGCAAACTTTGAAGGCTTCTACCACAGCCTAACTTAAGTATCAGAATACACTAACTTGTCTTTTTGTATTTGTATGTCTTACGGTCTGTTTTCTGGACCGTGTGTGTCCGTAATAAAAGCTTTGATTGATTGATTGATTGATTAACAAAGCGGACCAGGACAAGTTATGTTGTTTAAACTAACCATGAAAAGGTAACACTAGCAATGTTAGTTATCTATAATGTTTTACATTTATAAGGCTGTACGGCTGCAGGCAGCCACTGTCGAGTTATGGTCATTCTGACAAACAGAGGTTAACAAAGACCACTACAGGTTAAAGTCAAAAAACTTGAGCTGGACACTAAAATTGGTGTAAAAACACCAGCTAGTGTGAAGCTAACGTTAGTTAATGCTAACTTTTGTGCTAGCGATGCTTCATTTCCAGCTGTCCACCTATTTTCCCTTTATGTGTTAATGACAAAAAAAAAAACTGCGGGGATAATGTCCCAAAGTATTTATTCAAAAAGGCTAATATCTTTCACATGTCTTACCTGTGGGCTGCGCCAGCAGGTTGCCTTGGCGGAGCGGACGCTATGCTGACTGACGAGTGAATACTGTGGTGCTACATTCAATGTCATACATGGAAGTGGGAGAAGTCATTGTTCCTGCCGAACTGCACAATCAGTTTATTGCTCTTATAGTGTAACTGGTACCATGTGTTGTCCAATACAATTTTTTAAATGGAACTTTGTCACTTGCATCAGTTTATTAAGTAAACATCACATGTATATAGTGGATAGAAAGCATTCAGTCATAGTTCTCACAGTAACACCATTTCCTGAAGTCAACATGACAGAGGAGTCTTCTGCCTTCGTTGTTAGGCTGTCACTCATAATACCACGCCCCTCTGAGTTGAAGCCACGCCCCCCACGCAAAATCAGGGCCAAAAGTCTGAAACCGAAAAAAAATTATCTGAAAGTGAAAAACAGATCTGAAAACGAAAAAAAAAGATTTGAAACCGAGAAAAAAAAGATTTGAAGGCGTAAAAAAAATAAGTTTTGAATCTGAAAACATGAAATGTGGAACTGAAAACAAATATTAAAGTGAAAAATGAAAATTTATAATTTATTCAAAATAATTCCAGAATTTAATCTATATTTTATTCAAACTGAAAGAAAAATTGGTACACTTATTTTAAGTTTGAATACATGGTTTTATTTTTTCCAAGTTTTGACCAAAACTTAAATTTTCAATTTCAAGCTTTATTTTTTCAACTATATATATTTTTTTCAAATGAACAAAACATTTGGCCCTGATTTAGCTCCATAAAAGGACATATCCATAAAACTGAGATGATTACTGTGTCCTAAACACACTTGAATATTCATGTTTCACTTTGAACAAACAGTGCTTTCCAGTTCCATTATTACAGTTATTGTTTCTATTTTTCACCTGAGACAGTTTCATCTACATTTATTTCAGTTGTACTCGTGTTCCTGTCTGAACTCCTTTGTCCTCTCTCAGGGAGAAGCAGGCATCTGCGAAGAGTATTCGCCAGAAGGACAAGAAGCTCAAGGACCTGGTGATTCAGGTGGAAGACGAAAGGAAACAGGCAGAGCAGTACAAAGACCAGGTACGATCACTTAACACGCTTAAACACAAGTCTGTACAGTTTTGTGTGTCCATGTTTGTGAGTGGATGGATATTTGGAGTCCAGTGCACAGGGATGGTTAGTTGGGATGGCCTATCAAAAGAGTACCAAGTTTGTATGTTTCCTCTGTTGGCTCACCAGGCGGAAAAGTCCAATACCCGCATGAAGCAGCTGAAGCGGCAGCTAGAGGAGTCGGAGGAGGAGTCTCAGCGCGCTACAGCCGCCCGCAGGAAGCTGCAGCGGGAGCTGGATGAAGCCACCGAGGCCAGCGACGCCATGAGCCGCGAGATCAACTCTCTCAAGAGCAAACTCAGGTAGGACAAAGTGACAAAGAGCCTGTCTGTCATTCTTTCTTCTTTAATTGGCGGAATTTGTTGTTTGTTTATATGTCTGTGTATGAGTAACATAGCATATCATCTTTGTACACAAAATAAATCAACTCAAATAGTTACCTGTTTTCAGATCAGCTACATTTAAAGGAATACGCCACCATTTGTTGAAATAGGGCTTATCACGGTTTACCCTGGCTGTAGATAGGTGGGCCAACACATTTTTTGTCTCAGTGCAGGTAGTTAGGTTGTTTTTTTGTCTTTTGTTGGCTCACTTTTACTCACAACATGCTAACCGGCAACATAGGATTCCATTCACTACGCTAAGCTAACTAGCGGCGGCGCTGCACAAAAAATGCGTTGGCCCACCTATCTAGAGCTAGGGGAGACTGTGATAAGCCCTATTTCAACAAACGGTGGCGTATCCCTTTAAGTGCTAAAGAGCACATTGCCACTACTGTTGTCTTTAAAGGGTTCTAAACACATTTAAGGCATTCAAATTTTAGTCAAATTTAGAGTTCAGTTTAGTGGCCTTCCTGAGCAAAAGCAAAACAATGGTGTTCATCTCTATTCCAGAGGCAACCCTGAACCCAAGGAGTAACACAGCAGGTACCTCTGCACCTAATAGTTACGCCATCATCACCATTTCTTATTAACTTACCATAACTTTTCATTCCCCCATGCACACTCTTAATGCTATCATTTCTTTCATTGAGCCTAACTGAGAGAAATATGGTTCATCAGCTACCATAATTTCCTTAGAAAAACTAAAATATTAGGCTAGAAAGGGAGCTTTCCATGACACCAATTCTTAACTGGGGGCCATGTTTTTCTCAGTGCTTGGTTTAATTGCCATAAACCAAACTCATTTTCCTGAGCCAGGAGTCAAATGAGTTACAAAAAAATAACCAGCGTGCTTACCCTGTAACCAAAGCACAACCTCCATTCTGTGTTTCATCAACACGCCGACTGGTTTCAGACAAACTGTCACATAACCACTTCTCTCACTCTGGGGGTATGTTTCTGTGTTTGTATCTCTGTCTCGTGTCTATCTCTGTGGCATTTTAGGCGTGGAAATGAGCCCTCCTTCGGCAGCACAACTCGGCGTATGGGCGGAGGCCGAAGGGTGGTCGAGGATGCCTCAGAGGAGGAGGCCGACTCCCAAAGCGACTTCAATGGAACCAAGTCGGCAGAGTGAGGACGTCAATTAACCAGATATCAGAATGACGTACCAGGGCACAGTCTGCCACTTTAACAGGGAATAACTTCCAAGCCTGTTATGCTATCAAGTTCTTCCATGTCACTTCAACATATATATTTTCTCCAACTTCAAATAGTTTAGTTTTTCTTGACACACAATAATCAGGACTTGACATCAACTAGAGGAGTTGTTTTGGTGGCTCTGCTGATGTGTGATTTGCTGTTCCTTTTATTTTTTAAGTTACACTGTTTTGTAGTGCACTGAATGACTGATTCCTTCTTATGCAAGGTTTTGTACACAAACATAGGTGCTTCTAATTACCACGCTAAGCTGCCAGCAAAGCCTCGGGTCTCCATAATAAGTCACCACAACTTAATGCAGAGACATCATGTAAATGTATGGATCTGTAACTATTACCAGCGACTGTCGTCCTGTTGCCTGTGACTGCTGTTAAGTGTTTCAGAGCAGCACTGAAGTGGATTGGATATATGGAAAGATATTTCTAGACTTTGTCTGCATCCAGTCAGTGCTGCTGTTTGTACCCCAGAGAACAAATATTTAGCTGTTAAACATTTTCTAAAGTCACCATTTTATATTATTTGCACCTTTCTTGTGCCCAATTTATGTTTAATTACTTTTCAGGTCGGATAAGGTTTGGGGTTGCCTTAACTATAAAATCACGAGCCAGATTTCAGTATTGGGCATCTTAACTTGTTTCCCCCCCCCCTTCAGTCCTGAGTTACTGTATATGTTCAATAAGCCCCGATCACCTTAAACCAACTCATTCTCATTCAATCATGTTATATGTAATCAACTGATGTTTACATGACACCAATCATATCTATTAACTGTTGAACCACTTGCACAAGAAATAAAAAGAAAAAAAACGTTGATTTTCTCCTTTTAATGTTTCAGTCTTGGTCAGTAACAGAACATTTTTCTCATCTGTTCAGTTCGATAGAAAAACAACAGGATAAAAGTTCGGTATAGTACCTCAGGCACGTACAGTTTAAAAGTCCAAATACAGAAGCAGTTGCAGAAGTGCTGTATACAGACAAACACCCAGTACACAGTGGTTGTGGATTACAATTACAGTTCATGTTAGTTCAAGGAAGGTTAAACAGCAAATATGCATTAACCACAAGTTAACTCTACACATAGGTTACACTGAAAAATACAGTGATGACCGTGATATTTAGATATGCATGTACTGTAATATTTGCATGATGAGCTGCTGGATGGCAGTAGTGACAGATTAACCAGAAACATTTCAGGGAAAAGCAAAACTGTCACATTAAATCACTTCTTTTTTTCTCATTTACAATATCTCTTACTAAAAGGCAGGTAACGGGTATTCAATATAGGCTCTATCTACCTACACAAATATACTATAAACTGTGCTTATCTTTGACCTGTTAAAATCTATTATTGCTCAGTATTTTTCCTCATTCGCCCACCATATAACTCTCGATGGCAGACACGAGGTCTCACACCTATTAGGGAATTAGATCTATACATTCAGTAGTGAACATGTGCCAATCTATCTCCTACAGTCAACTTTAAATCAGTATAAAAGTTATTGGTAACACGGGATCATAAATCAGCAGCATGACAATTGAACATCTCATCTCTGAGGCAGAAAAACCTATTCCTATACTTCACATTCATAAACCTTAGAATAAAGAAAAAGAAAAAAAATCTGAGTCAGCAAAACAAGTCTGTGCAATGGCAAGAAGGAGGTGTTAGAAAGAATTCTGGGTCAAACTGAATACCATGTGACATTAAACTAGCCTGAAGGGAAGTGACATCATCTAACTCCTAGATACCTGGAAGCACGAGGAGTAGACATCCCATATTCCTTTATTTGAACGGTCACAGCAAAGCAAAGGCCTACAAACTGAAGAGGTAATAACATTGATGAAGGCAGCGAAGGCTAAAATGCTGACGCCAGTTCCTGGCAGCGACCAGAACGTGTTTGTAGCGGTGGGAAATACAGAGTCTCTTCTTGACAACATCAAGCTCCCTCCACAACAGACGTTGATTAATGCCAGTGTCGTTCAGTGCTACATTATTCGAGCCAATAGTTTAAAGAATGAAAAACAAAAACAGGCTTGTTTTTGAAATTATTAACTACATTTTACCATGTTTTTATATCAGATTCAAGGAGAGAGAAAAAAAAAAAAAAAACCTAACCCATTACTTTTCTCTTTGATTAGTTTTTTCATTTATCAAAGCTTTGGTTTGGACATGGTCGTAAACGATATTTGTACGATCGAACCTTTTTATAAATAACGCTCCAGGTTCTTGGTCCCTTTAAATCGGGGTCATATCCAGCGGCTGTTATTAATACCACTGGCTTTCATTCGGATCCCTCATTCATGATCAATGGACAAGTGCAACAACCACCCTAAAATGTGTTTTCTGGGAGCAGTAATGTTTCCACAGACCCTGTTGATCCACCACAGAGAGCAAATCGGTAGACACAGAGGGATCCTTTTTTATTAATTCTTTTTTTTTTTTTTTAAGGCGCTACCCACCACACAGTGTCAAAGATACAGCAGAGGATATCGTGTGAGCACTATATTCTCCGATCCTTGATTTTACACAAGCTGTGGGGCTGCTTCCTTAATCATAGATATGGTGTGTGATACTAGCCTGAGGCAGCAGAAGCCCATGCGCTGATTATGTAAGGGAATGGAGCGAGGAGAGTGGCTTTCTTGTTCAAAAATAGTTCAGCAGGGCACGTGGCAACAAGGGAAGACAGCTCAGTTCAAAGTCCCACTGCTGTAGTTTATCAAGGATGGAGAGGGGACAGGGAGGGGGGTGTCAGGTTAATGGAGGAGGAACGGGCTTCCCCTTCTCAGTCTCTCATAGCAGAATCTTGACCCCTGCCTGCGGAGACTGGGCACCCTGGGAGACGCCTCTCGGAGGAGCTGGTCCAAACTCTAACCGCTTCACTAAACTGCAAGCACATACACAAACCTCAGATAACACCAAGGAAACACTTCTTATTCCCAATATTTGTGGTCTTCACAGACATGAAATAAAAAGGAGAAAAATAATAATAATAATAATTCGAAACAATGCTGATTTTGTAGTTTACGTCATGAAATCAACAACAGTGCAGCACATGTTTAAGTAAATACTCCTTAACCAAAACAAACAAAAAAAACACAGACTTCCATGTAATAATTGAAAGAACCACAAGAACAATTATTTCCAGGCGTTGCACTTTAAAAACTGTGCTGCTGCTGTCGTTTTCCTCACCTGTCGTACTGAGGAGGGGGGCTCATGCTGCTAGCTTGGACCTCAGGGCCTCTTTCTAAACCAGAAGGACTACCAGGGCCCGGCGCAAGGGCTGGTCTGCTGACAGACGTGTCGTACACAAAGTCTCGACACGACGCCAACTTTGACTCCAGATTCTGGCAGGAATATGGAAGAAAAGAAAAAAAAAAAATAGTCAGGTCTTACTTGTAGTGATTCTGTTCAGTGATAACAGTTCTGCACAGTTTTTATTCACGGGGTACTGTAGCGGTTTTATTGTGTAAATCTCTTACTCCAACTTTTCTCAGCAGCTCCCCTACAATGTTGAGTGCCGATATTCTAGCAGATGTTGTCAGCGGAGTCCCTGTTAGACAGTCACCTAAAACAGACCACACATGAGCAGGTGAACACATAATATGCTAAAACAACATTGGTATATTCACTTGCACTGTACTTAATGCTGTGGGAAAAGTTGTTCTATTTACCCCGTCGGATACTGGAAGCAGGGGGCGTTGCAAATGAGCTGATAGGTTTGGAGGGTGTGACAGGGAAGGATGGGTTACCAGCTGAGGGGTACGGCAGATCTGCTCGATCTGTGTCTTTGCCGAGGCTGCTGGACGGGCGTCTTTCCTTCTGACGTACAGCCAGCTCCTGGCGAAGGTCTGACACAAAAACAGGACAAGCAGTCATCCTGCGGGGTCAGCTTAAGTACAAAAATGAAATTGTAGAAACTTGAAACTACCTAAAATAGGTAATCCATGAAATCATGGCAGAAAGTGCCTACTTAACGGGAACTCAAAAGTGCATTTCCACCACCGGTGTTATCTCCTGTAACACCAAGGCAACACCACAGACTAGCATAGACAAAGATCAAGTATACTGCTAAAGATACACGTCAGTACCGACGACGGCCAGCTGACTGCCGACACGCACATTCTGCACCGGTCCATATTTCTAATCAGCGTGTAACGTTAACTGTGACGGATTACCACCCTTTGGCAAGTTTCAAGTGTATGCAAGTTCATTTTCATTCCACTGTAAAATTAATGGAAAACAGTGGCAGTCTGGAAGGAGTGGAAAAAAATATTTATTTTACAAGCGCAAACATGCAAAAAAAGAAAAGAAAAAAAATGTACTGCCCTTAAATTAGTACAAATGCATATTACATCACATTACTAATGCATATTACATCACATCAGTCAAAATACTGTCAGAATAATAGACAGGACAAATACACAGGATTTGGAGATTTAATCCATCTCTCAACATTCACTGAGTTAGGCATAAGTCTTAGTTTGTAGAGAAATCAGCAGTTCTTGTAAACTTGAGAAGCTGCAGTGTGTGTGTGTGTGTGTGTGTGTGTGTGTGTGTGTGTGTGTGTGTGTGTGTGTGTGTGTGTGTGTACCTCTGGCTTCATCTTTTAGCCTCTGGACAGACTCAAGCAGGTTCTCTTTCTCGTCCAATTCGCTTTCAAGAAAGGCATTCCTCTCGATGACATGGTTCATCCGCTGCTCAAAGTCCTCCAGAGACATGATGGTAGCCCTGGGACAAGCAATCAAAGTCAACAACACCGGACTTATTGTGCATATTGGCTTTGTGTTCCACAGACAGATTTAGGCAATAACTTTGTTGTTTGATTAGCCCTCTTATACTTAAGACACTGACCTTTTGGTCCTCTCCAGGTCGTCATTGGACTGCTCTAGCTCTCGGATGTATTTCTGCAGGTGATCTCTCACTGCAGTGGTTTGAGCCAGATCATCCTCCAGGGTTGAGATGTGCCTAAAAGCATCCGAATGCTGAGCCTCAAATTTCTCCTGCAAACAGCACAGAGACATCAAATTAATTGACAACGATTATGCCAGCTTTGCAGTGTCGAGACAGACGAATCGATGCAGCTGCCAGCATATTTTAATAAGAGTTTATGTGTATTTGCATCAGGGTTTTTTAGAACAATCCTGAATTCAAATCCCTCGTTAATGTTCTCTTCCCCATGGAACACTGGACAAAAATAGCAGTCAGCAATTCGGTGGCAAAGATATTGCCAGACCTATCTCCACGGGCTGTCTGTGGGAGCCTCTCTGTTTTTCTCTCTCCATCACTGTCACTAACTGGAGCACCAGAGCTCGTGCAGCTCTGTAGGGGCCATGGCCCATTTATAATCAAGGTGCCCTACCTTTATGCTTTCCAGTTCCATACGGAGTCGGTTGTTGTCTATAAGCAGCTCTTTGTTTCGACCCTCACATTGCTTCAGCTCGGCTTCCAGTTCTGCTTCATAGTCTCGGCTCATCTGCTGAAACTCCTGCAGCTCCTCCTGAGCCTCATCAGCCCTGATGACAAAACACCTGTTTACTATCAAACATAACTCACTCGCCATGTTGTATAACATGGGTATAGATATAACGCCTGAATATTATTTAAGCTAGCTATTAAATAACCTCTAAGGAGTAGTATTTTCCTAATGTTACGGTCTATTAATGTTACCGTCGCTGATGTGCCTCTGCCTGCTCCTTCCAGAAGCCCAGCTCCTCTTGTAGGGATGCAAACTTGTGTGTTGCTGGCTCTACCATGTCTGCTGCTTCGTATCAGGATGACGGGGGATGGGAGACCTAACTGTAAAGTAAAACATAGTACAGCTTCTAATACTGCCTTTATCTGCCATTAGAGCACAGACGCCCTTACCATTCAAACACAACTGTTAAAGGTTAGCTTATGCTAACAATGTTCGCTAGCTTTAATCTACAGCGCTACGCATCTTGGGCTGGGAAAAGTACAAACTACCGGAATATGTTTTTACCTTTACTTCTATTAAGTACGAAAAAGTAAAGATGGGAAGTGAACGTGTTAGCTTACTTAAAGCAAACGGCGGTGTTGGAAAGTGCATATACCATGGCTAAGCTAATATGGCTAGCTAAGTGACTAATAGCTAGCCAGAATGTGTTATCCCAACACAGTGAAAAACAGAAACCAGGCAGACTCACCCGCATATAAGGGAACGATTAAAACATGCTATAGCTAAGGGAATGTATTTCGAGGTAAGACTAAGTTAAGCAACAGACGTACAGACAGTAACGTTAATCTCTCATTACGTTAAGACGGTGCTCGACTCACCAACCAAATATAAACGAAGCTTCGGTTCTCGAAAGCCATTGGACAAAAGAAATGACGTTGTGAACATATTATCCAATCATATTATTCAACGAACTTGTAGCGGCGGAAGGCGGAGCCCCAGATACTGAGCTGGCAAAGTGGCCCCCCTTGTTGACTTGCAATGGTGCAATAACAACAAAGAAGCAGCGAATGTAAGTCATCTGATGTTTTCATGCAAGATTGTGGAAGTGGAATTCAGTTTTTCACTCACTTTTAGACTAATTTTGTATGTCATTTCTAAGTAAAGCCTCAATGCACCATAGACTAAGATCAATATACAAACAATTACTTTTTATGTATCATATGTATTGCAGGGCAGTTATTTGCATTATATTGTAATGTACAAATGTTTTTAGTTTTCTGGTCAAGTATTCAGGAAATCAGTATATTTGACGAGGACAGTGAAATGGAATTAATTGAATAAGAGCCCCTGAAAGCCTAAAAGGCTTTACCTCTGACAACAATTGATATTGACATTTTATTCCCCTGACAAATATTTATTCATCTTTCAGCCCATGGTCTTTTTGTTTACTTACAACATGCACATACAGTACAACACCTGTTAACAGCACATTTAGGCTAAAATAGTCACGTGCTTTAAAGTCCAGACAACGCTGCTCCAGTGGTTCTTATAATACCTAACAATTCATGTTTAACTTTCATTAATCACTACATCTTCTTATTACCTTGCCTCAACTATAAATACATCTAAACCCTGTGTTCAGAAACGTCTCTCATTCTAACATAAAGGGCAGGAAGTGGGCTCTTGCAACTGGAAAATGTATGTATAGATTTCCGTCCAAGGAACATGGCTTATATTAAACATTATGATTGGAAGGCATTTAAGATCCTGAGAAAAGTAGCATAGAAAAAGATACATAGGAATTTCATTTCAGAAAAAAAAACAAGGTCAGGATCAGCAACAGATTGCCCCAGACCTGAAACAGTTGTCCTTGGAGTATTCACATTTACAAAAAATCTGAGAGGTAAAATGTCTGTTGGCCAAACTACAGACTGTGTTAATAGCTCTTCTCTGATTTAGGTAACGCTGCTGTCGGTCAATACACCACTAGAAATTCAGATATATGTACTGTAAGTGCACAGGATTTTCTCACAGTTCTTCTTTTCCATCACAGCAGGGCTTATCCGCTTCAGGCCAGTTATTCAGAAACATCTGAAGGACGATAAAACACATTCAAGGTTAAATCCACCACAGTCAGTTCATTTCACAGCCTCCACTGGAAGACTAAACATTCTTTCTTACCTCAGAGGAATCATTCCTCGGCTTTATTAGTTTCTTTGTTGTTCTTGCGTGAGCACGTCTTCTTACTGTCTAACACATCAGTCTTCACCTGACCCAGAGTTTGCAGCAGGCACATGGTGTCAAACCCTTCATCACCAGCCTCTTGCAACAACTCAAGCACCTGTAAATAAGACAAGTGACTTATTTTCCAAAGCAGAAGCAACTGCAAACACAGGTGACATATATTAAAGAGGCCCTATTTTGCTTTTTGGGGGTTTTATCATCTTTTGGTGTGTTATATACTTTTTTTCTGCCTGTAATAGATGTATAAAGTACAAAAAAAACACAATTCATTCTTTCTATCCTACAGAAAGCACTTCTTCTCAACTGCCTGAAACAGTATTAGACCTATAGTATCTGCGCTGGGACCCACCTGCAGACACTTAAATGATTTGAGTTCGCTCAGATTCTCCTGCATGAACAACAGGTAGATACTCAGGTCGTTGTAGAAGGGCGTGACCACGCCCAAAGCGCCAAACCCCGGCAGCAGCTCATAAGGCCGGAGGAAACTGGAGCTCTGTCGAGCTGGTCCAAGAGCAGCGTACACTACCAGTGGAGCAAGGAGCACATACACCCCCAAGTTGATGTAGCTGAGCAGCCTGAAGACACCCACTGCCACAAGCTTACACTGCACAGCAGACGGCACCATGCTGTTGTTCTTCAGCACCCCCGTACGCAGGTCACAGGGAAACTCGTCAGTGAGAGAGGCCAGTCGGATGTAGTAGCCTAGGTAGATGCAGGCCAGCAGCAGGATCAGCAGAATCAGGCCCCGACATAATAGGTACTTGACCACAAGGCCGTGAGAGAAGCGCTTGGTCTTCAGATACTGCTCCACTAAAGGGTATTTGAAGCAACCCTCGGTCAGATCCAAAGCACTGCAGCAGAAAAAAGACATTTACCCTAAAAACACCTTAGATAAATGCAAAATGCCATGGTATATACCTGAAAAATTATCAAGAAATACAGTTCCCTACGACATCAGGATATTCTGAAGGAAATATAACTAGAAAACTGCCCTTTTGTTTCTTACTTACCCCTTACAAAAACATTCCTTCATGCTTATTCAATGCCCTTTTATTATAAACTCCATCTGATATCATTTATGTCAACAAACACAACAGAAATGCTTTTTCATAAAATTTTAAAAGACTGACATTCTCTGGCCTTAGTGATCTAACAATATTCCAAATTATTATGATGTTATTATAGCATCTTTCAAATTATTGATTTGATAAGATTTTGTCGGAAGATTTGGCATTACCAGTAAAAACTGTTATATATGTCTTGTTTTCTATACATAGTTACTTTAAAGCTGCACTAATTAATATTTTTATAAGAACAATAGGTAAAAGATTATAATTAATTTTAATGTTAATGTGAAAGAGACAAGGCCACTGAGGATTATCACTTTAGCTGCTAGCCAAATATTTCTTTTAGGAGTTGGTGGAGACCAAAACAGAGTTAGAAGGAGATTAAATATTTGTCAAATGGCCAGAAACACAACTCTAAATTAATGCTACTGTCGCTTCATATCTGCTGGATGTGTCAATAGGCAACTGTTTGCTAACAAGTTAGCTATAACAACTTCGTAAGGTAATAATATGTCACTGTTATATTTACAGGTTGATGATTTTCCCCTAAGTGGCCAAAAATCAATTATTGCTGGTTTAAACTATACCCTGCCAATTTTTCCTAGCAATCAGTGATCAAAGGATGGCCGATATTACTTTTTTACACAATGTCTGCCATAGGTTTTCCCCTCTCTGGCCTGTGGACCAACATTTTCAACATTGCAACATTCTTTGGAAATGAAAGCAAAAATGGTTAAAACAAATGTATGTTATTCTCACATCTTCTGCTAAAGAGTACATATTGCCATAGCAGTGAGTAATAACAAGGTGTTTACCTCTGGGTGTCCTCAGATGCACCTTTGCTATCTAAGGATGCTAAATTCTTGGCCAGTCTGATGGCACGGTTATAAAAGCGGTCCAGCTCCTCCATGATGAAGTTTAGGTCAGAGGAGAGGTGGGGAGCTGCAGTGAAACGCCAGAACAGGGCCGGGATATACATGAGGATGGCCAGTAAGAGCAGGATGTATGGGAAGAACTGAGGGAATCGTAGAAAGGGAGACAACAGAAGAGAAATAAAACTGCATTAGAAAACGAAGACTTTATTTAAGACATTATTAGTAATATGTTACCATTGGAAAGCATGCATTCATCTTTAAACTGTATGAGAAATGTGTAGTCAGTTTTAAGCCTGTCTTATTGGTCAAGGCGCTAATAAAAAGAAAAACATAACAAGCAGTTCCTGGTTATTTAAAAGAAAAACCGCAGCACATTTCCCAGAACTTTGGATGCCTTAATTTAGTATATTTATGGACATATATGCTTGGCCATTCCTTGATAAAATAATACTGGTAATGACTTAACAGTATGAAGACTAAAGAAAACATTCCAATACCCACGCCATCACACTGTCAACAGTGATGATTGTCACTGGCAGTGCATTTTGGGGAGACGTCTGTACCTTGTGAAGCCATAACGGCGAGCTGCCACCTTGTTGCTGTACTGCTGCCCAACAAAATGAGTCCACATATGCGGCCTGTTTCCAAGAGAAGTTTGTGGGAGCAAAGCAGCTGATCTGGGTCCCTGAATGAGGAAAGTGAAGACATAATAGTCATGCATTTTGGTGATTTAGCAAAGAAACAAACACTACAACAATTGTCAGCCCTCCCTCCTCTGCACTCATGCCCTAATTTGTTGGTGGGTTGTTCTCAGCATACATTGTGTCGATAATTATGCCATGCGCTATATGGTGAGTGAAAAGTTCAATCAGGCATGTACAAGTAACAAACGACCCAGATAGTCACCAGACAGTAATATTTTGGCAGCATAGAGGCTGTCATTAATATAACAGAATGATGCTTTAAAGTGCTAAGCCACACATTCTCACTACAGTATTCTCTTTTTCTTTTTTCCATCTATGACATGTATACTATAGTATCACTCATAGTTATCGTACCAGTTATATAAAGTAAGCCAACGTCTTTGGTTGGATCATGAAGCACTGGGCTTTCACATAATGGTAGGACAGCTAATTCTGTCAACTTCTCCCTAACTTTTACAATTTTTGCATGGAAAAAGTGAAAATGTCCAACACAAAATGCTCAATTATTTGACACATCACATGTGCAACATATATTTCCAGCCACTTTTACAATGTTAAATGTAAAAAGCCTACATCTACATCTATTTTGGTCTCATATATTTGGTCTGAGTATCTGGTGCTGGCTGGCTGTACTTGCAGATAATGATAACAACAGACTGCGGGCATTATAAACTAAGAAGATCACTTTGATTTGTTAAACAGCTGATAGAGCTGTATATGTTTGTGTTTACACTAAAGAGTTAAGCAGATCACCTTCTGTTGGTTTGTGTGAGCTATTTACAGTAACTCAAGTCAATAAGGCACTATCTTATAAACTGCCTATATGTGCCAGGTTTCCATCATTATCATCAGCAGCAGCAGCAGTGTCTGCCTGCCTCACTGTCTATGCGGGAGATATAAGCAGAAGGGTGGAGACTTAACCACACCTTCTCCAGTATTCACACCTCTCTTTTTCTGGGCATTTATTTAATATAACCCCCTACATACATATATCACATAGCTTCATCCACCACTGCCTGTAAATCTGGTTAATTAAAACATACGTGCTACAGCAGTGTGGCAGAGTGAGAGACTAGAAGCTCCACCAGGATCTAGACTGTCTGTATGATTCTACATGACGAATTGAAAGCAATATAACCTTAGATGATGAAGGCTTCTTCTGACAGGATGCTCACAAATTCAACAACTCACCAACTGACACCTCTTGAGCA
This sequence comes from Perca flavescens, assembly GCF_004354835.1. NCBI lineage: Eukaryota > Metazoa > Chordata > Actinopteri > Perciformes > Percidae > Perca > Perca flavescens. Next base: position 32,848,956 of record NC_041332.1, on the reverse strand, counting down.
AAAGCGAGGGAGATGAGAAACAAAGGCAGTCCCACCGCTAGAAACGTGACTATTTTATCCACCGCTAGCTCCAGACGCACCCCTTTGTATTTGGCCTCCGTGGGGTCCTTCAACAAAAAGTCGGAAAAAACGTACTCGGTGGCTACGTGAGCAATCGCCATGACGGCCTGGAAACAAAAAGCCGGTGTGGTCTAATTGACCGAAGAGTCAAGTCTCTATTCAATTAGCCAAAAACTAAATGCGTCTGGGGTTAAAATCAATTTAAAAAAACAAAAAAACTCCCGCAGTGTAGACGTGTGAATACTGAATCAAACACTGAGCAGCTATTGTTAACCCATCTCCAGTTACAACTGAGGCAGACGGTTGAACCTGCTGTCCCGTTACTGTGCCCCAGATATCAGAGGCAACCGAGGCAACAGGGGCTGTCCGGCTGCCTGCCAGCCGCTAGAGGGCGCAACTGTGCCGTAAAGTGTACCTGCCAGGCTACATTGCTCCCATCCATCGAGGGACAGTGTTGCTTAAATTATAGACAATTATATGATAGCCGTTAATTTTGAGTGACTTTGTCTATAATGAAATTAGTAATTAAATTATCTGCGTAATGAGTACCTTTAAGTATGCAGAATGGCTCCCTTCAGAGTAGGCTACTACAGGATTTTAAATTATATTGGTGGACGGTTTAATCTACAAGAAAACTCATATTTTAAAGAAAATCAAACTGTGTTTATGCATAGTTTTGTATAAAAACAAATCTCAATCTGTAAAGTACAGTAACAATAGCTGTCAAATAAATGTAGTAGAGAAATAAATGCAACATTTCCCTCTGAAATTCAGTGAATAAGATAAGCTAACATTAAATGGAAATACTCAAAACTGTATTTAAGTACAGTACTTGAGTAAATGTCCTTACTCTTCACTTAAATGAATACTACTATAAGGACATAGCAAAAATGGCAAAAATTCCAGTTCAGAAAAAGGGAAGGCAATTATTCAATACCAAGACTGTTTATTTGGAGGCAAATGATGCTACTTTTTACAACCATGAAGTTGTATTAATTTTATTTTTCAAAATAAATGCAAGAGTTATGCTTGAGCTCTCTACAGCAAGGATTAACAAAGCCAAACCATCAACTATCAGCCTATGGGAAAGGGCAGCAGCACAAATATCAGACCTAATGACCTCAACACCACAAGAACTAGAGGAGAGCGACTAGGCAAGGTGTGATTTCTGTTTGGTTGTTTCTTTTGTTTTCCTCGAGACCGCAGAGGGTGGGAGAGGGTTTTTGTACTTGTTCAATATGTGTTCATCTGTTCTATGCACCACTTGACATTACCTGGCACGCATTGTGGAATATGTTTTGTATGTCTGTATGATAAATGGTGCTAAAAAATAATAAAAAATTGATCCCCCCAAAAAAAAGAAATGATGACATGCAATAGATTTAATTAAATCTTGTTCAGTAAAGTGACTGAGAAGTACATACTTAAGAAAATGTAAGTGTCCATCTTCACTTAATAGTCATACATGAAATAATAGGAAAGGTCCAATAATCAGTTTTATCATATTCTAGGAATATATGTCTATAGATAGATATATTATTGATAAAATGCATGATCTTCTATTACTTCCACATTTTGTTGCCCAATATAAAATGCCAATTTAATGTACCAAATGTATGCACCCAAAAATAATTATTTCAAGATTTAAATTAAAATTGTAAAATAAACTAAATACATTTTGTTAAAAAAAGAAAAGAAAGAAATATATGTTTTTTATTATCTTACAACTAGGCCTTAATTAAACAAAAAAACTATCTCATTTTAGACGTGTACGTGGTATTATCACAATCACATGTCTCGATCAGCAGATATAACAACAACATTTGCGACAGCTGTGCGTGCTTTCTGGCAAAAGTAGGTTACAAAAAGGTGCGGGTGTTTGGAGGCATATCGGAGGAACAACAGTCCTTTGAGGACGATGTGAAAGACGATTTTCTCAGGTATCAAGTAAACTATTTAGGACATTTCTCGCCATTAAGTTAACCAAATAATATTAATTTACACTGTTAAGACAATGAACGGTAGCATGTGGGCGGGAACAGCTATCGTTATGTGTCTGTTAAACAAGCTAACAAATTGTTCCTGTTGTTAGCTTGAGTCTAACGCTAGCGCCAGTCAAACCTTTAACGGTAGCTAGCAGTCTAGCTAGCTAGTTAACTAGCTGATTCCGCCGTAAAAAACAACAACAACCAATACATCCAAAGAAACGGCGTTGACGTGAGCTAGCTAGCTTGTAACGTTTGCTAATTTAACATCGGTTGGTTTACAAGATTCGCTTTGGGGAAACGCAACGGTTGCGTTATTTAGCTTCAGATAAACAGTCCATAAGTGTGTAACAAAGTTAAACTTAAATACACAGACCTGACCCCTTTCTTGATTTTAAACTGGCGTTAACAAGATGTGTGGAGTCAAATGCACGAACAGACCTGTGCTATCATATAAATTGGTAAGGAGGACTTAACACAAAGGTTTTAGTGTGCACTTTAAACTTTCATTTTCTCTTAACAGGAAAGCATGAGAGAGAAGAGAGATTAAGTATGATGAAAGTCTTCTCCGGGTTATATAATGGAAGGACTGGAAAAGGAGAGAGCCATATGCAGCTCTAGACCCTTCCCATGGCTTAGTCACCCCAAAACAGAGGCCTCAACCCTGCTATGGAAACTTAAAGACTGCTTCCCCACCAATGAGACAACCTCCGCTCATCACACAGATAAAGTAGGTATTAATATGTGTACAGTTCAGGTATCGGTATGCAGGCATGTAGGGGAGAGTGAAGGAAGCTGAATCAATTTGCATTACTCTTAACAAAAAGGACAATTCAGCCCCATTATTAGAGCAGCACTCTGGGCCACAATCATAGGGAATTTATCTCACATTTAACATCTACATTACCTTAAAATTAATTGCAACTCTCTTGCAGCATTTGTAACTCAACCAGTGACAAAGCATTGAAAAATGCACTTATCATTATGCATCAGATAACACTCTATCTAAAAGTAACAGGAATGCAGTGAAAAGGTAAATTCTGAACCTCAGTGACTGTATTTTACATTGGAGCTACCAAATGATTTGTAAGCTGAACACGTCTTTTAAAAATGGTGCTTTCTGCACTCTTCACATGCATGAGAACATAGATAAATGGTGTGGTTGGCATATGAGGTTGCAAGTTTGACGTTAAATCTGACCGCTTTTGTGTTGGCAGAGATATTCCAATACCTTTTTTCTATTAGCCATGACAAGCCATGTGAAATTTGTTAAATACTGGTCAGTAACAGTGCAGTTATCTACTGCTTTGAGGGTGCTGTTAATACCATTGCTCACTCATTCAGGTTATTTAGATGAAATGTTTGCCTTTTGCATAAAGCGTTAGCAAGTGATCATAATAAATAATAATCCACAAAACATTGTTTCTTAATGGGAACTAATCTGCTGGTGCTTTTATGTTCCAGAACAATTACATGGACAGCAGAAAGGCCGTGTTGGAACTGAAAGATGTCCCTCCTCCTCCTCCTCCACTCCATACTTCCTCTTCCCAATCATCCCAGCCCTTCTCTCTGGCCACTCTCCCTATGCCTCCTCCCTGCTTGCCTCCTCCTCAGCTTACACATGACTCCCATCAACAACAACCACCACCACAGCAGCAGCAACAAGAGGGGACTAGCCCCAAAGTAAGCATTTACACACACTGTGACTATTGCAGCACAGATGGCTACGGGTTATTGGGTAATGGAGGTGTTGTTGGTAGCAGTAGCAGCATCGCTGGTGTTGTCTCACTCTATATGGCCCCAGGCTCTCTGGGAACACCCATCAGCAGTAGCAGTATTAGTAGGTTGGGCCCTTGCTCTGTAGCCTGCTCTGTAGCCTCATCTGTTCATCAGTATAAACATCACATGAGCTGTGGAAGTGGAGGTGACGTTCTTGGTCCTTTGCCCACTATTGGTAGCAAACCCCAGCTGCCCTCTTCTGTTGCTACATCTCAGCCTGTTTCATCACACCCCTACCTCTCCTGCTGCTCAGGGCTTCTCCACACCTACCCAGCTGTACCTCTTCCATACAGTCAACCCAGCTCGTTTCCCTCCTCAGCACCTCTGGCTTCCTCTCTCCCCTGTGTTTCCTCTTTACCCGCTCCCTTGCATGGCTCCTGCCTGGCCCCTTCTGGCTTCTACACCTGTGGTGTGGACTGCTGCCCATCAGCCAGAAGATCCCAGAGAAGCACACTTGGTGATCACCCAACCACCACCACTATCACCACTACAACCACCTCAGCACAATTCTGCTCTAATCCTTTGCACCTAAATGTAGAACGCACAGTTTGTGTGAAGGGAGCACACTACTGCCAGGATTGCCTGTTGAAGGTTGGTCGAGTTCACTTCAATCACTCTGGTCTTTTGTATATGTGTGCCATGGAGATCCCTCTAGGTAACTTCATTTTATATACACGGGTGACCTCAGACTGATTTTGTACTGTTTATAAAATTGCATTTAGTTTAGTATTGCTTGCTGTTGTCTGTTTTATTTGGGTTTTCCCTGACAGTTGTATTGATTTGTACCCATTTGCAGCCCATGAATGGTCTGGCGTCAGAGTCGGACAAGGTGTGGCCCAATGTTCCTATTACCCAGACTGCTCCTATCCCTATCCCCATTTGCAATGGCTGTGGCACCTCCTCTGATGGCATGATGCTCATGCCATCGGCCAGCCTTGGCAAGACCGGCCAGAAGTATGGTTAGTGGACTCTTACTATACAATACAGAATTCCTGCATATACACAGTTATTGGAATTTTATGTCCGATTGGTCTTGTGGGTCTTGATTGGACTGTTTTGAAATGGCAAGCTCTTTGGAATTTGAGTGAAGTGGATAGGAAATGTTCTTTCATCCAAATTGACTGTAACAATACAATTAAGATTAAGCCGTTAAGACGTTTAGAATGATTGTTTGCTAACTGTCTGCTAGGTTCGCCAGAGAATGGTGGTTCTGAGAACATCCCTCCGGTGGGTGTCTTCTGGGACATTGAAAACTGCAGCGTGCCCAGCGGGCGCTCTGCTGGAGCTGTGGTCCAGCGTATTCGCAGCCATTTCTTTCAGGGCCACCGTGAGGCAGAGTTCATTTGCGTCTGTGATATCAGCAAGGAGAGTAAAGCTGTCATCCAAGAGCTCAACAACTGCCAGGTACCAACACATTTCATGCATTTTCAAGGTTACGCTATTACAAATGAGTGACATTTACATACTAAATGAATGCCGTTGAGCTACAGTTTTATGATGGGGAGAGTTGGTCATGTGGAGAAAAAACGGGAGTAAATGTACCATGAATAGTAGACTAAGCTTTCATGAGGCATTCTCATAATATTTATATTTATTTTGCGCCAAATTGGATACTGCACAATGGAGCCTTCAGAAAAATACAATTAAATAGCCTCTTTCATGTTATTGTTAAAGGTATTTCCACTTCAGACATTAACCTCCATAAAATAACATGAACATGTCCAAGTAATTCCCCAAAAAAGACTATCTAAAGCTATCTATACATAATGTTGCTTCATCAGGTTACTGTTGCACATATCAACGCCACAGCCAAGAATGCTGCAGATGACAAGCTTCGCCAGAGCCTACGACGCTTTGCTGAGACCCACACTGCACCTGCGACTGTTGTATTAGTATCCTGTGAGTTCAGCTCAGATCCACTATAATCTACTACAGCCTTGACTCCACAAGGGTTTTTGTGATTTAACACGTGTTCTCTATTCATTTTTAATAGCGGATGTGAACTTTGCAAGTGAGCTGAGTGACCTGCGCCATCGCCATGGCTTCCAGGTAATCCTGGTCCATGGCAGCCATACATCTTCAGCCCTACTGCAGCACGCCCACCGCCATGTGGCCTTCCAGGAGATCACCGCTGATCTGCCACCACGTATGCTTGTCAAAGCACAGGTAGGTGTCACAAATGCTTCATTAGGTCTTAAAAAATACTTTGCTGATCTACTCTTTATTAAATGAGGTAAGTAGGTGCTGGCAAAAGTTACCGAGGAAATTGTGGATTTGCCAAGTGGGCAGAGAGTCCGTTGGAATGTAAATTAGATAATCTTCACAATTATTTACTTACGCAATTTTCTTTCAGGGGTCTTGATATATAAATTACAGTATTTTTCTAATCTATACCACTCACAGCCATTCTTCAAATTGTTTTTCAACTACAAGGAAGACCACTGCTTTAATTTTTTTTTAAGTGTAAATTATACAAACCAGACAGGCGCGCTGTCTCTTCCCTCCCTCAGCCCAGTTTCAACCTCCTCTATGTGCACAACCTCCCTGTCAACTGTGACAAGAGCCTGCGGAACGCTGTGAAGCTCAGGCTGCGCCGCCTGTCAGACAACTGTGGTGGCAAGGTGCTGGGCATGGCCCAGGGCACAGCAGTCCTCCGTTTTGGCAGCACTGAGGCAGCTGCGCGTGCCCGCAAGCGAATGGAGAATGAGGATGTGTTTGGCCACCAAATCAGACTTTCCTTCTCCCCACGGCCCCGAGACGATGCAAGTCCTGAGCTTGAGCTTCAGTCTCGGTCCCATCACTTGCCTCAGACTCTGCCCCACACGTATCAAAGCCAGGATTCAATGTTCGGCTCTCCCCCATCCATATCCTCTTCCTTTCTGCACCTGGAGAAGCCCAGGTCACCCAGGAGGCAACGGCGAGCAACCCGCCCGTGCCACGCCCCTGGCCCAGTGCCCGAAAGGCCCTACAGCCCCAGGAGAGGGTGCAGTGGGCCTCCCGGTGGTGCTCCAGCCAAGCCCCATCAGGTCAGCAGACTCGCCGGTGCCTGCTTCCCCTTAACCTCCGTTGCCCCTCTATCCTTGTCTGGGCTGCTATGTAAATCACCTCCCCAGTGTCCCTCTAATTGCTGCTTTGACTAACCGCTTTTAGCTGCTTGCTAAGCTTCATTTGCCTGCCTGTGCTAGCATGTATTAGTTGTTGTTGTTGTTGTTGTTGTTGTTAGTGCTTCATGTATCCCCTGTCCTGCATGTTCATTGGTCATTCATCATACTAATGCATGAATTAGCCTAAAGCTTGTGTGCTTTTTTTTCTGACTGTCCAGTATATCAGTGCTGATATACTGCTTCATGTGAGAAGCCAATGTTTGTGTTTTGTCCAAAGTCTGCGCCATGCCTCTTGTTAATTTGGTTGGCCCATGCAGTTTTCCACTCTGATAAAACTGACCTCTGGTGGCTAGAATGACTGGCTTGTCTTTTTTTTTTTTTTTGATTATAACCACCAGACTAGTGTGGAAGACTAGAGAAAAGTGACACATGAATGGATTACTGTATAGACTTAAACTAGGGATGGTAATTTTAAGTTTTGTCAGAGTTGGGACAGTAAAGAGAAATTTAGAGGTCCAAATGTCTAATAACACAAACAGCACTATGGGAGAACTGTAGTGACCTTCTTATCATAGGTCTGGTTCATGATGATCAAAAACGTTAATAGGTAAAGCACATTCTCATGGCTGTGTCATTAGCTGTGTACTATGGGTCCAATGTATTTGTCAATTACAAAATCATAAATTTGTTAGTTGTAAAGTTGTCTCCATAGCTGCCCTGAATAAATTCTAATATTCAGCTGGTGAATACTGCTGTGTTTTAGAGTCAAGCTAGTTCATTTCATGAACACATCAACAGTATCCACCCAGTCAACATCTACAGTATTGACCTCTGCTCTCTGTCTGATCCAGGAGCTGGGTAGTTTGGAGGGCAAGACCAGAATGGGCTTCCACCACCTGGAGAAAGGCCGTGCTGCTTCCTCTTCCCCTCACAGTAATGGGGAGACAGGAGCTCTGGAGCAGCTGTCCAAGCCTGGCCTTACTGGAGAATCTATGTACAGAAGGAGGTACACACAGGGAAAAGGGATATTAGACTGAGAACAATGACATTTAATAACCAGATGAAAGCTCCTTGATAACTTGCTCCATATACTTTTTTTTTTTTTTTTTTTTTTTTTTTTTTTTTTTTTTTTTTCAAAGGTGTTCAAGTGCTAACGTTAACTTAAAATATCTGCTAGTGGGAGCAGTATATCTCATTTTATTTTCTAGACAATCGAGCACCAAATCATTTTTTGTTGGCTAGAATTGTATCCTTTAACTAAAACAAGAAAATGAAAACGTTTACAAAGCCTTGCACTGCAAAGGATGTTTCCCTTACATGTGTCCCCTTTTTTCCATCTTTCCATGTAGACGAGATGGCTCCTACCCTCGCAGTGTGACTGAATCCCCTGTAGAACAAGGGGACAAAGGCTCAGGGGAGTTCCAGATTAGCATTCCCTCAGCTTTCAGCAAGTTGAACCTGCACAGGAGCTTCAGTCCCCTCATCCTGTCCCAGGGCTCCTGGTCATCCAGGTGATATATTGAGTTTTAAGTCAATATTTGAGAAGTTAACGTAGAGCGTTACGGAGCTGACATACTGCTCATGATGCATACAAATTCTCCAGAATGTCAGTGTTTCCCACACATAGACTATTGTGTGTGTGTGTATATATATATATATATATATATATATATATATTTCCTGCTCTCCTCCGTCTGTTACTTGTGTCTCACACACACACAGCTCCTCCCACTGTGCGATGTTGGGTTTTATTAAGTCCCCAAATGTCACCTTCCAGGCACCGCGGCAATGGTTATGTTTAAGGTTACGGTGAGGGTTGGTGCCTGTAAGGCGACGTTGGAGGCTTAAAACACCATCGATCCCACTGTGCACACAGCGTCTGTCTCCATAAAGGAGAGAAGACGGCTGGCGAAATTCACAAGTTCATGAAAGGTTGGTATCTATCTCGTGAACACCTTTACACAATCCCACATTCACAATCACCGACTCGACTCTTAGCAAACAAGCGATTGTACCTGCTTTAGAAAGTTAACTAGTAGCAAGTTTGCGGTAAAATGCAGTTGGGTTGTCGAGGTCAAAACGCTATATGTAGCAGCTGCGAATCAAATAAACGTATTATAAATGATGTTATGTCATTTTTTACTCTTATACTGAATGTTTGCTGCTTCAATCAAGATGAGTAGTGAAAAGTATTTTCCGCGGCTGAAAAAGGCACGTGTTGAGGATGAGGACCACCCTGAACCGGAGGTATCAGTCTGAAACAGAGCACCCCCCCACCCCGTGACATGGGGTGACACCCAACGCCACAAGTTGCTTCCTAATCTGTGGGAAACACTGGAATGTCATAACATTAAATGATATGTTAGTTACTATTTTAATGTTGTCTCCTCCCCCCTTCTAACAGGAGTGTGTCGCCCTGCCTGTCCAGCCGGTCCTCGCCCCTCCTGGCTGCCCCTTGTAGCATGTGTCCGGAAGGTCCTCCTGAGCCTTTCTCAGATGGGGCAGAGGTCCAGGTGGCCAACCTGGACTACAGAATGTCCCGCAAGGATCTGCAGCAGACACTGCATGATACCTTCTCCCGTTATGGGCGGGTAAGGCATACCCCAGTTACGTTATTGTGCTGAGAAATGTATTGATCAAATGCACCTGTATCCTCTTAAAGTCCTCATATTATACTTTTTCCCTTTTCCTTTATTGCGTTTTATATCTTTTTTTTGTGCATGTTATAGGTTTACAAAGTGACAAAGCCCAAAGTTCACCCCAACGGGACTTAGCATCTCCAACAGAAAACACTGTTCACAAACTGTTCTGTTGTAGTCCAGCCTTTACTTCCGTGACAAAAGCTCGTCCCTTTGTAACACACGTTATTGTTTGCCTAGCTGCTAGCATGGCACGCCCTCATACTGTGCTTCTGACTGGCTAGTAGTCCTTACCTAGCTACTGCGCATGTGCGACTCCCAACAAAGATGGAATAGAAGTGAGATGTCTCACTCTGTAGCTAAAACACAACAGCAACAACAAAGAGGAGCTGCAGCAATGTGCAGTACAACAAAAATATGGTGTTTTTTGTAAACCTATTCTAATATAACTTCTAAATACAATTATGAACGTGAAAATGAGCATAATATGAGCACTTTAACATCCAAGTCCAAAATAACGGTCTCTTAAGGTGGAATGTTTGCTTGCCGATTTCTGCTTGAAGCGAGATTCACTCGTCTCAAAACATCTTCTTGTGCTGTGACTTGTTTTGTCTAGGTGAAAGCTGTGGAGCTTAGTCCCCACACGGACTATCAGTTGAAGGCCACAATCCAGATGTTTTCCCTGCAGCAGGCCATAAGTGCTGTCAGTGGCCTGCACCGTTATAAGATCGGAGGCAAGCGCATTCAGGTGTCTCTGATCACTGGTGGTAGCAGCAAATCCCTTGTCATGCTCAGGTACAGTCAAGCGTAGTTGAGTTGGGGGTTCATGGAACTTTCCGATATAGTATACGGATATATATATTTTCTTCAACTGTTTTGGATTGTGGTGGTAAAGCTTTTTTCATTATACAGCACAGAGATCATCAGCATTCTTCAGGATGCGCCTGCAAATTGCCTTCCCCTCTTCAAGTTTACGGAGATCTATGAGAAGAAGTAAGTGGCTTGGTCTCAACTCATGGCTTTCAAACATGAACAACTTTACTTTTTTTTTTTTGTACTTGGGAGTATAGCAATTCCAAAATAATTGATGCATTTACAAGTAGTAAAACTATATGCTCCTTTTTTCTCTCTCCAGATATTCGCGTAAGCTCGTGGTTGGGGATCTGTACAGGCTACCAGAGGTGGTGGCAGTGCGGGAACAGGGAGGCTCAAGACTTGTGTGCCTACTGTCCAGCAGCCAAATACGTCAGAGTCCACTGGGATCTTCCCAGTCCCAGGAGGGCTCCTCCTCTGCTAGCGGCAGCCCCGTAGTGTTTGAGGAGCTGGAGTACCATGAACCGGTCTGCAGAGAGCACTACACACAGCAGGACTTCAGGTTAATTTTTGCATGAAATGCCCGTAGTGTATATAAAATTTTGATTTAAATGCTTATATCATGAAAATATGTAATAATACGCACTGATTTGACCTTCTAATGAAACTTGTTTTGTTGTGATCATTTTTTTTTTTTTTTTTTTTTTAACAATTTGATTTATGTATTAAAACCTGGTATCAAGCCAGTTTAATAGTAGGCCTGTATTGTTGGCCACCTCTGGAGCACCTTGACCTGTCTTCATCAACCTTAATTCTCACAAGCACCGATTTCTGAATTGTACAACTTCAGCTGACTGTCCCCACTGTTTCAATCACTGATTGTGTGTCCTATCTATCTCTTATGTCTTCTTTTTTCAGTGAGGCTGACTTTGACCCTGACTCCTATACAATACCTTTTGTTGTGATGTCTCTGAGCACCTTAGCATCTGAGGTCCACAGTCTGTTGCAGTCACATGAAGGGACTCTTCCATTACTCAGGTGAAAACCAGCTCTTTAGTTCATGTATTCACTTTTATTTATTTTTTATCAAACGGAGCGTATTTTCATACATTATGAAGTCAATAATGTAGAATGTTTTCCATTTAGTTTTCCAGACTGCTATGCAGCGAAATTCAGCCCCCTGCAGCTGGGCAACGAGACACTGGAGGGTGGCATTCCTCTGGAGCATCTCATTACATGTGTTCCCAGTATCACAATAGTCACAGCTCAGAACGGCTTCAAAATCATCAAGTGGATCCACAACAAACCACCAGCACCAAACTCTGGTAGGAACATTCAAAATCTCAACCTTTTTGATGGTGGTTGTTGAGCTTCCTACAATGCTGTACCTACATAGTGCTGTCATTACCAGCCAGATATACCTATTAAAGATATAAAAAAAAATTTACATTTACATGCAGAAACGTGGATTCAGCGCTGCAAGAGTCCAGTTGGCAACCCACAGCTCATCCAATTCAGCCGAGAGGTTATTGACCTGTTGAAGAGTCAGCCTTCTTGCATCATGCCAATGAACAAATTCATACCATCCTACCACCATCACTTTGCCAAGCAGTGCCGTGTCTCTGACTATGGCTACTCCAAGCTGCTGGAGCTTCTGGAGGCTGTGCCACATGTCCTGCAGGTATTGAGGTCAATGAGGATCTTGTACTTTTTGTTTGTTTGTATTCTACATATCATGTTTTTATTCTAACTTTCTTTACCTGCAGATCTTGGGTATGGGTACCAAGCGTTTACTGACCCTGACTCATCGTGCTCAAGTGAAGCGCTTTACCCAAGACCTGCTCAAACTGCTTAAATTTCAAGCCAGCAAACAAGTTGCGATCAAGGACTTCATGCAGGCATACCATTGGTCAGTCAACATTGCTTGGAGCTGTAGATGGTGTCTTTACATTGCCAGATAAATGCTAAGAATTTGCCTGTGGGTTTGTCTGTGAAGTCCCCCTATTCCCCTACCAGTCGGAGAAAAGAGTTAAATATAAGTATGGATATCATCCGTGTCGTGAGTGTTTGTAATGTATTCTTACAGGTGCTTATCCAGAGACTGGAGGGTAATCGATTATGGCATATGTGACTTGATGGACCTGCTGATAGAGATCCCCGACACCACCATCACTATTACACATCAGGACACGGACACCGTCATCTCAGTTCCAAAGAGAGGTCCTTTTTTAAACTTGTTAATAAAAAAAAAAAAAGATGAATTTGGAAGTTGTGTGTAGTGATGTTTCCAAATCTCTATGAAGAAACTGATAATTAGAATGTCATACAATGTCATTGATGCAATTTCCCTGAATTCCCTCTTTATTTGCCCACAGAGCGTACCATGGAGGAAATGGAGCGCACTAGGCAGTTTGGGAAGGAGGTGGTGGACCTTCTTCGTCACCAGCCTCACTGCCGAATGGCCTTCAGCAAGTTCATACCCACCTACCACCATCACTTCGGTCGTCAGTGCAAACTCAGCTACTACGGCTTCACCAAGCTCATGGAGCTCTTCGAGGCAATCCCCAACATACTGATGGTGAGTTAGGAAGACTTGTGTTCCTTGGTGCTCCAACCCTCAACTATGAGGAATCAAAAGTGTGTTTTCTGGTGTGCAATGATGGTCCTTCTGTGTTGTGCAGCCAAGAGAAATCCTAGCAATGATCAGGATATTATCTTAAGACAGTGACCGTTACGGTGTATCTCAGTTATACATTTCCATTTGCTTCTTTGAACTGCTAATTCAAAATTACCTGCTACTACCTGATCACCATTAGGCAGCGCCCCTGGTATTTGCTCCTCTTACTGTCATTTACACAGAATAGCTTCTGGGTCAGATCTGGCTCTTCTAGGCTGTACCCATATGAGTCCTATATTGAGTCCACCTTTTGATCAAGCATACACACCTCTTCCTTTGTCTCTACTTGAACACTTGTTTACCCGCTGTACCTTTGTCAGGTGTTGGAGTGTGGTGAAGAGAAAGTGCTGACTCTGACAGAAGTGGAGCGTATCAAGGCGCTGGCCGCTCAGCTGGTCAAGCTGCTTCGGGCTCAGAAAAACTCCAGCCTTCCTGTGTGCCAGCTGCTCACGGAGTACAGCAAGACCTTTGGTTATGGTCTACGCCTGCAGGGCTATGATGCCAGCTCCCTGCCGGCTCTGCTTGCCAAACTCTGCCATGTTGTCAAGGTAAAGACAGCTAAGTGTTAGTTGTTGTGTTTCAATGCTAAATCGATCAAAGCAGAATCAGCAATTTTCCTAGTATCCACCCCTGCCTACTTGATGGCAGAAGGGTACTTTACAACAACCGCACCAGGATCTGGTGGCTTTTTGCGGGTAAGGAAACTCAAGTTGTTGTTGTAAAGTACCTTTCTGCCATCTAGTGGCTCATCTTTTTAGTTTTTGTGTTTAACAGTTTGTTCTCAGCTTTTTATTTTTTTTTTTTTTTTTTTTTTTTATATTTTAAATGCATTATTTAAATTTGACCCATTTGGCCTTGGTGTGGACCATTACAAATAAAAAAAACAAAACAAGGTATTATATAACCATGTAGCTTATCTTTTTAAAGAATCATTTCAAAATGTAAATGTCAGTTGTCGGGGCTTAAAACCAGTTCTCTGTTCTTTACAAATCGAGACCTGAAAGTCTTAACTGGCATAGCCGTCAGTGCTAAAAAAAGTTTTTTAGAAGTCTAATCATAAATTTGGAGAACCGTGTCACCCCTACTTCATATAGAGTTGATATCCTTTTTGTTGTCACAAGAGCCTTTGTGTCGTTATAAATTCTCTTCTCTGCTTTTGGATCTGATTCTCCTCTGGCATCCAGTAAAACAAATATTCCTTGTTTTGCACCACTCAACACTACAGCTCCTTTGCCAAGTCTAACTAGCTGATTAATGAGCCTGTCCATCTATTGCAGACAATGCCCATTGAGGAGAAGTACTCTTTTCCACAATTTGACATAGAATTGCCAGACTCGACAACAAATTCACATCTATTCTTTGGTTCCAGGAATAAAAGACAAAAAGAGAAAGGAAAGTCTTAGTATACCACAGTAGATTATAGTTGATGATCAACATACAATTTACCTGCAGCTCACACATATGATCACAAGGTAAACTGGTCAAACAATCTTTTTTTTCTTTTTTCCTAAAAAAAAAACTTGATGAATACCTCAGAACTCATTAAAACATAATTTTGTCCAACTACCCCACAACAAATGTATATTATTTAGGGTTTAAATCAACTCTAACATCCTGGAAACTGTTTTCTTTTGAGTGACATAGAGCAACTTACAGACACTTTACTTTGCTGTTGATGGTGACTAATCCTAGCACTGTCCTCACTTGGTAAGACAGTTTTCTTCAAAATCACTAGTTAAAATACCAGTAAACCAGCAGCCGCTTTCTTTCGATTTCAAGGTGGTGGATGGCTCGGGGGGTCGGGAGGTGCAGTTGATCAATAGGAAGTCTTTGCGTTCACTGACCTCCCAGCTACTTGCTCTGCTCATGTCCCAAGAGGACGAGCACGTAACCAGGGGTTTCAAAGTGGATGAGCTGAGCCAGCATTACCTGACTGTCCACGGAGCCCCTCTCAACCCATGTGAATATGGGTTCCTGTCCCTCAGCGAGTTACTCAAGAGCCTGCCCTACCTTGTGGAGGTTTGTCTTTTTATCTTCTTAAAACTCCATCAAGCTTTCTACATTTTCCTGTCCTACAGTCAGGGTCTTTTTACTCTCTACTCACGGACTACATTTTTATTACATAGTTTACACAGAGGCAGAACTGACTCGTGTGCCATCTTCTCTCACAGTTGTACAGTGAAGAAAGCGATGACAACAACAAAGCTGGCAACACTGCCAGTGGTGTTGATGAGGAGTGGGTGAGGCTGACCAGGCTCTACCAGTTTGCCCGTAACGTACGCGGCCTGCTCCACACCTACCATTACAACCAGATTTTCCTGACGGAGTTCCAGGGGGCTTATAACAAATTTACAGGCTGCAGCCTTGAACCACGCTCCTACGGATACACCAGCACTGATGAGCTGCTCAGCGCCATTCCACAGGTGGGAATTAACTTCATTAGGTACTTTTACTGTAGTAGAACGTCACTGTCCATGTCGACTGTCCATAGATACATTAGAAGTGTGAGATCTGCCAGTGTTACTTGAATCTTATACTTGATTCTTTTCAGAGCTCGTTATCAATTTTCTCATTTGTTTGTATAGGACCTGGACAGCCCATAGTTTTAACATAACACTGCATCATCTGCATATTTAGTTTTGTTTTGTGACCTGTCATCATCAGGTGGTCTGGATCAAAGGGCATGGTCACAAGAGGATTATCGTTTTGAAGAACGATATGAAAGGTGAAGGTGATGGCATAGCATGCTTCATCAGTTGCAATCATTGGTATATACACAGACTGTAAATAATGGCTGCCGGCTGAAGTGATTCTATGACAATGGTCTAATCTCTGGATGCTCCCTAGGAATACTTGGGAAGTGATGTCGTGAGATGCCACCTACAACGGTGTAAGGAAGCTGTATAACGTGGCGGGTGTGTTTGTGTTTTGTTTAGCAAGGGCAAGCCCTTCAATCCCCAACAGCCCCCAGCCAGAAGAGAACACGGCGAGCCCGAGGGACAGCCCGATTAGCAACGCAACATCTGGAACCCAGAGTCCAGGTAACATAGGTTACACAAGTATTTATATTGACTGCTCCAGAAATTCCTTTTTCTTTGTGGGTTTGTTAATAAAAAAAATAAATAAATAAAGTGAAGTAATTCAAATTATAAAAACTGTTGGAACTGGAAAATGGATGTTTGACTTAGAATGAACGCATGTTTCTAAAGATGGCTCTGCGCTGTCAGTCTTTCTCAGATAAAAGAGAAATGAAGATGTTCTTTTACCTGCTAGGTGGCGATTCAGCGGTAGAATCGGAGCTGCTGTGTCTGACGTCAGCAGTAGACCTACTGTGTGGTCCTGTACCATCCTGCCTACCGTCACCTCAGCTCCACCCTGTTCCCCTCCAGGAGACGGACCTGATTCACTTTGAGGAGAAAATTCCAACAGGTCCGTTTCAATGTTCCTAATTTGTTGTCTTTAGGGGGGGATCTTTTTGCAGAAATGTAAATTTATAACTATTAGTATAAAATAGGGTTGGGGGATATCCCCTAAATTGGCTGGTGACGATGTTTACAGTAAAACCTCACGATGGACGATGATGTCGGCGGCGGCAGCGGCGGCTGCAGCACCCACGGAAAATACTGAGCATCCACATGTGCCAGACTGCCAGTAGGCTACATTCGTTTAAAATGAAACATTGCAGTTGGTGCTAAGTGGAGCGTGTGAGCGCTGATCGCGGTTGCATGTCAGTTAAACTTCTCATCTCCGATCTGTATTTGTGAGAAGTGGCGCTGTCCTGAGTTGAAAGATAGCCTACTTTTATGGCTTTATTATCGAGTTAATAGGCATGTGTGTTCATGTCGGCCGCTGTCATTTCCTAAGGTTGCTGCTCTCTCGCGTGTGTGTTTTTCCGGTCAGCAAGCTTATTACGTTATGCCTGCAATCTCTCGTAGAGCATTATAACTTTGAAAAACCACAGGTTCCAGTTAATCTTATAATGCATGTGTGTTGTGTTATTTAAACAAACGATCAGGGAACTAAATGCCTCTTGTACGAGAGTCTCCTGGTAGAGCTCCAGCCAGCTCACCACAGGGTCTGTGAAGGCGGACAGGCCGACCGGCATGCCGGCGACCCCGGCTGTCACGTCAGACTGTGGAGCTTCTGAAATCCGACACAGTCAGACCAAACTTCAATCAATTTTCGTAAAACAGCCCATATTTGAACTCTACATAGTAGATAATAATAGATTTCTCACATAAAGTCTCAGAAGTGAATTTAGTGATGAAATGGCAGATGAACAATGTATAAAGTTTGCAGTTGTTGGCCACAACAGCAATCCATGGTTGTTGTGATTGTGTCTGAAAGGGTGGGGGGCGTGGCATCACGATGGTGGCTGTCCATCGTGATGGCTGACGGCATCACGATGGACGAGATCGTCCATCGGCACCACCCTAGTGTAAAATCCCCTAAAACTATCAGTGTTTTTCATTAGCTTACAATGAGCCCTTCAGATCTACATGGGGAGTGGTTCATCTTCCACGCAGGCTGCCGTTTTGCGCTGCTGTGTTTCTACAGTAGCCCAGAACGGACAAACCAGACACTGGCTCTAGAGGGGGTCTTTTGCAGTGTTATATTGGCTGAAGGCCACCGTCAGAGTCCTGTACCGTAAAAGTTGTGTAATGTAATACAAATTATATTTATATAAATTCACAGGCACGGATAAAATGAACTTGATGCAGGCAGTGGGTGAGAACAACAATCGGAGAACAGTTGGAGACATCAGAGAAATCAGAAATGAAAATGATGCGTGCATTACGGAGATGATGATGTGCATTATTATTCACAAAACAAAATGGCACAGGGCTTGATTGGCATCTGTGCCGGAGCTGGAGCAGCTTCTGTACCACGCAGACGGACACAAATATGCAGAGGACGATCAACAAAGCACAATGTCAGCACTGAGGATGCAGTGGTCTGAAAGCAACAGGGCCGTTACGTACTTACTGGTTATGTGTACAAGTGATAACTGGAAAAAACGGTTATCTTGTGTAGGGGTGGGAATCACCAGAGCTCTCACGATACGATATCACGATACTTATGTCACCATACGATATTATTGCGATTTTAAAGATATTGCAATATTCTGCGATATATTGCAATTTATTACCTTTTTTTCAGCTTCAAATTTTTCCCAATTTCAAATTATGTCTCCAAAAGAAAACTTTGTCAACATCTGTTTTATCTAAAAAGATACATTTCTCTGTTTGTTCATCTCACTTCAGTTTTATTGCTACAAAATAGGATTGTCAAGCAGACAGACTGACCATCACTTATATAATAAAAGATCAATACTTGACGTGTGTGTATCGATACAGTATTGCAACGGCAAATATTGCGATACTATGCTGTATCGATTTTTTTCCCCCCACCCCTAATCTTGTGTCCCTTTGCATGACCTCAACATGACATGGGTATCTAGTCCCAGGACTTAAATTAATGGGCCGGGTATGGTTTTAGGTAGAGGTCGACCGATTCATCGGTTTTGCCGATTAATCGGCACCGATAGTTGATTGGTGGAACTATCGTTATCGGCAAAAATCCATGCCGATAGTTTTTCCTGGTTGCGTCCATTGCTGGAGCGGCTGAGAAGCGCACGCTGTCATTCCTTACACAGTACACGAGAGCTGAGAAGGCTCTGCTGGCATCAGGCATTACAATAGCGGCCTCTAGAGGTGAAATAAAAACTATGACTGATGCCTCGTGTTTATTTTCGACACGGAGAGCACATGCTGTGCGTAGAAGGCTGACATCAGATGCGCGTTTAAAGCATCGACTGCAAAAAGGTTGGTTCTATCATTATAAAGTTATTCATTTGTTGAATAGATGCTGCATTAGTAGAGAAAGAACAGCACAACAGTTTGTTTGTTTGTTTGTTTGTTTGTTTTGGCTGAGATGACGCTAAACATTAGCAGTAGGCTAACTAACCTCAAGCGGTTAAAACACTGACAAAAATGAACGCAAGTCCGACCCAAATCGTCCACAATCAGTCTAGTGGTTGCCGCTGGAGAATTGAGATGTGTAGAATCGACAGCGCATTCATTTTAATGCATCAGCAACTCCCCGAAAACATGGTACTAGCGTCATATGGTGGAGCGAGATAGAGAAAGACTGGAGAGAGCGAGCGTTATATGGTGGAGAGACATAGAGAGCGACTGGAGAGAGAGCGTTATATGGTGGAGGGACATAGAGAGCAACTGGAGAGAGCGAGCGTTATATGGTGGAGAGACATAGGGCTAGATTTACTAACACTAGCGCAGTTTGCGCTGCGTCTGTTTATGCGAGTTCGGTAATAGCGCACGCTATGCTTCCACATTTTGCGTAGTATTTATCAACCCTGACACCCATCAGCCAATCAGCGTCTTTCTCCGCCCACTATACCGTAAAGTGCGCTGTAGCGAAGCGGTACTTGTGCTATGATATGGCTGAGTGCAGACTGCGATATTCCCACTGCTGATGCTATGACTGTTTGAAATGATCCTGCTGCCAATATTTGTAATGTAGCGAGGAGTTTAACAACTGCTGGAATGGAATGTGAACGCTGAGTGGGTGATTCAATGTCATCTTTGATTTCTTCCAGTAACTCTAATATTGCATGTCTGCTTGATCTGTAACGCTAAATGATGTTGTGTTCACTGACAAAGTGTGATTCTTGTGTTAAAAATATTTTCAGCCTCGCCTATGTCTTCGTCTTGCTCAAATTACTGTTGCCATTTCACCAGCGGCATAAAGGTCTACGAGGAAACTCGATTGCGGCTGGTTTGGACCTGCTTTTAAAAGGCGGAGAATTTCCCCCGCAGAATAGAGACGCGCTCTTACTGACAGTCTTTGTAAATACCAGGGAATATATAATTAGGCGCACTTTGCGCTTATCCTCCCACCTTTTTGGGTGGAACTCCCACTTTCCCCACGACCCTCCCACGAACGCATATTGAAAGCGCAACTTGTCTCTTCTCACTCATGTGGCAGACAATCTGCGGTTTTACCCAAGTGCGCCCTGTTTGTAAATAGCCCGCATCGGTTACGTCCGTCTTTGCGACCAAATAGCGCCTGGAAACAAAAATACATTTTAATGAGTACATCACACTTACATTTGCACCTTTCCTGTCTTTCATTAGGTGTAAGCTCAGTCTGTACGTGTGTGTGTGTGTGTGTGTGTGTGATTTCAGTGAGTGATGAACCTGATGCTGCAGCGGTCGCTGACAGCACACCTGACCCACCTGGGCCGCCTGGCAGCACAGACGACTCTGCAGTCCCCAAACCTCCGCCCCCCTCTGACATGAAGACCCCCTTGTCCATGGACAGTCCCAGCAGAAGAGCCACACGCAGCAGAATTAAGCTAGCTGCCAACTTCTCATTCACAGCAGGTCTCTGATCCGTTTCTCACACACACACACACACACACACACACACACACACACACACACACACACGCACAGCAATACTAGTTCACACATAGTGTAACTCTAAATACAAGAGTTGAGCGGCTACACTGAACACACTACACAGAAGTCACACACACACACACACACACCCCGAGGAGCATTGGCGTTGTCCCGTCTACATCCTTAACAGGCTGTCTGTTGCTTTTCTTCTTGATCGGTCATCGGCCATCTTTGTTTGCTTATTTCACAATCGGTGTGTTCTTTCCGATGACGTTCACCAAGCTGTGATTTTTCTTCTTGCAGATTTTCTGCAATTCTTTGAATTGAATTGCCAAATTCATCTACTGTAACGTGTGTTTGATTTCATCTCCATAGAAGTTAAATTATATTTCTGCATCTTCAGTTCAGAGCCACGTTGTGTCAAAGAACACTCGCTGGCTTACAATGAATGCGGAGTCTAAAGATGAGTTAGTTGTCACTGTATACATGTATCGGGTAATGGGAGAAATGCTGGGGATGAGTAACTAAGTTTTGTGTTAAATCCAAGAAATGTAGTTACCCACATTCTCAGATTATACAACTGCCAAATAACAGAAGTATACGTCCTTGCTGTATCCCTGAAAACAGAGCATTTAATTTATTACATTCAATAATTTTTACGCTCCTTTTCAAATTTTGGGAGAATTTGCTTTGTAGGTAACCATAGACCTGTCAACCAAACTGGCCGCTAAGCACCACACGGTTTCGTTCTTTCAGTCTTCTCATGGGTAAAGTACTAAGGAATTCTAAAGAGGTAGCTTCTCTTTTAGGTATATTCTTCTCTTTTGTCTCTGTTTAGTAACCCTCAGGACAGTATTTTAAGTTCCTTTTTATATTATGCGGAGTATGTGGTAGTCCGTGTAAGGGTTTGGGCTTAATGTGTGGTGTATTTGATGGCAATTTAATGGTGGGACTTAACATTAGTGTTAACTTTTCATATCGTGGCTTAGTTAACTGAAGCCAACGGTCTTTGAACAGTTAAAGCATCGATGGCAAACTTTTGATTGCTATTGCGACAAGCACTGCTCTCAGGAATTTTTTTATTCTTGTTGTACTTTGACTTAATTTATTGCAAAGATTTCGGCTCGTCTCTCTCCAGGGCCACTAATGAAGGCCTGGAAGGGGGTGGCTCTTTAACACTCTTGCCAGATGTGCGCTCCGGCAGCAGGAACTAAGATGTATACCGCACTTTAATTGTTCGGCTTTCACCAGCAGCCGGTGTGTCGTGTTCTTTTTAGCTGTGTTTTGTCTGTGTGGTTTACACCGGAGTAGGTGGCGTGAAATATGCATGGTGTGCATACATGAGTTTATGCATGGTGTAAGCCCAGGAGGAGCAGACAGGAACAGACATTCTTTAAGATCGGTCTTTTATTTCCACCATGTTTTAGGGGTCTTAGAGTTGGCGTCACCCTTGCAGTTGCCACATTAAATGCTCAGGGTTTTTAGAGTTAACCTTGTTGCTCGTAAAGCACCGTGTCTGTAGTGATGTCCACTGCCTGAGTTTGAAGAGTTGGAGGGGAGCAGTAAGCGCTCCTGAGTTTTTGATTTTTAATGACAAGGTGATTGGTTGTGAGTTTTTAGGGGAAAGATGTGTCAGGGTGGGGGCGGGGGGCGGTAGGCTGTTTGTGGAGCACCAAGGGGGCTCTGGGCAGCCTCCTGCACAGACTGACGTACACACAGAGGACCCTCTGCGGCTCTCTGGAATCTGCAATGGCTTTTACAATGGCTTGTATTTGCCACGGTGCCAAAATGAATCGCCATCGTATCTCCCCATCCCTCCCATCTCACATAGAGGAGTTTTTACTTACTGATGTGTGTTGGTTTCTCCGTTTTCCTCTCTCAAGTGTTTACAAGATTGCTGGCTGCTGAATTTGCCATCAAATAATGTCGGCTGCCGGGACGTTTAGCACGACCGAGGCGCTGCTGAAGTCGAAGGGTTGTTGTGGTTTTTGTTCAGGGAAAAGGTTCAAAGAATGGGTAAAAGCCCATTTAATCAGTTTCTGTCCCGTTTCAGTGTTAACCTCTTTAGCCAGTGTTGATACTTTTTTTTTTTTTTTTTTTTTTTTTTTTTTTTGTCAGACTTGGTTTTGGCTTGGTACGAAAAGCCTTTTTAAAGCTGAGAGATTCCACCTGCCAACTCTCCAAAATCTGTCTGAATGCCAATCCGAATGTTTTTAATTAGGGCGGTTAGGGTTCAGGTCTCTCCTGCAATGTTTTACTGTCTGGACACCTCTTTGATTAAGGAATGAGCACCTCGAAATAGTTAATTATTTAGAATTGGTAATGTTTAAAAAATGGGCTAAAAAAAAAAAATGCTCAGATGAAATATCTAGATTTAACTTTGGCAGTAAGGATGGATAACTTTTTGTGACTTTGAGCAAAACCTAGCTCTCCCTCAGAGTACTGCAGTGGCAACTAACTCGTGAATATATTTTACTCTATATTTCTCTCTTTCTCTGTTTTGGTTACATCAGTGAGAAGCTATTGTACCGGTCAAAATATGCACTTTTGCATAGTTTTGGTTCATGAAATAATGTGAAATTCGGTAGTGAGCTGGGAGGGGTTGAAATGTGTTTTTGTGTCTCTACCTCTTTCTGTTTAACTGTATGAGACCTCATCTTGCTTATTCAGTTATGTTGCACAACTGTTCTACGGTTAAAGAAAAGGTTTAATTAACTCAATAGTGTCCTTTTTAAATTAAACTGTGATTTACTTTTTGTTTACAACTTTGTCACTTATGTGTTCACCCCCCCCCTCTCTGTCACACCGTTTTACTGCATCACCGCACCAGAAGTTGCTGTAACAGTTTAACGTTGTTGAAGGGACCAAAAAAAGGATTTCTGTTATTAAATTTCACAAGCATCAATTCTGCCTCCGTCTCAATGTTTTTGCGGTGTTTTGGAAGATTCAAATAACTCCATATCACCCAGCGTGTTCCTGAAAGATGCTCTTTATTTAAACATGTATGTACAGGTATAGTTTCAGATTATTTTCTGCATATTTGTTCAATATTCAACATAAGGACCTTTTTTTTAATAAATTCACTACTACTACAGAACGCCACATTGTCAGAATAAAGAAGGTAAAGTGACAGAGCAACACTTTTGCTTGACATGAGTCACTAATGTCCTAAAATACACTCAAAACGTACACAATCTATTCATTTCCTGGTGTTTTTATCATAAAAATGCAAGATTAAATTCAGAGGATGCAAGTTGTTTGTCAGCAATATCCGGAACTATGAATGATGTCCTACTACCACGGTCTATATTTCCCAGTAGCTGATGGCTGAGATGACGTTAGTGTGACCAGTGATGCGACTCGGGGACATGAGCGAGCATAGTGGACCATGTTACAAAAAAAAAATGCACCCCATTATGTTTGCATATATAGGGGTTAACCAAAAATAATAAAAGGGTTGTGAACCAGTGGAAACACTGCTACAAAAGTAGGTCATATATGTTTGCATTTATGTGAACATAGTTTTGACACCTAATACGACCAGACTTTTATTTTTTCCTCTGCCAAAGCTGAATCCAGTACAGCAGATATTACTGGATCACGGATTATAAATGAAACTGCTGTACGAGCCAATACATGGAGTCAGAATGGATGTGACTTAACTGGCAGCCATACGGTTTGTCTGAGCCGCGTGTGTTTGTGGGGGGGGTCTCCGGAAAGTGAAAGAGGTTCACTGGTTGATGTTAAAGGGTTAACATGGAAGAATAAATACCTGTTGTCAAACATGTCGGGATGATAGCTGATGTTTATTTTTCCTTCCTGTCAGACGGAGAACCCCAGCATTAATACTTCACTCTGTTGACATTGTGCTTGTAGTTCTGTAAGTGCTTCCACTGTTTATCGACCCTGATCATAGACCATATGGTCATCTTAAAGGAATGTTACGTGATGGTATGACCCATTCTAATCCAAATTGAAGACCTTTATCAGATTTGTCTTTACAATTCCCTTTACATCACACACACTGTGGACCACTTACAGAAGCCTATTGAGAGGTTACCCTCAAGCATTGATTAGGGATCAGCTTCCAAACTCCGGGCTCAAACTTTATCTCTATCGATTTCAATTACTAACCGGATTCCTGAACAGCTACCAGGTTCTCTGAGTCACAGGAAGTGATGCATGGCGTGTCAATGCGATGTGGGTGTGTTGTTTTCAACACGGGGGGGGGGGCAAGGTCGTAAAGAGGTCCGTGTCTGTTACATGACAGCGCACTGGGTGGCCCCGCAGCAATCCTTAATGATGGCCACTCCTGACTTGGTGATGGATGGTTTGTTGGGGGGCGGCTCTGGGATTTGTCTCTTGGGCTTTGGAGGATCTTGCCATTAAAAAGGAAAGAGAAGAGGTAAAGGAGATCATCACACAGTGGATGTGAAAGTCAACAACACCCCTGCCCCTCTCTCGCTTTGTGTTTGTGCATTTTCTTTTTTCTCCCCCCACTCACTTTGTGTGACTTTGAGCTTCTTCTCCAGAGGCATCAGCTTCAGTCTGAGGTACTCCGCCATCTCCTTGTCCTCCTCTCGCTCCCTGGGGGGTAAGGTACAGTCACATAGTCGGCTGTTTGAATACAATGCAATCACTACAACAGGGGTTTTGAGTCACTGAATGGCTTTATGTACAGTAAGCTACCTGAACTGCAGTTTGTGCCACTTTATGGGCCTTTTTGGCATGTCACAGTAGGAAAAGCACCGGTAAATAAATAAATAAATAAAATGAATGATGGCTGAATACCATTTAGCTGTTCAGGTTTCAGGGTCCTGGAATTGTTCATGCTGACTGACTGCCGTGACTCTTAAATAGAGCGGAGCCGCCTGTGTTTTTGGTAGCCATTTGGTAGGTATTCCCTTGGTCCTTTTTTATTTTATTTTTTTTACAACACAAGATGTAAAAGATGTATTATTTTTGTATAATAATATAGAATAATAGATTCATTTGATAGATACACTTTTAAAAATTACCTTTGAAGTTGCTCCGAAATACTTTGCTCATCCAGTGTTCTAAAACCAGCCTGTGATTTTACATTATTTAATATCACGTCTATCTGAAAGTTATCTCTGTCACACTCTGTGGGTTATTAGTGGGAGCGGAGGATGGAGTAGAAAAATCAGACGCAAACACACACAGCAGGCAGATGCTCACATTTAATCTAATGGGTCTCTTTCCTGCTGTTCCTCGACCATCCTATATCTATCAAGTGAAGAAACAAACAGCGGGTGCAGTTCAGCCCAACACTGTCTGAGTAAACAAGCAATCAGCCGTCTCCCGCGGATCCCGGATATTGACTGTGCCTGCGTGGGAGCGCTCTAACCTTAATCTCTCCACCTCGGCATCGTCGACCAGGAAATCCCTCTTCTGCACCAGTTTATGAATCTTCAGGATCAGCTCTTCTTCTCGCTGCCTGTGCTTCTTGTTTTTTTCTTTCTCTGGGGTGGGGGGGAGAGGAGGAAGAAAAATGAAAGTCATAAACAAAGAAATAAATGGATGACTAGAGGGAGAGGCAGACTGAACTTAAAACGTAGTATTCTCCTCGCATTAAATATAAAAGCAAGTTTTGCACGTTGCAACTTGACCTTACAGCAAAGTCAGCTGACACACCGAGTCCCATCACCAACCCAATTCTGCCCTCATGTATAATGTAGGGCGAGGCACTGATTCATTCATGCAAATGCTACAGAGATCTACAAACGCAACATCCTCTTTGCTTTGTCCTAACCTTCACACTCCAAAGCACAGAAAAAGACACACATCAACCGACACACACACACACACACACATGCACAAACAGTTGCAGCGGAAGGTTTTTCTGACACTGCTAGGTGAGGAAAAAGGGGTTGGAAAAATGATTGCAAACATCAGCTCTTTCTCCCATCCGGAAACAAAGTGGAGCAGTGCGGCTTCAGTGTGTATTCCCCCCGCGGGCAGAACAATCTGAGGGCCGCATGGCTACAACGGATAAATCCCAATGTCAGAGGAGCCGGAGAGGAGAGGCTACAGAGTCTCTTTGTCACGTGACTCTCATTGTGCTGGAGTGAAGTTGATGGGCTGCCAGAGGCCCCCCAGCAACTGTATACATGAGGCCCCAGGGGCTCATGGGAATGTCAACGAGGGGCAGTTTTTGTGTGACAGTGTGCAGTTTGTGTGACCGGTAATCCCAAATTGCATAGGGGGGTGGACACAATAATAGGATCGCTTTCATTATTACAATCCAATCAAAGCTGCAGCCACCTTTTGAGGACAGCGAAGTCACGTCTTCTGGATTTTTTTTCTTCTGGGAATTTTTTTTTTCTTACCAGCCTGGAGGAAGTTTTCATTCAACAATTACACACAAACAAATGGTGGAAATTTTATGGGCAGATTCCATTAATTTTTTTTATAATATATTTAAATTGGACTACTTGTCCAAGACAAACATTAATTAACTAAAAAAATCAGTATTTCTCTAACAGGATTTTATTTCTGGCATTATGGAGAAAATGTGATTGAACAGTAAAAAAGTTTTTTCTCTGCTGATGAGGAAGTGTGATATGGTCGAAAGCTCCTGAACAAGCATGTAAGTGGACCTTAAAGCTAGATAATGTACATTTTGAAATAAAGAAATAACACATTCTTCCTCCTACAAATTAAAAGTTGAATAAGTAATAAACGCACCCTTGCTTAACTCGACACTCGCAGGTTTCGCTTCTACAGCCTCCCTTGGTCTGGTATGACCAGTAGCTTATGGTGGCTAATGCTAGTTCATGTTAGCAAACTTAAAGGGGCGCTATGCAGTTTTGGCCGGTTCTTTGCTTTTTTTTTTCTCGCTTTTTGCTGGCAGGTTTCTCTATAGCGCTCCCCCTACAGCTTCTGAATAGATATTTGGCAACACTGTGTAAAAACTCGCTCGGTCAGTCTGCCGTGTCCTCTTTCTCTGTTCCTCCGACAATGCTTTCCTAGCTTTCGGCTTCTTTTTAGCTGGCTCAGCCGTGACGATAGTGTGAAAAACTCCATCGCTACCTTGTTATCTGGTTCCTGGATGGGGGTGTGTATGTGTGCAGTGCTGTGAAGCAGTTCGTTACATCGCGAGACCTGATATCACGCGATACTTCCTGACGCTGAGGCCGGGGGCTCGCCAGCCAGAAGTTGCAAGGGTGGTTTTTCCGCTCACAGGCGTTAGGGGGAAGCGAGACGACCACCATTCAACCCGAAAAAAGTCATATGACCATTCCAATGACTCTGAAGCTGTTCAGTTAAGGTACATTAAGCTAAAAAACTGCATAGTTCCCCTTTAAAGGTGCCCTGTGGAGTTTTCTTGTTATATTTAGATTCTTTTTTTCCCCCAGTTATATACTGTTAAACTACATATTTGCATTTGACATCCCTTAATAACCACTTGTTGCCACAGTTACCGCTGTTCAGGAAAGGTTACATAGGATGGCTTTAAATTGGATCCATGACCTCAGTATTTTTTTAATCCTGACTTCAGCCCTGAATCAAATCAAAACATCACAAATATTCACACAAACATAAGCTTCACAAGATTTGGATTTTGTTACATTATCAGGTGTTTCTGTTATTTTCGTCATCACTCTGTACAGTGCAGGGCTACACTAGCCTGACAAGCCAGACCCACATCAAGATGTTGGGTCTGGGAGCTCACCATTGGCAGGGCTCAATCCGAGGGGCGGGATAAACGGTTCCCTCTGCACTCATAGCCAACCAGAGCAACGCTAGTTGATAGATTAAATTTTCTCAAAGAAAAGCTTAACTCCAAGTCTTCCAGAGTCGTGGCCATCGTCTTTGTTTCCAAGTAGCAGGGAATTCATGCGGAACTGTCGCAACTCTGCCGTCCTTATGTTAAGCCCCGCCCACCGACTCTATACATGATGTGATTGGCCTGACCAGAATTTGGTTTTTCCAGCTCGCAAGTCAAGGGAGAGTTGCTAGACTGACACTGGCTGCAAATTACATTTGCTGCCCTTAGGGTGCGTCTAGATTTCTAGGCTAGGGCTACATTGCAATTGGTTTAAAAAAACGCACTGTGATTGACAGGTCAGTGGTGCTGATAAACATCCATGTTTGTCCTGTGTCACACCGGGACTGACTGTGGAACTAAACCAATATTTGATTCTGTCCTCTGCGCCACAAACACACCACTTTTACATCCAGTAAAATAAGTGTTTACTGAAATTCATTCTGGACGCCTTCCCTCAGCTCATATCATATTGCCTTCACAGTGATGATGCATGTGTGTGTGTTTATGTGTGTGTGTGTGTGTGTATGATTATCTCTCCCTCATAACTCCACCTTGTCCCTGAGACTTACGATCACTCCTGTGTAGTTTAGCGTAACGACTCTTTCTATAAATCACCATGACGCTTGCTGATGTTGTGGGACTCTGGCGAGCTGCAAACAGAAGCACTTTCTGCCAAAAACTCTATTTTTGGCCGAGTCCAAACAGGGAGCGTGGACAGTTTTGCACACAGAGGATCAATTTTGAGAGGTTTATTTCCTGATATGCTTACAGATGGTTTTTTTCAGCAGACAGGAGGTAAATGTGTGTGTGTGTGTGTGTGTGTGTGTGTGTGTGTGTGTGTGTGTGTGTGTGTGTGTGTGTGTGTGTGTGTGTGTGTGTGTGTGTGTGTGTGGGCTTGTTAAACTATATTCGTGGGGTCCAAAAACCAGGAGTCCAGTATACTTGTGGGATCCCGACAGCTTTGTGGGGCCAAAATGCTGGACCCCACAAGTTTAAAGGGCTGTTTGAGGGTTAAGACTTGGTTGTAGGATTAGGGATAGAATTGGGTTATGGTTAGGGTAGGGGTTAAGGTTAGGCATTTAGTTGTGATGGTTAAGGTTAGGGTAAGGGGCTAGGGAATGTATTATCAATGACGGGTCCCCACAAAGAGTGCAACAAACCTGTATGTGTGTGTGTGTCTGTGTGTGTGTGTGTTTGTTTGTACCTGGTACTGTGACAATCTGTCTCAGCTCCTGCTTTAAACTCATGATGTCTTTGCAGAGCTGAATGTCATCCATCCTAGAAGAAAAATGTGAAAGAAAACAGTTGGCCTCCATCAGATTAAAGAACAACAGATGTTATTATCTGCGTCCACTTTGGATGTATTTATCTGATTGGAATGATGTAAGGCAGAGTCGTATTGTATAGTGAACTCTGGAGGGAAAGCAGACGCAGCTGAAAAATCTGTTGGGAAGAACCAAGGTGCCAAATGTTATGTCATTTTGATCAAGTGAAACATTTCTGTCCATTTCCAAAAGCACAGAAATTCATTTTTTAAACATGAATATGACCATAATTATATATAAAACAGAGTAAATGAAAACATCCCAACTAGGGCTGGGGAAAAAAAGATTTTATTTGTTATGAATGAACCCTATAATTCCCACAAACCGTGTTAAACTGTGGTTTTGTGGTCAATTAACATATCAGTAGCTCAACGTTGGTCGTACCCCCTCTTTTCTTGTTGTTATGGCGATCCAAGCAACGTGCACATCAGAGTTTCTTTGTGTCCCGTTCTCCTTGATGGAGAAAGAGGCTTCTCCGTTTTCACCTGTGTTATTGATTTGAGGATGTTGTACAACGTAAGGTGATTTCACTCTTACTTGGATTCTATTTCCTTTCATTTATTTGTTTTTTTGACAGGGGCAGTGCACATTAATCAACAGCAAAGTAACTGTAAATGAGCCAGAGTTAGCTCAGCATGCTAACGGATTCTATTCTGTATTATGTTCGACACCTTCAGATTTCTAAGAAACTTGCATTTTCTAACAGAAATTTTCTAAATCCTATATATGTGTAATTATTTGTCATAAATCTTAAATGCTAATTTTCACTTCAAACGTCATCTTTTTTTTTATATACGGTAATTCAGCTTATTCTGAAAAAGAAAATGTGCAAAACATCCTAGTTTGAAACAAATAGATTAATAGCTACGAGACTTTGAGAGGCAGATAAAATAGAAGCAGGACTGAAAGCGTTCCTATAAATGAAGATATTCAATTAACATATCAATATCTCGATATCAATCACAGAAAAAACATCAAATCCTCCCGTCTGCCACCCCTAAAGGGAGTGTTTGTCATGTTTGCTCAATAAAACACTGAAACAAGTACTCAACTATTCCAATGATTGAATAATTGATTAGTCGACAAATCATTTTGAGCTCTAATGCCTGGTGCTGTACTGTGTGACATCCTCTCATGTACTTGTCATTAAGGCATCCCGGCCTCAGGCCCCGATGTGCCACACATCAGTAGGGTGTGTGCAGAATCTGCAGATGGAAAACATGCGACATAAATCAATCCACGCTGCACTCTGAGCCCCCTGCAGCCCTGACGTCTCACCCTCTGGGCCTCCACATTCTCCCCTCTTCTACACTGAATTCCCCTCTCTCTCTCTCTCTCTCTTCTCCCTCTCTCTCTCTCTCTCTCTGTGGAGCAGTGACAGCTACCACCGATTTAATTAACAGTCTGTGATAGATCAGGCCGATGACTCATCCACAGCCTCCTCTTCCTCCTCCTCCTCCCTCTGCATTTCCCGTGACCCCTCCCTTCAGCTTCTTTCTCCTCTCTTTCTGTTTATCTGTTTTTCTCTTTCTGCCTTGTGCTTCACTCTCTCAATGCTATTTGTGGATTCCTGCAGCTTCTGCACTCTGACACTCCATCTGCTACTTTGTATGCGTATGCGTGTGCGTGTGCGTGTGCGTGTGCGCGTGCACGTGTCTGTTTAAGAGCCGTCTTGAGTCACACAGAGCCGACAACAGAGACGTAAAAATAAGCAGCGTGGCGGCCTAATGAAGCATTTTAAGTGGGCGTGTGAATCAACATTATCAGCTGGGTGAGCTCTCTAAGATGTGTATCGGCTTCATCCGACACGTCAACCATCACCCCGCCGCAGATGTTAGGGGTGTAATGACCCACAAAATACACCGTCCTGTTGGATATGATACAGTGCTGCTGAGACAGTGGCTTGTACTTCCACTGTCAGTTCAGTTTTATAATGTCAATGTCAATTTATTTATATAGCACGTTTAAAAACAACTGGGTTGACCAAAGTTTTATAAAGGTGCAAAAGGCAGTTTGACCCTCCATAATAATGTAATGCAGGTTTTTTTCCTTGTTCATTAAAAGAGGGTTTTGAAAAGTAAAAAAGTAAATATAAAAACAACAGGATATGGTGACAAAACAAGCAGTCTTTTCTGCTCGACAACAAAAATGGCAGTTTTTTTTTTAAGCTATATCGTTTGATTCATCACATATAGTAGGAGTGTGAAATCCTCCATCACAGAATAGCTGCAGAAATGAATGACCCTGCAAATTGGAAAAACTGAAAATACAACGTTATTTCATGTTATCAATGCCCAAATCATGCTGCTCATTAATTTGCAACATTGTTTGTAATGTTCTGATACAACCAAAGACATTTAAGGGATATTACATGTATAGAATGTGGTAAAATTTCTGGTGGTTGATGTCGTCTCACCGTCGTATCGTCGAACCCTACGTGTAGGCTACTGTGAGTCTGTATTAGAGCTGCAACAATTAGTGGAATAACCTGATCGACATAAATATAATTATAATTGATTAATTATTTAAGCAAAAATGCCAAATTTGTGATGGTTTCAGCTTCGTAAATGTCAGAATTTGCTGCTATTATTTGTCTTACGCTGAAGCACACTGAATATTTAAGGATTTTGGACTGTATTTGATAGTGAATTCTGCAGCCTGTATTACAATATCTAACAGGACGAATGACAGGACGTTGAAATTCTCCTTCAATTCCTATTTGCTCACTCGCTGTATGCAAACTGGATATTCATTTATTCATCCGCACAGTTGGCATGAATGAACACTGGAAATACATGGAGACTATTATGCTACTGAACAATAACGTCAGCTCACGTTTTTTTGACACTACGATGGAACTAAACCCAACACTTTATAAGTCACAGTGATAACGACCACTTTGACACAATGTTCTAACATTCAGCAATTTTAGTTGCTTACGTTTCAATTTGGGTTCTAATCTGCGCCCTGGAATTACCAACTTCCTCTCTGTGGAGTCGAGCACAACCACCTCTGATTGGCCAACACTACGTTTCTGTTAACTCTTTCCTTGACGGGGTTACAGGTCATAGCATTGGCGACAGACACACGGGATATTAAACCTGTTTCAAGCCCTTTGAACCTGTAATTGGTTGTCCTCTGTCACTAACAGACAAGTTCGCAAACTCTCACTTGAAGCACTAAAATTGCTTTAAAAAAAAAAAAAGTTTAGTTTTTTATTATCATCTTAGGGGGGCTGAGATGAGCCCCCCTAAAAAGGGTCTAAAATGGTCCATGTAATGCTTATATCAGTTCAATTTTCTAAGCACAAATGGACATTTGGAAAAACAGAAAAATGGGTTCAAATATCCACAAATTAACTCAACAAATTAAAAGAATCGATCTTTAATCCGTTTTTTTTTCCAATTTTCAGTTTTTATTCAGAGGATCAGAAATTTAGAAAATTACAAAATTGCGTCTGGGCTCCAATTATTCAATACTGCAATGGTATTCTTTCCCTAGTACCACCTAGCTAGTTACCAACGATTGATTGGCTGTTATCGTGGGTGTGTCTGGATGTGTTTAGGCGGTCATTCAAGAAGACTCGGGGCAGTCATGTCGACACTGGATAATTACAAAAGCACCAAACTTACTTACTTTAAATATAGACACTATGCGATCTTGATTCAAGTCTGTGCTGGATATTGACCAGCGTTTCACCTCTCGGTGAATGCTGAATGTTTTTGGATATTCGACTTCCAACACGTCATCCATTCTCATTCTGTGTTTAGGTCTGGCTGCTGTGCTCGAGTGGGGGGGCGGGGTGTAACTATAGGTGGTACGAGGGAGAGAATATCATTGTGGTATTGAATAATTGGAGCCCAGATGCAATTTTGTAATTTTCAAAATTTCTGATCCTATGAATAAAAACAGAAAATTGGAAAAACAGTTTAAAGATCCAATTTTTTTATTTTTTCAAGGCGGAAAAAAGGGGAAAATTTGATATTTGAACCTATTTTTCTGTTTTTCCACATGTCCGTTTGTGCTTAGAAAATTGAACTGATAAGCGTTACACGGACCTAAAATCACCAATGTTGTGAAAGGGTTTTTACCTATTTTAGTTCGTTGCAGCCCTAGTTTTTATTGAACAAGACAATGAGACACTAGTTTGTTACTTTACAAAATGTACTGCTACAGTATTAAACTCTATTTTTGTATGATCTATTTATATCATCCATGTTGTCATGCTCCACAACAAGCACAGTCAAAACATTCACATGATCAACGCAGCGAGGCTTTAGACAGAGAAGGAAAAAAAATACAGTAGGCCTAAATCATCCCAAAAACTGAGAACCATAATCCTTGAAGCTGATGTTGATGATGAGCCAATGAGTTCATCATGGTGACTCATTCAGCTGCCATATTGGCATGTCCAGGCCTCTGCATAATCAATGAACAAATGGACCGCCTCTCTCTGTCTTCAGCAGTCTTGGAACAGCCAACTTTATATCCCGAAGGAGAAGAAGAACTTGAATGTCTTTGCAGTGTGTCAACACAGAAACCTCATTATCCACTCAAGGAAAGCCGTAGGAGTTGTTATGACACTGTATCGATTCGATCTTTGTCAGGCTCTATTACGTCTGGTGTTAAAACACAGAAATTGACCGTTCAGCAACTCACATGAAACGCAGCTCCGACTCCCGGCGTACCAGGACCTCTCGCAGGCGCTGAATACGAGCCATCTCCACCTCGATCTCCTCTGGAGCCATGGTGCTCTCTGCCATGGACACATCTGAGTGACCTGGGAGGAAAGCAGGGATGAGTCAAAATGGATAAAGAGGAATAAAAAAAGAGAGGAGGGAAACAGGAGACAGGGGGAGGGCAGGAGGAAGAAACCTCTACTACCTTAGTAGTGAACAGTGTTAGAAGCAGTATTCAGATCTTTCACTTAAGTAAAAGTACTCGGGGGGGGACTGAGTACCCAGGGCCCTCATGTGAGGAGGGCCCATAAAGATGGTAGAATGAATAGCTGTGGCTGCGGGGAGGGGCCCATAGAAAATGCCTTTCTACAGGGCCCAGAATTTTGTGCTACGCCCCTGAAAGTACTAATACCACGCTGTAAAAAGTAAAAGTCCTGCATGGAGAATGTTACTTAAGTTAAACTATGTAAGTATCATCTGGAAAATGTACTTAGTAGTAGTAGTAAAGTAAAAGTACTCAATGCAGAAAAATCCTCACATTTTAGAAATTGGAAACTGTTCTGTCAGTCAACTGTCTAATGGTCTAATCATTTCAGCATGACTTGTAGGCCGTTATATTGTTGGCTAGTTTAATTTATAATAAAACATCGGATTTTATAAACTACATGTGTTTTGTATGCAACAATCTTAATGTGTAAAGTAACTAGTAACTAAAGCCGTCAGATGAATGTAGTGGAGTAGAAAGTACAATATTTCTCTCTGAAATGTAACGGAGTAGAAGTAGAAAGTGGCACGAAAGGAAAAGACTCAAGTAAAGTACAAGTACTTCAAGTTTGTTCTTAAGTACAGTACTTGAGTAAATGTACTTAGATATATTCCACCACTGGTACTGGGATTGTTTTTCTCCAACGGGACAGCTCTGCTCTAGACATGTCTGTTAGGCACTTCTCTTCACTTAGGACACTGCTTTAGAGTTTAAAAGCAGGAGGAAAAAAAACGGCCTACACGTGACTGAATCACAGATGTAAATCGTAAATGTATTTTTCATTGATTTCATGTAACAAATGCATCCACACGTTTCTCATTTCTGTCTTTTTAATCCTTGTAAACTTTCTCCCAGGGTCAGCGTTCTGGCAGACCCTATTTCTCACCTCATCTCCCTGTGGCGTGTCATCTCACATCAGCCAAAAACATGATATGTAGAGAGTAGAGATGGCCCGATTCCATTTTTTGCTTCCCGATACCGATTCCGATACCGATACCTGAACTTGCGTATCGACCGATACCGAGTACCGATCCGATACCAGTGTGTCATATATTTTATTATGCTTTAACAGCTGTATACTACTATCCCTGTATGGATGTGATATGATTTTTATCTTTGTTGTCGGTCTGGCTCAGGTTAAATTCTTTGTAAAACATGAACAAACACAAACAATGAACGCCGTAGAACTTTCTTTTATTATCCAGTTTGACAGTCAGTTATAACGGAAAAAGAACATAAATAAACTACTTCAACATAGATTTTATTTAGGGCTTTATTACGTGGTATCGGATCGGTGCATAAACTCCAGTACTTCCCGATACCGATACCAGCGTTTTAGGCAGTATCGGAGCCGATACTGATACTGGTATCGGTATCAGAACATCTCTAGCAGAGAGCAAGCAGCATGTTTAATTGAGAGAGGTGAATCACGAGTGTTAAAGTCACAGCGGTGCCTCGGGCACAAATGACTGCTTTCCATTAAAAGGCTTCAATCACTGATGATGTGAATGTGTGACATGAAGAAAAGCAGGATTCCAGCATGTAATTCAGGCACTTGGAGATCCTTTTTTTTTTTTTTTTTTTTTTTTTTTTTAGCAGAAGGTTGTTGAGGAAGAGAAACGGATACCTTCATTGATCAATGAGCAGCTGTGGCTTCTTGCTGATTGGGTTATTTCTCCCTGAACTGGACCACTGACCTCACATTCTCCATATCTGCCAATGACAAACACTTACTACACTGACCAAACACTTACTGCACTGATCAATGCACTGACCACTGCAAATGCTGCCGCTCCTGCAACAAACTGACCCTACCAGCAGCTTACAAACATACAAGCAACAGTGTGCATCTTGATTTGCAGATACAAATATATTCCATACAGAGTTGATTGCTTATTAGTGTGTTGTCCTGGTTTCCTCCTCTCTTGTTGCATGGCATCAAGCTCTCTCCCTGCCAGTATTCCCATCCACCTCCACTGCAAATCATTAAAGGAGCACTCCGTCAATGTTACACATGAAGATCAGTTGACTCATCATGAGGAGTACTACTCAGCCTTTAAAACCGGTGTAAAATATCTTCGGTGGCTCTGGAAGGAGCTTTGTTTGATAAAATACTATATATATATATATATATATATATATATATATATAATTTAGGGTTATCCCAGTTTCGTCTTCACACTTCAAAATTGTAACAGAAAACCTGTGTTTCAAACTTGGGAGCGTGGAGTTTGAGAGACATGGACGTTAACCAGGCAGGGAGGGTTTGAGCTCTTCTGCTTCCATTTTGACCTTTTCAAAAATAGAAATCTGTCTCTCAGAAGGCCCCCCATTATGGAGTTGTAACACCCAATCACTGGGGTACCCAGTAAGTATTATGCAATACTACAATACAATGATATACCACCACTCACGCATCAAACTTCACTCTGTATCTCTGCAGGCCTGAATCTCAACAGTTATCTTCCACTTTTGTGCAGAACATGAATATTACACAGAGCCAGCAAATGCGCTACAGTGAGATTAGATGCCACACATGATACCTGCTCTCAGGGTTCTGTAAAAACGTTAATCAAATGGCATCCAGATAATCTCATCGGTAATCTCAGTTTATGTGCAGGGGTGGCGAGTGGCTCTGCCCTCTCCTGCCTCTCTGGATATTAGCTACGCGCTGTCCTTACAGTGATCTTTACTTTATTTCCATTATTGATTGATATGCTGATTTATTTCTTGCTTAATTGATTAAATGTTTGTTCCTAAATATGTCAGAAAATTAATAGTGAAAAATGTCCATTACAGTTTCCCAGAGTCCAGGGTGATGTCTTTGAGTAATTTAGTTTAAAATCACAATGCTCCGAGAACCAGCAAAGATTTTTATTTGAGAGAACCAGAGATTTTTTTTGGTGCCATTTTTGCTTATTTTATTATAAAATATCCATATGGATGTTAATCCTCCCGTCCATACTTGCAATGAAGCAATCCCCTCCTAACACGACTACACTGTAAGAGGATAGGTCCTTATACACCTAAACATAAAGAAACTATTTTCATCTTTAATCCAGAGGTGTAAATGTGACGCATGACATTTATCCACAGTGTAACATTAGAGGAGTGGATCAGCTCCTCGTCCTCCTGCAGCAACATAAACTGCAGTCTGCGTTTGTGGTACTTTTCACGGATGCCTGCTGGAGACCGAGCTGACTCACCACAGCAGACAGAAGTGTGCACAGGAGGGCCCGGTTTGTTTGTGCCTCACTGGTGTCGAATCATCGGCTGACGTGTCTGCTGACGAAGAGACGCTGACGCCAAAATCGAACTTTACATCATGAAACTGCGACAGGATACGAAACACAGCAGGAGCTAAAGTGTTTCTTTCTTTATCTCTCCCTTTTTTTCTCTGTGACTTGTTTTTCTTTGTACACTCCAGCCACGTGCTTATACAGAACCACCAATAGGACCAAGCTGCATTAAGTAATGGTGGCAAAGTGCCAGCTCAGTGATGTCTTTACAGCTCCCTCTCCTCTGAGCGAGCCGCTCACACACACACACACACACACACACACACACACACACACACACACACACACACACACACACACACACACACACACACACACAAACACACACACACGGCATTGAAGACATTACAAGGAGCGAACAGCTTCGATACGTCCTAATTAAAAGCAGCTTGTCCACCAGAGACAGGTGGGCTTAACTCTAAAGTCACCCAGGCCAGGCCGACACATAAGCATAACCTGCTCCTCACATCAGCTGCAGATGTGAAACAGTGTCCTCACACATTAATGAATCAGTTTGAATTGTCCCTGTGTCATTAAAACAAACTGGATCAACCGGATTAGGATGTAATGAGGAATAAACAGCCTGGAGAGCCTGGATCGTGCGCGGTGCAGCGGCCCCGTGGGGCCCGACAACAGGGAAATGTCAGCATCTGTATGACATCCAATATGCAGACGCCCCTGACACATCCCACATCCTGCAGTCAGGATCCAGCCTATACACTGCTACTGCTGCAACACAGGCACTATTTAAAAGAGGAGGGGGTTTGCCCTGCATTACTTTTGTCTGTGACAGTGTGTGTGTTAGTGTGTGTGTGTGGTAGAGAGAGAGAGAAAGCAATGGCTGGATCCATGTCTAAAAATATCCACTGCATTTCTTTTTCTTCTTCTCCGACTTAATCCGGAAGTTTCTTTACCGCCTGCTCTCTGTGATTGTTGTGAGTTGTTGTCAGTGGAGCCGACCAGGACCCATCTTAAAGGACGCTACCGCTTTGCTGCTTCTGTCAACACATGCGTCATTCATCCCGCCGTCATCACGTGGGATTTGAGAACAGGACAAAATAATAGAAACATCTAACACATCTAAAACGGCTCTGCAGCTGATGATGTTTATTTTTTATTTTATTTTTGTGTTCCTTCCATCTTTAGGGTCACTTTTGAGGCTGTAGGCTAGTTTGTGGTATTGTTTAGAGCGGAAGTCAGTTGACACAAAAATAATTGCCAATAATTGTCACGCATCAAGCAAAATGCAAAACATTCTCTGACTCCAGCTTCTCCAAAGTGACAATTTGCTGCTTTTAGTAGATTGGATTGAATATCGTTAGGTTTTGGACAGTGGGTTGAAAAGAAAACAAGCAATGAATCAATCAATTAATTAACTGAGAAAATAATCGTTAACTGCAGTCCTAATTAGGACAAATAAAATAAATGCAGGACAAAATAATAGGAACATTATTAACACTAATTATAATGTTCATTTTTAGCTGAAACTGAGTTAGAGAGGCTTTATAGACATTTCGTAGGCTGTAGTCTGTGGCGATGTTGTTATTATTGTGCAGAAACTCAATTTTGTGCTTACCCCCTGTACAATTGAAAGTAATCACTAAAAGTGAGGAATATATTTGATGGATTTTGGAAAAACTTGTAGAGCCTATTGATCAGAGCAGAGGACCAGGGTATCGGCTTCTAGCTGCTTGTGCTCTCTCTCTTCATGCTTTCTGCATCAGCCTGGACTGAATCAAATGACCACAAGTTTCAAAATGTGCTGGGCTTACTGTATTTGGCCTACTCATTGGCCCAAATTCATTCACACACCACGCAATAATATACCCATAGTGAGCATGTAAGGGAATTAATAGGCCCTCTAGCACCGATCCTAAACCTTTATGAGTCACTAGTAACCCTTTCAACGCCATCACTGCTCACTGGGGTTTCACACACACACACACACACACACACACACACACACACACACACACAGAGTGGCACATTCTGTTGAGGAAACGGAGATGCTAAACTGCTTTTCCGGCCCACCAGGCGGTAAAACAACATCATATTTTACTTCGAGACGCTCACCTTTGTCCGTTGTCCACGCCGTTTCCGACACGGCGCCGTAGCTCCTGAGCGCGCGTTCGGTGTCCGAAATAGATTTCTTCATCTTCAGTTCCATGTCGGTGGAGTGCCCGCGCGCCGAAACCAGGATATAAACGAGTCTTTGGCTCCTCTGTGTGCGTCCCTCCAAATGTATTTAGTAATCGGTAGGCTAATGTAACTCCGCTTCACCCGGTGAAAAGGCTCCAGCGACCCGAGACGATGAGCATCTTCATTCAAGCTTTGAAGTCGACGTGTGGATGGAGAAAAAGATGCAGGGAGCATGCGCAGTGCGGTGCAGGGATGTGATGTGAAGACTTGGGAGACACCCACTGACACCGAGATGACGGTAAAAATAAAACAATAGACACATAGTTGCACTGGAGTTTTTTTTATTTATTTTTTTATTATCAGCCTGTTCAAGCATTTGTTTTTAGTATGCCACAGCTCTGCCTGGATATATTTCAGGTATTTATTATTAGTTTCAAACACTTGCAGGTGGTAATAGCTCTTTAAGCATTTTGTCTCTGAAGTGTAAAGGCCTACTTCTGGTCGTTATTTGGCAGGCTGAAATAACTGCCAAAGGATAAGTGGCAGATGTTTCCACATGGTGGTCTGGTTGCATATATGTCACAATTCGACAAATTGAATCTGTTTTAGCAGTGTGTCGCACATTTAGAAACAATTTTAATAATAGCGGCGTAAAGCTTTATTTGGGAAGTCTTCGAAGCAAGAAACATAAAACAAAGAGTGGAAAGGCAGGCTGTAGAAAAAGGGCACGCACCAGCAGGCAGGCCTTTCAAAGTCTGTGTTGTGCTTAATACCGTATATATTCCCACAAGAGATGGAGACAGAGCTGCAGTTGCATAGCCTAAACTATGAGTAATACAGAGGAATGAGTAATATTTCTGTCTGAACACAAGCCACCCAGGATGTACCTTTGATAGCAAAATATCAGAGGTACATGATATTACAGATCAACTGGGAGCATGAGAAGAAAACTATGGGTCTGCTGTACTCAATAGGTTCAAGTGTGTCAGTTATAATCTCAGTTACAGTGTATAGATTTCTTTTGTGTTGCTATAGTTGTATGCTCAGTAAACACACATTGAGTCAATGGGGTGTTTTTAATTTATTCAACAATAAATATTATTTATCTCTACCACAATCAGTGTAACTTCCGTGCAAAATGTCATCAAATAATTTTTTTTCCAAATACATTACAGTCAACGACACTGTTAAAATAGTTGTTCTTTGTGATATCAAAACCCTTCAAAAAAATAAAGTAGTGTAATATCAACCAGTCTTCAGTTGCTGGAAAGAACAAAGGGAATGTTCATTGATTTGATCTTTGAGTTCCAGTGTAGCACATCAGCATATAAATAATAATTAGAAACAGACATTCTAATACTATACTAATAATAAGTTATCATAATTAAGGATGCATTTTAAAAGATGTCTGATTAAAGGGATCAAAAGGAAAGAAGTTTGCCTGGAACCTTTTAAATTCTGTATATAGGAATAGCAGTCAGCACTTATACTGAACTATTTTAAAAAATGACCTCTATAGAAAACTGTTTGGCAGAGGCATCTGACGTTCAAGAATCATTACAGGCGAGGTAACCTTTAAAGTAACATTTACACTAAGAGGTGAAATAATTTTTTTTTTTAAATGGATAAAACAGCAATCAATATTGTAAAATAAGGAAATGGTGCAAAGAGATATAATAGAGAGCACTCCCCAGTATCACATTAACATAAAGTACGACAGCAGGCAGGCAGCATTTCCACATTCAAGTAAATGGATGTTTGAGACAACCTTCATCAATCATTAATATACAAACTCAGAGTAATCTTCAGTAGTATCTCATTGCCACAACAATTAAATATTAAGAAACAATGGTTGAAAATACGGGATGAAAAATATATTTGCGGATATGTTTTAGTGTTTGGTCCCTGTGTGCATGTGCACTTCTTGTACCAGAGTGAAAACAGGAACCGAAGCAGAAAGTCCTTAGAGATCAGGCACTCTGTTCCAGTCGCAGATAAGTCTTAACTGTCTTAGTTCAGTCATTCTATGGTTCCTTTCCAGACAGAGAAGTCCTCATAAATCATTCAGCGTGGTCCAATAGATTAAG
The DNA here is from genome assembly GCF_004354835.1 of Perca flavescens. Classification (NCBI taxonomy): domain Eukaryota; kingdom Metazoa; phylum Chordata; class Actinopteri; order Perciformes; family Percidae; genus Perca; species Perca flavescens. The sequence goes on along the minus strand of NC_041332.1, from coordinate 32,806,889 downwards.
GGAACTCTCTTGTTTGTGATGTGAGAACACAAGACTGCATTTATAAAAACAAAACCTGGTAACAAATATAGCACCATGATGGTTCACTGTGGGATTGAAAAGTAGGACTGAATTACATTTTCCCACTGAGGTGGTGTGCTGTATGCATACTGAAAAGTATACTGTATACACATTCCATTTGCTCGATGCTGTTTCAAAGCACCATGAGGTCATGAGAACTCAAACCCTGGCAGCGATAGCGCAACATCAACCACAGACAGGACTGAACCTGCTATCTCCACTAAAGATCGCTGCTTTTTCCGTTTACATTTTGTCCCCCTCCATCACAACCACTGATTCTACATACTTCGGATCGGAGTCGCTTTACTATCCCCTCTTTTCCTTGGAGTCCACCTTCTCATTTGTGGATTCTGCTTCATCCTCTTTAGGAGGGAACATCCACGCCAGAGCAGCACTGGCAGTGCCATCGCCGCTCTGACGCGAGAAGCAAAGGAAGGTGGCCCAAACGAAGGCACAGCAGCCGGTGAAGGCGGTCCGCATGTACAGAGGCACCAAGGCAAAGTTCAGAAACTGAGGGAGACAGATAAAGATACAGTATATTTATATCATTGTTCTGGTATAGTACATGTTTACGTATCAAACAAAAATTCAGATTTACAGTATAAAATAAATAGTTCCCATGCAAGTATTGTTGTGAGATGTCACACTGACACCGTATTCTCTAATTTAAACTACAGAATGTGGTCCTTACTTTGTCAGTTTTGTTATTTAGATTTTTGGGATGGGTCTGACAATCAAGGGTTGCTCCGCAGGGTTGTCTTTCAAAATATATCACATTATCACATATAACAGCTATTCAAATAAATGAAAACGAGGAAATTGAAGATTTTAATAGTGAAGACAATCTAAACTGAAAGGTCCACTTCCATTCAGGTTCATGAGGCTGTGAGATGTGACGGGACGCTCAGAATCATTAGCAAGTGGACCTTTGAGCTTAGATTTTCTTCGCTATATATTGTTCCCAAGGGTCAAGAATTGACAACTATCCATAAAAGATGTTAATATTTACCTGCATAAATGGCCAGAACATTAGCCCCGTCTGAAAAGACAGAAAGATCACAAATCATATGTAGACGTACACAAACCTCTACTGACACAATTGAAACCTATGATTACGAGAAAAAAAATAAACTTTATCTTTTAACTTTAGTGACTGAGATGCATGCTAATTACCGTAGTTAGATAGAGAGCCATCAGTAGAGCTCTCCCTGAACCACATAATAGCCTACATGTTAAATGAGCTGTTTGCAACAGTCATCAAATACATTAAGCCACAGTTTTGGATACATGCACTATAACGTCTTATCTGTTTTGATTTAGGCACAAGTTAACTGTCTCATGTCACACATTACACGAGCACTTGAAGGTGCTAGCGAGACGAACATGCTGTGAGAGCCTGTGTCTCTGCTCCTACTCACCTTATATGTATTCAGGAACTTTTCTCTCCAGTCTTCAAAGATGTCGTCTTTGCCCTCCAAGATGCTGACACCTGCGTGAGAACAAGACAAATGACAGTTCACTCTCTGACTGGCAGCTGGAAAATGATTTGACTGATGGAAGGTTTATAGTGTAAGTGGACTTTAAAGACACAGTATTATACAGTTTGAATGTCCTATAGGAATAGGAAGAAAAATCTCTATGGTAATAACATCACTTCATGTATTCGCAAGCTGTGTTATTGCACAAACAGTGGAACATTATTCTCTCGCAAAACATTAGCAGTACAATGACAGCATGTAACGGCATACAAAGTTTTGATTAAGCATATTATTGCCTATATTAATAGGTTAGTGTTTTGGTTTTCCTATTTTCTTTATTGGTGCCAGATTTACAGATTTGAGTAACTAAAAGGCTAGCTAGGTCATAGTCATACACATACTTGATTGTGTTTGTTTGCTATTTAAAGGTCCCATGGCATGAAAATTTCACTTTATGAGGTATTTTAACATTAATATGCATTCCCCCAGCCTGCCTATGGTCCCCCAGTGGCTAGAAATGGTGATAGGTGTAAACCGAGCCCTGGGTATCCTGCTCTGCCTTTGAGAAATTGAAAGCTCAGATGGGCCGATCTGGAATCTTCTCCTTATGAGGTCATAAGGAGCAAGGTTACCTCCCCTGCAAAGTGGCAGTTGGTCAAGGCTACACCCCCTCCTAAGGAAAGCTCATTGTGGGACTGGATCTGCACCAAGGCTGAATTACGGGAAAGAGACTTCAGATACAGTATTAGGGGACCACTAAGGTCTATATAAAAGAGACTTCAGATACAGTATTAGGGGACCACTAAGGTCTATATAAAAGAGACTTCAGATACAGTATTAGGGGACCACTAAGGTCTATATAAAAGAGACTTCAGATACAGTATTAGGGACCACTAAGGTCTATATAAAAGAGACTTCAGATACAGTATTAGGGGACCACTAAGGTCTATATAAAAGAGACTTCAGATACAGTATTAGGGGACCACTAAGGTCTATAAAAGAGACTTCAGATACAGTATTAGGGGACCACTAAGGTCTATATAAAAGAGACTTCAGATACAGTATTAGGGGACCACTAAGGTCTATATAAAAGAGACTTCAGATACAGTATTAGGGGACCACTAAGGTCAGCCACAGCTGCTCTCTCCGCTCCCTTTCTATTACCATCTGTGTGCATCCCGTCCCAGAAATGCTTGTTACTTATCCTAGCTTCTGGGGAGTTTACTCCCCGGAGTCCTTATGTTTTTTTTCACCCAGCGTATTTCCTTGGAGAACGTTGGCACCAAGATCCTGGTTGCAGCTGTCGCCGTGGTCCTGCTGCACTCCCTGCTAAGCTCTGTGGTGCCCTGCAATGTCATGCTGCGTCCTGCTGAACCCTGCTGCTTCCTGCTACGTCCATCCATGCATATATGACATGAACTACTACGACTACCATTTGAAGTCACCGTTCCATTATTAATGTGACTATTACTGCAACTGTTCATCGCATCCCCAACCGGCACCGTCAGACATCACCTACCGTCACTGTCGCACTGCTTGCTCTTGAGGGAATTACTGTAATTGTTGGGGCTTTGTAAATTAATAATAATAATAATAATTTATACTTTATTACTCCTGCAGGGGGAAATTCCAATGTTTTCACTCTGTTGTTATTACACACAGGTCGGAATTACACACACACATGCTCAGAACCTATACATGCACTAATGGAGTGAGGAAGCTGCCCATGGAGAGGCGCTCCAAGCAATTGGGGGTTTGGTGCCTTGCTCAAGGGCACCTTGGCAGTGCCCAGAAGGTGAAACTGGCACCTCTCCAGCTACCAGTCCACCACCATACTATGGTCCGATGGGGACTTGAACCAGCAACCCTCTGGTTCCCAACCCAACTATCTACAGACTGAGCGACTGCCACCCCCAAATTAGAGAGTGTGGTCTAGACCTAGGCTACTCTATCTGTAAAGTGTCTCGAGATAACTCGTGTTATGATTTGATACTATAAATAAAATTGAATTGAATATATAAAAGCATCCAAAGAGCACCATGTCATGGGACCTTTAAGTGAAAGCCTACTTGTACCACTGCTTTTTCTAATGCAATATACAGTGACATGAAGGTCTTTACTCCACTACACAACTCATTTCAGAGTGTGACATGTGACCTCTGCTAGTCAAGGTGTGTTTCACAGTGCAATGGCAACATGCATGCTGGCATGAGAAGAGCACCGAGAGGACTCGGGTCAGGTTACAAATTGACAGATATGCATATCTGTTTTGAGGTAAACCATTAACTAGCCTGCCGGCGCTCAGAGTGCCCCGGGGAGCTGTGGTGTGTGCTGTCAGCAGCTGTCCTGTCCCTGTCCCATGCCCTCGGCCCCACTGCCCTCCGTCCCACTGTCCCACTGTCCCACTACAATGAATGACCTGTGTAGAAGACACTGGTAGCCAGGGGCGACGCTGTGGTCTGGTCCAGGAGCAGCTTCCTCACCACCATCCGGACGGAATTCCCGGGAAACCTCCGCTCTAGGAACCGCATCCAGAAGAAATTGAAGTTACCGTGGAAACTGAACGCGACCACGGCGACGTTCCGTGTGTGTCTCCAGTCCATTTGTTCCCCTCGCGAGATCGACTGGTGGACGAAGTCCCCTCCAGCGAACAGACAACCGTACAGTGTAACGTTGGTGACCCACGGAAACCGACGGACTTGTCTCAAAAACGCCTGTCGCATTCTTTTACCGTTACTGTCGCTCAGTGGAATGGAATGTGGTGTTGGCAAATATTACAAAAATGTAATAGCCTACTTTGGTTAATTTTAAGCTAAACGTAACAAATGACACCGGCGTCTCCTCTGTCCGAATATCTCCGCGGCATCATTTGTCCGGATTTCAAAGGAAAAGGGCTCATAAGACTTATCGACGACACAATGTAGGCTTTAAGTTTCTCGTATAATGAACGTCGTAAAGTAGGTCTAATATAATTCCAGACAGGATAGCCTACTTGCTTGTCATGCACCATCCGACACCCGGCACGGGACTGCCAGTTTCACTGGTCGGATCGACTCATTCTGCGTAAAATTGATACGCCCCTTTTTACGTAAAGAAAAATCATCACAGTAGGATGCACAGTTGAAGGGCGGAGGGCGGAGCCTTCTAAATAGTCTCTGGCGGAGCACAACTGAAAGCTTTCCAAAAAAAAAAAAAAAAAAAAAAAAAAAAAAAAAACTGAAAGCTTTCCGCAGCCAGCTCAACCTGGAACTGTAACGTTAAACGTGTCAGGGTCACCTGTGAGGTGAGGATAACTGTTTTTTTTGTTGTTGCTGTGAACAAAATACTATCACAGGAGAGGTGTTAGTTTACATGGTGCATCAATCACTGGGGCTCAAGGAGCCTCCAGCCAGGGACAGGTTCAGTGAAATGAAGCTTGTCCAACATGATATCTTTTAAATCTTTATATCTTTGTCTATAACAAATAGGGTGAATATTCTTAAATTGGGACACCTTTTGAAAATTTCAATTCTGGAACAATTTACAGCTTGACAATAGTTGACAAGCTGACAGTTGGCAATCCTTTATTCTTCTATTAAAGTGCTGAACTCCAAAAATTCCACCTTTTCAACTTAATTTACTCTTATCTTAAAAAAAAAAAAAAACTTAAAAAATACATCGACATGACCATTTCAAACTAGATTTGACCATTTACATTTATTTAGCAACAGGTAGTATGTTCACAAGTTGCAACAAGTTGCACTGAATGCTTTAAGCACCTTGCAACCTTCTGAATAACAACTGATGAAAAGGCCTTATACAGTATATGGTGGTTTTCATTTGAACAATTAACAAAGATGCAATTAGTAAAATCATATTTTGTTGTATTCCACAAGAATCCATATCATCCCTCGCAGAGAACTATGAACATTTATACATGCGGTTTCCTAAAATGTACACATTCATGGCCATGTTTACATCAGTATGTAGAGTATAATATTAGTATTCCATTCTTATTAGGAAGGTGCATTAGTAGAGAAAAAAATAAACTTTGCTTAACAATGAAGAGCGTAACAATATGATTTCTCTTCACTGTTATAGACAGTGCCAAAATAAACAGTCTTCATTGTTGTTCCCCAACTGTAATTATTCTTCAATAGTAGGTCAAGCTTTACATTTAAGGATCATAAACAGTTTTACATTTTTTCGCCCATTAAATACATATTGTGCATACATTTTTTTGAAGCATACCTAAGTTAAGTTTCAGATGGATTAAATACCTCCCAGATGTCTATTGGTTTTCAGAATTAAAACTTGCTTGAGCTGGGCAAGTTTCCTGGCAACTCAGTCACTGACAACATTAACATTATAAAGGCAATTAAATGAAGTTTGAATTCTATTAGTAGAACCTGAACAATGGCTGCATGCAAGGTAGGAAATTAATAGAAAAAATGTTTTGACAAAAGTTCCACAAAAAAACTACTTATCATTTTGTATATTTTTTTAAGCCAAAAAAAACATACAAAATGATAAGCAGTTGTTTTTTTTTTAAACTGGACATAAGACAATGTTTCCTTCGATAACCATAACAGCCAAGCATAGTTGGACATTAACCTTGACTTACGGCAACACAGCAGATGGTAAAGGTTGTAGACTTTACACCACCTTACAAGAGTGGAAAAATTCACTTTTACAGGCATAAACAGAATCCCTTCTACTTCCTCTACTCTCTCTACTGGACCAGCCAGATGAGTAAGGAGAGCAATTGACCATACATACAGTATGGTCCAGGCAGGGGCTACCTCCATGTTAAGACACAATGAACAAAAAGACAGAGGGTGGCTGGGTCACAGTGTATCCATTGAGCTGAGAGGCAAAAGCAGTCAGGTTCCATGATAAGGTCCAGTGAGAGATAGGAGAGGGGCTTTATGACGAGACAACCCTCTCCCAGTCTCCCCTCTCGGTCCTGTGGTAGAGGTGTGGTTGGCCCCCGGGGAACAGGCTATCAGAGCTGGGGTGTCCCAAAAGAAACTGGATGGTGGTCTTCATGTGCTGGACGAAGTGTGGTGGCTCAGCCAGCGGAGAGGTGGACAGGTACTGGGCATGAGAGAGAAATACCAAAGAGTCAAAGTTTGTATGATGTCACTTTCTGGACTGCTGCTTCACACTCACGTTGGGAGCGTTTTAACAGAGAACTTAAACTTGCGTTATACTCGTCACAGCTGACGTCATGGGAGCGCCGTAACTATTTATACTCGCGTGGTGGTCGCGACTCTAGTTGCAGTCTTCTCCTGAACAGAGGTGTCGCTAATGAGGAAAGGCTACCGACTTTGCTATTGCTACGGACTAAAAAAAATGGCAGAACTGGCAGCAGCATTAACGTCAATGTTTCGATTTGATTGGTTGACCTACTTCGTCGGATCAAGCCTTTCATTCGCCATTAAAGAACTCATGGCGCACTTAAAATCCTGGCGCGCCAGCGAAATCTACGTCATTTTGACGTCACATTGGCACGCAACAGGTCGTCTGCGGTGACTTTAAAAAGGTCTTTAGGGCTGCACAATATATCATTGTTTATCATCATCGTGATATCAACTAGTGCCATAAACACATCGTGAAAAGGCTGCCACATATCGCAAAAGACCTTTAGAGATTCTTTTGTGTTAGTTAAAAGAAAATTAGTAGAAAACTGCACTTTAAAATGTCACTTTTTTGAAGTGGTGCCTTTTATATTCAATTCAATGTTCAATTTGTTCAATAAAAGAATGTTGAAAATGATTTCCTTTCATTTGTTTTAAATTCAACAAGCATTTTGTTTATTTTAGCAGAATGCTGAAAGCAGCAGAATTGCAGAAATTAGTACACTTTAATATCCGTCATCGCATATTTTCCTCATATTGTGCGGCCCTAAGAGGCCATAAATTAAGCATGAAAAATACAGAAGTATAACAAAGGATGAAGTAGATCACCTAAGACTTAATACTTCCCTGTTACCTTTAAAATTGTGTCATCATCTTGTGACAACCAGAAGGCAATATCCAGATTTGGAGACCACTTGCAAGGGCCGATTTTAACAAGCCCTCGACTTGAGTCATATATGTCTGCCATCTGCAAGAAAAAAGAAAAACAAAATTGTTTCACTAAATAAAACAATTAGCACATTACTAATTTTATGGGAAATCCAAACTTCATTTGTTCAAGATTATAATTTCATAAGAAATACTGTTTCATGAGATTTTGCATGAAACAGAGAGATGTGTTGTTGTATGTATCTGTGCCACCGTTTTTCATTCACAAAAGTGTCCAGTATTCACACATAGAAAACAACATTTTATATCTTATAGTACCTGTCCCCCAGTGAAGGTCCTTGCTGATCGCAGCTCTTCTGCAGGTCCTTTATGGGCGAATGTGGAAGGGAACACATCCCCTGTTTTAACATTTACACCTGTGCAGAAACAGACATGTAGACACAATATATTAGAGGGCACATGCCATGAAGGCATTGCTCTCACTTTGTAGCATATATTCATCACTTACCTATTCCATACACTACAGGCCTATGAGTTCCACCAACAACAATGTCATTCATTTCTACAAAAACAAGAGAACAGAAAGGTTAACTAGACCAAGGCGTAACTGGCAGAATGGTAAAGTCAAACAGGTATCAAGGTTACCTGTAATGCAACATGTTTCCAGATGAATATCCTCTTTCTGTTTTTGGAATGCTGCTGTAAAGTAAAAAGAGTCTAAGTGTTACAAAGCTTGAATGCTGCCAGCATAAAATTACTACATGACACGGGGCAATTTGAAAGACTATACCCAGTATGTTAAGGCTGAGTTTATGGGATGTTTTTGACTCATCGTTAAATCCCCCGGCAAGATGAAGCTCAAGTCTGCATGACGGAAAGCAAAGTGGAAGGAAATGAAGAACATCTGAATAGGATGTGCACTTTTATTATGTGTGTTTGTTTGTGTGTTTGGTACCTGCCCTCCTTACTGACATTACTCAGTGACGTCACAGCTTTCACAAGGAGCGGGACTTCAGACCAGGTGCTAGAACCATCACAGTGAGCAAGGCAAACAGCTCCACTTCCTAAGACATAATAAATCACGGCAGACATTACAAATGTCATTTCCATCCTAACTATATAGGCTACACAAGCAGAATAAGGCACACAGTAGGCTATGAATCTAATGAAAGGAATGTTACCGGTGTGTCGCAGCACAACCAAATGGCACGTGGTGGCATCATCAGATCCAATTACTGAAACACAGTCTGGGATGATAGGTAAGACACAAAGCATGTATTTTCATTATGATCCAGAATGGTTAACCTAGAATACTATCAGGGGGTTAGTTAGAGGCTAACAAGTTTAAACAAAAAACATGGATTGTGGTTGAACCTGAACTTGCATTAAAGACTAAAGAGGCTTCAGTTGGCTGGCTGGAGACGTTATCCAAACTTTGAAGAGACTGTCACTATTGTGTCTAGTCCGATATGTCTAGTTTTTAATAGCAATACATCTATTTAATTTACAATAACATTTGGGTGAGCTGAGAATCATCGGGCTTGACTTACTGTCTTCTGGTGTTGTTGCAGCAAACTCTCTTTGTTGGACATACAAGAAGCACTTTGGGTCCACACCAACAAGTGGCCTGGAGCGAAATGTGCTTGCATTTTCCTGTGACATAGTAAAAACAAAATGCATAACTTTACAGGCATTAATACAAACTAAAACTTACACAAAACCATAGAGCTTTATTTTCCTTTCTAAAATAGTTATACTGCAATATCTCTACTGACATATGTTCTATATGTTCTTCACTGCAGTGCATTACTTTGTTTCTTCTCTTAGTATGCACCAAAAAAACCAAGGCCAATTCCTTTAATTACCTCATATCAGGTGTCTTTTTTATTTGCGTGTCTTTCTTATTTAGTAGTTTTTTTTAAAATTGTATTCAAGGGGACATGCACATGATCTACCTTAAGTTACACTTATTTAGATGTAACACAATAAAAAATATATATAAATATGACCCTGACCATTGTTGTGTTATTCTTGTGCGGGTGCCACACCACATGTCGCAGCCATCCGTTAAATGCTTCAGCATTAACAGATAGTCTGTCATGTGTGATTACTTACAGAAAAGCCCTAACTGCTGACCGTTTCTCAGCAAGCTAAATTTAGTCACACATTCTAGAAACAAACCTGTAAATGTGGAAAGTTGTCGAACAGTTCCGCTGTCGAGCTTATGCGGTCAAGTCCTCTATTTTGAATGAACAACGGCATTTCCTTAAGCGAGGTCTAACGATACCTTAAAATTATCTGGTTATGATACTATTATAAAGACCAGTAATTTCATATTTTTATGGCTTAAAAGCTCGTATTATAACTGCAAATTTCGCAGTAAGTTAACTGTAAAACCAGTACATCGGGTTGAACTTCCTGGAAGGCTGTCTTCCTCTACTGTTACAGCTAAAGAGCCTCGCACTTGTTTCTGACACACCGCCACCCACCGTTAGTTAAAAGGGACGCTGTACGAACGTCTATACGAATTAAATTCACTATTATTACTGAGCTAACATTTGTACGTAGTGCCCGTTCTATCGAAACGAAGCTACGTAGAATTACTAGTTGAAGTTACGCCGCTAAAAAGGGCAGGGGGGGAAAGTGCGAAGCGGTTGTTTTGCTGCGTCTTGACGGTCGTGACGCATTCAACAATTGTTTACCATTTCCGAATTTGAACGTAATTATCGTCTAACATACATAGTTTTTCAAGCGTAAATTGCGTATATTTTGCTTTTGCGAATTTTAACATTGCACAACGTAAACAGACCGGTGTCAAACGTTAAAGCTTAGGTTACAAATACTGCGGAGGGAACGTTAACTTTTGTTTCGCCAACATGAGAGGGGGTTCTTCTTTCGGAGACAGAGACAGGGGCCGTGGACGAGACAGGTATGGAAACAACACACACATTTACCACATACATCACAGGAAGTTTCACTTAAAGCCATACTTGTTGTGCGAGTCCACTATTCTTTTGATATATGCAACATGAAAGCAGGGAAACGTAAAACCCCCTCAAGGCCTCTCTCCAGTTTGTAGTTACTTTCACTGTAAACGTTGCACTGGGTATTGTCATCACCAGACTGGAGCACAAACGTTTACTGTTCACCAACGTTAGTTTGTACACCGTAAATGTTACAGTTACAGTCAGTTATATCAATTATACGGTTATATACACGGTGAACCCTCAGGACCTGTAGACTGAGCTGAGCATCAGCTAACTCTGGGAATATTCAATCTTATGCAAATCACCACAATTAGGGGTTTTACAATTTTTGTGACGTTTGTGTATGACTGCACATTAGAACACTTATCCTGGACATTATAACGTACGTGCAAATTAGTAGGTATAGGCGTATGTGTGTATTACAATTGCACTTATATATATATATATATATATATATATATATATATATATATATATATATATAAATAAATATAAAGAAACAGATAGATACATGTCTTCAAATGAACATAGGACATTGATTTAGGCAATGTACAGACTGGTTGGGATATGTAATAAATCGATCCAGATACATGTGTGATGGAGCCCCCTTGTGGACTACAGAATTGCTACTCTGGACTTTAGACAATAATAATTCTGCAAGTAGAGTGAAGTCTGGGCATATGGATTCAGCCATAAATATGTTACAACAGACAAACCTAAAATACAGATAGAAATGATCATCACATCTTTGGTGGTGACAGTAGTAACTGCAGTGTTGACACAGCCACTGTTGATAGTCATTGGCATGATGTAAGCAAACCTGAAAAATCTACAGTAAATAGCTGTAGAAAATGCCTTACTGATTCCACATTGCTTTTTAACTCAGGCCACAGTTTGGGTCCATGGGCGGTCGCGGTGGACCCCCACCAATGAAGTTTGGGAATCCAGGTGAGCGTCTCCGCAAGAAGAAGTGGAACCTGGACGAGCTGCCAAAATTTGAGAAGAACTTCTACACTGAACACCCTGAGCTCCAACACAAGAGTCAGGTAAGTCCTAATATTTCTCTCTCTCTCTCTCAATTTATATGATAGCATGACACTGTGTTGGATTGAGCATATTTCCATCATTGTTCCTTATTATTCAACTATTACGGTGGCCATCATTAACTATGTTGTAGTTGCAGACAATATTTATACACCAAGCAGCAAACATTAAACACCTTAATTGATAGAGTACAACAATGTCTTCTCATAATTATATTCCTTTACTAAATCAGAGTAATTTCAGCAGAAGGTATTCTAAAAAAAATGTAATAATTTATACACCATGTCCAAATGTATCTTTTCTCCCCCCTCTTTATCTGTGATATACAGTATGAAATGGAAGAGTATTGCAAAAAGAAGGAGATCACCATCAGAGGCACTGGCTGTCCAAAAGCGATCACTGCTTTTCACCAGGCGCAGTTTCCTCGTTAGTAAACCTTACATTATAGAAACTATCATGTATAATCTCTGGGAAACATTAGCATGTACAATAAATAATTAAATCACTCACTCCAACATCTTGAGACTTCAAAATATAGTTTTTTGTTTTGAAGCCCTTTACAAGGTGAGTTTAAACAAAACAATAGTACTGGTCTAAATGTCCCAGTGTTTGTATAATGTGTCTTACCAGGACCAGTGGGATGTTTACAAGAAAAAGAATATTGACTGATAGTGGTAGGGATTGTCTTTCTGATGGAAATAATTAAAGATAGAAACCAAAGTAACTGTCCTGAAGTCTCACTGTTGATTGCCTCCCTCCTTCTCTGGCAGAGTATGTGATGGATGTTCTGATGCAGCAGAACTTCAAGGAGCCAACAGCGATCCAGTCCCAGGGCTTCCCTGTGGCCCTGAGCGGCAGGGACATGGTGGGGATCGCACAGACTGGCTCCGGAAAGACACTGGCTGTAAGGCTGCCTGGCAATCATCCTCTATGATGATGACACTATAATAGACATTTAGTTATAAAAAGTTTATTAACATAGCATATTTCACATCATAAAAAGTGCTAACAGCTTAACATTAAATTAGAATTGAAATGCATAAACCATAAAGAAATACAACATAAAGTCAAGACAAAATGCACATAAGGAACAGCAGCACAATTGCAGAAGGACCATGTATCGATCATTTCTAAATTTCTAGAGTCTAAATTAAGTTTTTAAAAGGGATTCATAGAAGAATGAATTGGTTTCCTTTTGATACTATAGTAGGGTAAGTATTTAGTTGTGTTTTATGTTTTTTTGTTCCCTGCAGTATCTTCTTCCTGCTATTGTACACATCAACCACCAGCCTTATCTGGAGAGGGGAGATGGACCAGTTGTGAGTCAAATTCCATGTGTTAGTGTTTTGTCTAAATGATACTACCTTAGTGTGGGCAGGCATACAATCAGTCTGTAAACACTTCCTGTTTGCTCTTTGTCTGCTCCTCAGTGTCTGGTGGTTGCCCCAACCAGAGAGCTGGCTCAGCAGGTTCAACAGGTCACATATGAATATGGCAAGTCTTCCCGTATCAAAAGCACCTGTGTCTATGGTGGAGCACCCAAAGGACCACAGATTCGAGACCTCGAGAGAGGTGGGTATAGTTGTTGATGCAGCACATGCGATGGATTATTGAAAGTAGATTGAAATTCAAAACCGTTGTATCAAAAAATCTCCCTGCTCAATATATACTTGTGTATTTTTGAGTACTACCAGCTTTGGGGTGGTGAACTAAGTTGACTTAAACTTCACTAAACTTAACTTCACCTAAAGGGGCTGTACTCAAAATACTGATAAAAACAGTGGGCTGTGATTGCCTCCACACAGCTTTCACAGACAGTTTCCCAATACGTGAAATACCAATGTTTTTTCACTCCCACGTGTGCTAACATGCACACGCAGCCGCACCTGTTATCAAAACAAGTTTGCTGCTATATTAATGTTCTGAATGTCCAGTACAGCCACTTTAATATATTAATTTATTAAAATAATAATTAATTTATTAAAATATAATATATATATATATATATATATATATATATATATATATATATATATATATATATATATATATATATATATATATATATATATATATATATATATATATATATATATATATATATATATATATATATATAGTGTAATTAATGAATTTAATATATTTTAAAAAACAGAGCTATACTCTGGTATGCAAATGAACTACACCCACAACTTTTTCATGAGTAAATTCCACAGCTGCTGCCTGGTATTTTAGCCCACACGGCATTTCCCTGTGAGGTGTGCCCATAGACAGTACAGACAGTAATTGCTGTACAATGAACCAATCAACAATCGGAGCACAACTATTAGTGGAATGGTCCCCCTGAGCATCTAATAATGTGTGAATCTTTCTTTTTTGGGACATGTTGATTTTGTATGACTCTAGGTGTTGAGATCTGTATTGCCACACCTGGTCGCCTCATTGACTTCTTGGAGAGTGGGAAAACTAACCTGCGGCGCTGCACCTACCTCGTGCTGGATGAGGCTGACCGCATGCTGGACATGGGCTTTGAGCCACAGATTCGCAAGATAGTTGAACAAATCAGGGTAGGCTCGGTTAGGTTGAGTCAACATGACTGCTGAATTTAAAATGATCACCTTGATTAATGTATTTATGTAATGTAGATTTTTCAGTTAAATCAGTTGTATGCGATCTCTCTCTGTGTCTCTTAGCCTGATAGACAGACTCTGATGTGGAGCGCAACCTGGCCGAAGGAGGTCCGGCAGCTTGCCCAGGACTTCCTGAGGGACCACATCCAGATCAATATTGGCGCTCTTGAGCTCAGTGCCAACCATAACATTCTGCAGATTGTCGATGTCTGCATGGACAGTGAAAAGGACCGGAAGTAAGGATAGCCATAAAATATATTTGACCTAAAATGATGTTATGTCATGATTATATCATTAACTGCTATAATAGTGTTACAGACCACAAGATTATCCTTTTATTTTTATTTAATTTCATTCAAGAACAACACACATTAATCAACATAACTCTAAATGTGTCAGCGTTAGCCAGCTGGCAAATTTTCATCTGTAGTCCTTTTGGCGAGATGTTTTGAAACCAAAGCAACAGGAATCAGCAAGACATTAGTACAGGTTAAAACTAACAGACATAAGACAACAAGATGCCATAAAGACAGCTGTAAGCAAAAAAAAAAAAAAAAAAAAGCATTCTCAAGACAGTGCAGAAGACATGCAGAGCAACAGGAAGCAGCAAAACATTAATAAAGTAATATCCTGATTCAGTACATATAGCCATACAAGCAGGCAATACAAAGCTACATAACACAGACAAGCAATGCTGATTATAGCCATTTTTTGACACATGCAAAGCAGCAATACGCAATGCGACCTAAATAAAATACAACAATCATGATGGAGAACTTTCACACTGTTGAAACTGAGCTCAGTGCCACTGATGTGCTGTGATTGTCTCGCCCTTTCTGCAGGCTGTTTCAGCTGATGGAGGAGATAATGGCTGAAAAAGAGAACAAAACCATCATCTTTGTGGAGACTAAGAAACGTTGTGATGATCTTACCAAGAGGATGAGGCGGGACGGGTGAGAAATGACTGTTATGACACAACGTGATGAGTGAAGTTCTAGGATGAATTATCCAAATGTTGTGTTCACTAATCCTTCCACTTCATTGTGGGTTTTTTTCCCTAGGTGGCCAGCCATGTGTATCCATGGAGACAAGAGCCAGCCAGAAAGAGACTGGGTGCTTGCAGGTTAGAATACTTGTAATACAGTATTACCACTTGAAGGATTTTATGCTAAAAATGTGACCGATGAACGGTCTGGCCCTAAAAAGGCCAGACTTAATCTGACTCCAATTCTATGGTCACTACACCCTGAATAGTGTTCGTTTACTGGTAGATCAGAGAAATAAGACTCAGGATTCGTTCAGTTAAAGTTATAACAAGCTTTAGTGAAGAATGATATTGCAATCTACAATTACGTGTACACGGATCAGATACTTCCATACAGGTCTATCTTTCACCTAGCAAATAGACAAAGATTCCCCCAGCATCTGATGCTGGCTAAGTTAAGATACTCTCTATTTATCCATTTCTGTCCCATCTTCTGGCGATGCTGTCATCAGTTTGGATACAGTCCAGATCTTCTGGCTACAGCCGGCTCCTAACGATATGTAACGCACTGTATGAAAAAGTTACATCGGCTTCCCCCATTCTCAGGTCAAAAGAGACAAGTTGCTATTGTTGGATTTGAATACCTGTGTGTTCTTAATCTTCTGCCAACGTAAGGAGTTCTGAGAGCCAAGGCCATTTCCATACTTTGTACCACATATGTCGCGCTTGCAAAACACTGCTACATTGTTGTCTCCATCCCCTCCGATCAGAGAAGACCTTTTTTCAGGCAATATCTCACACTTCCTTTATAATGTCTTATCACTTTAAAAACAGTTGGCTTCTCATAACCCAGAGAAGTGGAGACAACAAGGTCAGCTTCATGAACTCTAAAAACCTCTTTCTCTATTCTCACAAAATATATTCTAACACACACTTCACTCCAGCTCTTTGTTTTAGTGAAAACCGTTCCTTTCAAAAACTGCTGATCAGTATGTGTAGGTTTTTAAAGTTACACATTCACTAACGCCTGAGTCGAGTGTGAGTGGAGATGATTTCCATGTCTAATTCCTACCAATATTTTTGTTTAATCCTACAGAATTTCGGAGTGGTAAAGCTCCAATACTGATTGCTACCGATGTGGCCTCTCGTGGTCTGGGTATGTCTGCTCACACATCCAGTTAACTGCTGCATAATCTCTCACTTTCTGCATATTCCTGTGAATAATTCTTTTTTCCTCTAAATAATATTAAGTGTGTTATACACTTATAGAGTAACACAAGTACAGTCACCACAGTTAATTGATGTGTACAGTACAACTCCAGCTATTATTTTGACCACTAGGTAAGTATACTGCTACAGATGAGACCAGCTATATCTGGCAATAAAGTGGGGCAAAAACAAAATGCATTTCTAGCGCAACAGTTAATGTAGAATTGTCTGCCTTTGGCTATTGTCAGGTTGATATTATGACCGTTGAAGGTGTAATCTGTTTGAATTTGGTGACATACAGTGAAACAAATCAGCACATTATATTTAACAATCTCCCTTACTATTATAATCCGAGAGTTAAATTAACTGTTAAGTCTAGTATGGAGGCTGCAGGCCAACTGGGTTTATAGTCTGTTTCTTGTTATTGCAGTTAAAAAGCATCCTTCAACCGGGGCTCTTTGGCACGCTGCCTGAAAGGAGGGCCGTGTGGGGCAGGTGTTTCTGCACACCTTTCCTATTTCTCCTTAATGGTGTCAGTACAAATTAAATGAAGATGCTCCCATATTACCCGTTGTTCCACACATAAGATTAAAAAAATGTGTAGGTGTTCCATTGGTATAATTCTGCAAAATGATACACATTGTTATGTTTGCAGACAGTGGCAGCCAAATTATCTCCGGTCCACCAAGTGGAAGGCTATGATGGATATCTAATTTGTTGGCAGGATAAATGTGAGAAGGGGGGATGAGTAAAGTGTCTGAGTTGCAAAAATCCCTATGACCATATCCTTGTTCTTTTTCCCCTCTTCTCCTCTCAGGGTTTGGCAGCACACGGCAGCTGTAACAGTCTGTGCTGCTGTCACTGCCCCTCGCAGTCCCTTTTAAAGTAGAAGCTCGGCTAGTTTTGGGGGGATTAAAGCCCTCTTATTCTTCTTGGGTTACTAAGATCCCCCTGCCCGGTATTGTCAGAGTTTTAAATCCAACGAGCCTTCCTTGGGAGCAGCCTGAGGTTCCTGTATGTCTGCCCATCGGTCCGTCCCAAAAAGCAGACAGACAGGGGGGAGAGAATTAGACGGGCTCGTCTGGATCCAGTCCTGGCCAGGGTCTGAGGAGGGTCCTGCCATGCAGCGAGAGAGCAACAGAACCAGCCGTTGTGTTTAACGGTTCTGCTCCCGTCTGTCGTTGCTGGTGTGTGCAGAAGGTGGAGGGATGCATCCGGTCTCCCTCCCATTCCTCCTCAGCCCCTCACTATAAACCAGGACTGATCAGGGGGGACTGACTACCTTTGTAAAATCAACATGACGGGGGTAAGTACCTCACCGCCCCTTTCTCTTAACTCCTCCATGAGCTCACCATACATTCAGGTACTTCCATCTTGCTCATATTTTTTTAGTCAAAAAGAATAGCACAGTCTCTGTCCCGGCACACTGTCATTCTGTTATTCAGTAGGTCACGACTGGTGAAATGGCTTTCCTCTGTCATGATGGAGGGGAAAAGGTTGACGTATTGATCAGCAGTGCTGTCAGAGCCCCACGTCTTCCGTAATGAGAAACAGACTCCTTGTCTTCACACATTTTAACCTGTAATCACATTGGTGTGAAGATTATGAAGTGCATGGTTTCTGTACAGCTCGATCTCAAAAACATGAAGTCAAGTTCAGTTTGAACTGTATTGGATTTTAATTAAAAAGGTTATAATGGTGGGTAACTGAAATGCATGTTTGGATTATCCGGTAAAAGAGGTAAGTTAGATTTTTATTTAGAATATATATGTTTTATCTTTGTAAAAAAAAAAAAAAAAAATATATATATATATATATATATATATATATATATATATACGTATACGTATACTTTTATTTATTTACAAACCATAAGCTTTTGAAGTGGAATTTAAATGATCCATTTTTTTCTCCATAAGCTTTGCCCCCTGTGAGATAATCCTCTTTTCCCTTTCCTCCATGCTGTAAAACCGATTCGTCTTTATCCAAAAGATGTGGAAGACATCAAGTTTGTCATCAACTATGACTATCCCAACTCCTCTGAGGATTATGTCCACCGTATTGGACGTACGGCCCGCAGCACCAACAAGGGCACTGCCTACACCTTCTTCACCCCAGGGAACCTGCGGCAGGCCCGAGACCTTGTCCGGGTGCTGGCGGAGGCCCATCAGGCCATCAACCCCAAACTGCTCCAGTTTGTGGACGCAGGGCAAGGGGGAGGAAGAGGCGGTAAGGACCGTCACCGTGTTTTCAACTTAATATGTCAGTCCATCATACCGTAAAATGAGATATAATAATACCGAGATTACATTTGTGGTTTGTTACAGGTGGCAGAATGCGTTACCGCGGCAGCGGTTACAACAACCCTAGCCACATGTACCAGGGGGACTGTGATCGGCGCATGCACGCCGGCGGGGGCAGCGACAGCAAAGACGGCCGCAGTGGTTTCAGCCGCGACGGCCGCAACGATCGTAATGGAGAGCGCTCCACTTCCTCCTCCTCCTCTTCCTCCTTCAAGGACAGGAGCCAGGATCACAGGAATAGCTACAACTCGGGCTCAGATCAGTACCAGAGTTACAGCGGCAGAGGGGGCTACAACTCCCGCAGCACAGGCCAGTCTGCCGGAGGTCCGGATAAGTCTAGCCAGCCACCGGGTCCGTTTGGCCAGCCTCCTCCTTCTCCTCTTCCTCCTCCATCATCAGGGGGGGCGTGGCCTCTGATGGCTCACCAGTTTGCTCAACCCAAGCCAACGCCAATGGGCTTCATGGGGCAGTCCTCTTACAATTTTGCTTCTCCACCCCCTCCTCCTCCAGGCCCTCCACCTCCCCGGAAGTAGAATTAGGAGCAAGAAACACTCATTTGCAGTGAGTTTATGTTAATTTGCACTACTTGGTGTGTTGACAGTGTTACTTTGTTTTTACTCTCAGATTCTTTGTCATCTCCAGTAGGCGGGGCTTTGAAAAGGCATATATGCCTTTTCAGTATCTATGTTGGTAATTGCATACATTTTCCATTTGTTTCATACTTTTTAATAATGCACCTAAACCATATTTTCAACCTTGATTGTAATTCTCCAGTCTTATACAGTTGCTCTCCATGTACCATGGAGGAGCTGTCATTCATCAACTGTATTAGGATTAGTATTTGGTTAGAATGAAAACTACATTTCCACTGAGTACTCAGTACTCGTGCATGGTTAAAAATGCTGGTCTACGGTAAAAAGGATTTCTAATATAAACCGTCCCATTCCAGAGTCAAGTTTCCCTCTAGCTTCAGTAAAGTTAAAACTCTTTTGACTAATTTTGTTAGAGGTTTTGATGCAATATAATTATTGCAGTGATTTTGTTTTTTGTTTTTATTTTAATGGACTGTTGCACTAGATTTAGATACATTTTATCTCGTTAATTTTACCTGTCCTGTAGCGAATCAAAACTGATGTTTCTGTTTACTTGTAACTGTTGAAGTCACATATTGTTTTATTAAGCAGATAAGCTAATGCTGACTTTTCAGGGGGATTGTTAACTAAATTGCAGCTTGTTGCTTGTTTCCTCTTTTATTCACTGGGCTCTTTTTTTCTTAAATAAAAGAATCAAAGCAGCATTTTCTACTTTGCAAATTATTTATAAGTCAAGTAAATTCCCCATACAAATGACTTTATTTGCCTTAAATACACATTTGTAGTACATTTTCATTTGTACCCAGCAGTATGTACATGTGTTGCTTTTGTATTTTCCATGTGCACTGGTAAATATACACCATGGCATCAAGCTTTTATTTACATTAGAAGCACAAATGGATGGAAATACGTAAGTACAGACCTGTTCGCAACACCTAGTTTTGCTGTACTTTCTGTGGTGTATCGGTCTTAAAAAGCTGGATCCAGTTCAGTTGGAGTTACGTGTTTTTAGTTCTCTTAGTTTTTCTTTTTGCCAGTCCAAATTAACGTGGGAGACAAGGGAAGACTTTGTAGCGTATTCCCGAATGCACCTCAGTGAATACTAGACAAACATGAAACAGCATAGCTACAATACATAAGTCGTCTGTCTCATGTTGTGGGAACGGTGCGATGGCTGCTTCTGTAACTCCGGTTCCATCGGCACAGAGAGGGATGAAAATTTACAAAAGACTTACTGAGTTAATACCTTAAGGCCAAGAGCTCGGTCAAAAAGGCAGAGCTATAGTCTCTGCCATCTCGCTCTCTGTCAGCTATGGTCTTGTCAGAGAATCTGTACATTGACACTGTGGAGAAGATGGATGCTGCAATAAAGTTGGCATAGTTTCCAAATCGTGCAGGGAGCGCAAATGTTCATTATATATAATCTGCTTGAGCCATGAGGGACTGAAAGGGGAGTACTGAGGCTACTGTTTTTGTCTCATTATTGCTTTCTTCCTTCCAGTCCTAGACAAGTTGGTAGTGTAACTGTAGATGTAAATAAATAAAAGCGCAGCTCTACGGAAGTGAAATAGCTGATTATAGAATTACAATACAGCCTCTTAGAATCATGAATGGTACTGTGTGAGCTGATCTACCATCAGAAATGTAACACATGTAAGTATATAATTGAATCAATATTACTCAGTGGGTAATTGATCGGTCATATTATAAACTGAATCTCCAGCTCTATCCCTATTGTACAGTACTTGCACACATTTAGAGTTTCACAGGTATGTCAGAATCTTATTTCTCACAATCTCATTTTATTTTAGTCTTTATGACCCCAAGTGCTCCGATCAACTCAATGGCCGTGGATATTAGAATGATTCTGTAACGTCATTGGAGGTTTCATTTGTTTCACAAAGTCTTTTTCTAAGATGGACATGGACATATGAAAACAGAAACATAGATCAAACTAGTCATTCGTTTACATATATGTACAAAGCGAATGAAAATCAAACGTTGCATCTCAGGCACGTGTGGTAGAATCAAACGGGATGTCAGAAATGTCAACTCAGGACTTCGCATGTTCCTCTTTGGGTTGATCAACAGTAGAAAGGCAGCAAATGAGAAAAGACAATGTATTGTAATATGGAATGGTTACATGTGCAAAAGGAAAACTTAAAAAAAAAAGTGCATGAAAGATGTGTAAAATAACTCTCAAAAATCAACATTCTGAGTGAAAGATGTCCCAATCTTTTGAAAACAAAGAAAAGTGCAGAAATTAAAAGCTAAATTACAGTGTTTTAACAGGGGCAGAGAATTAGGACCCTTTCTACGAAGTCCTTTTTCACAGAAGACATTTTGACCCAGTAGGAAAAGCACGGTGTAACTAATGACATAAATGGTTGGATTCTTAAACACCTTCACTTTTCCTACTATGACAAGTCTGCTGCGGTAAAGGCCTATTGTCACAGCTCTCACAACACACACACACATACACACACACAGCCCATGCATGACGCAAATATAAAAAAAAAACAAGGCAATACTTAAAAAACTGTGTACCAATTCATGCTCCCATGACACACTTAACCAGTTATTACTGCATTTCATCTCATGCTCTGAACTGTCTCCATTGGATAAACAACAAAGTGATACCAATTCAATTTAGTTTCATCATTTCCCTCTGCAACTGAAGTTGTTTGCTAGTAGGTTGAGCATGATACCATCTGACTATTAAGTCCACTGCTGCGCCTCTCTCTAGAACAGTGGTTCCCAACCTTTTTTCCTTATATATTCAAGTGTATTATCATAATTTGTTTAACATGTGCAAATATTATTTTTTTTTACCTCAACCTCAAACCAGATAAAGACTTGCGCCCCCCCCCCTGTGATCTTTGCCGCCCCCCTGAGGGGTGCCCGGACCCCAGGTTGGGAACCACTGCTCTAGAACACCGAAGTGCTGAAACAGTTAGCAAATTAATCAATCCATCATTTGATAGGAAATTAATTTCAATTCTAATCAAAAATCTAATCAAGTTACTTATCAGGTAAAAATACCAACTATTCCATATCATAGGTTGAATACATTGGGCTGTTTTGGCTATTGGTCATACTGTAAACATCACTTGAAGCATGTAACTGACTTTAAGTGTAACTGAAAAGCCCGACTGCAGTGGGCCTCATAAACAATACTTGCGACCCCCACTGACACAGACTCTTAATCCCCCCCACCCCTAGACACTACACCTTACATTAAGGAACATCATGGATATATACCTGACCTGTGCACATAATATATATATTCTGAACTTTTGCACATCCTGCACTAAACCATACAGCCTTTCTTATTATTAAACAGTTATAGTGTACAAATTTGTTTAGGTTACATGTCTTTTACATTGATTGTTTTAATAGGGTTTAAATGCACCAACCACCAAGGCGGTGTTACTTTACTTGGCAATAAATCCCATTTGGATTCTGATTATTGTTGAACTAAAAAGAAAAAATTATTTCTTGCAACCCTACTCTGAACACTCAGAATAAACACTGAACACACAAACTGTGACAATACTCACACTGTCCGGGGTGTGAGCACTGGGGTTTGGTAAAAATAAAAATAAAAAATGACATCATGTGAGACACCAGCGGTTACATGTAATACACGTGACATGGCACATCTGATTGATGGTTAGACAGTGTGTTAACCAGACAAATGCACACATTCAGGTTTAAAAAAAAAAAAAAAACTTGTTTCCCCCAAATGTCACTGCATTGAATCAATGTTTCTGACAGTTTGCTTTATAGTTTGCGTTGGAATGATTGTTGAAAAAGAAGAAGAAAGTAGCTACGGAACACAGGAACACGCGGAGCTGATGGAATAAGGACAGGAAGGCTGCGAAGGAAGGCACAAGGTAGAAGCTGGTTCCCACAACTGGCCTCGTGTCAGTTTGTATTACCGAACCAGAGTTTGAAACCGCGGAAGTTTAAAAGAGGCCGTCTCGCCTCCAGCCAGCGATGAGGGACAACTTCAACCTAGATCTAAAAAGGAAGCAGCTGATCAGAGGACGGGGGGGTCCTTCTCCCTAAAGGTTCCCCCAGGTGTTTGGGGGCGGGAACTGGTCCACATCACCAGACTCATCGTGAGATTGCTCGCCCAGGTTGAATGTGAGCTTGTACCGCAAACGTACCTTTTCCTGAAACACAAAGAGAGAAAAAAAAAAGTCAGTTCAAGTTTACATCACCGCAGTCTTGTAGTACTCGAGATTGGTCTTGGTCTCAAGACCACTTTTTGAAGGTCTCGGTCTCGTCTCGGAAAGGACCGCACTTTTACCCGGCCTTGTCTCTGTCTCGGATAAAGACAACTCTGGATTTATCCGAGTTAGCAGATTTTATTTCAAGACCATATGATATGATATGGACACATGCAGGGACTTCACTGAGTTGCCTCTGCATTGTCTAATTTTATGTGTCAACATCATTACTGTGATTGGATGTAAAACGTCCTGCTTCAAATGCAACCAATAAATTGATTCATTTCTAATTGGAAATTTGTTCCAGTTAGACCGGCGACAGGCTGGACGCGTGGCGTGAGCGTGGCGTTTCGGTTGCGTGTCAGCTGCGTGGATTTTTCCATGTCTTACGTTCAGTGTTTATCACCCAAATGCACTGTGTGTATCCTTCAGGTCTAAGATATAGGTGTTGAATGCTTCTCCATACTCAACATTTTTAGGAGGATGTAGATTACGTCAGCCACTTGCTCACGCACGTACGTGCGTATACGTGGACAACACAAACAAATCAGGGACCCAATCGCACATAATATGCTCTACAGTGTTACTAGTGGTCAAACTCCACAGGGTAACATCACTACATGTTTATAAGTTCATAAAATGTGTTGCACATACAAAGCCGTTTGCTTGCAAAAATGTCAAGTGTATCAATGTCAATGTGCTCATTTAATTTAGATCAGAGTTGCATTGTCTCTAATGATGTAACAGTACAATAGCGTGAATGTAATTGTTTACAGATCAAAGCCTAGGAGTCAGCATTAGCACTAGGGCTGCAACTAACAATTATTTTCATAGTCCATTAACTATTTTCATGTGTCCATTATTTTCTCGATTAATCGATCAGAGGTTTGGTCTATTGAATGTCAGAAAATGGTGAAAAATGCCCATCAGTGTTTTCCAAAGCCCAAGATGCCGTCCTCAAACATTTTGTTTTGTCCGCAAATCAAAGATATTCAGTTTACTGTC
This sequence comes from Perca flavescens, assembly GCF_004354835.1. NCBI lineage: Eukaryota > Metazoa > Chordata > Actinopteri > Perciformes > Percidae > Perca > Perca flavescens. Next base: position 32,782,352 of record NC_041332.1, on the reverse strand, counting down.
CCAGAGGAGTGAAGAAACCAGAAAATGGAACCAGAGATTTTTTTTAATACTTTTTTTTTCATAAAAGATATCTCAAACCGATTAATCAAAATAGTTGGCGATTAGTTTAAGAGTTGACAATGAATCGATTCATATTTGCAGCTCTAATTTGCACCAAAAATGTCCATATCAGCAAAAAGCAAAGCTACAGTTTAATTTTTTTTTCTGAAAACATCAATCATTAATCTCGGTATTTGCAAGTTTACACTTACGTCCGTAACATTCAGGGAAATGTGATGAAAAACTATATAAACATTAAACAATGGTCCTGAACTGAGGCCGACTCTGACAGACAGCATGCATGTGAGGAGGGGGGAGAGTACCTTGTGAGGGTTGGCCAACAGCAGGATCTGTGTGATGGCGGCGGGAGGCAGGATGGGATTGAAGGCTGGGAGCTCAGTGCTAGAGGGAGGCTGCAGCTTCACTTTCATCACCTTAAAAACACACAATAACAATCGATATCCACAAAGATATAATGTAGTATTTTAGTCAAAAGATATGGTTTCCACTTGACTGAATGTTAAGACTTTTACATGGCGCTCTGAAGGCTCCGACACACCAACCCGACGGCCGACCGTCGGCAAGAAAAGGCAGTCGGACTGATCAGTCGGCTCCCTGAGGTCAAAAAAGTGCCTTGGAACACACCGAAGCGACGCCAACTTGAGCGGCTGACGACGGCACGGAAGACACCGAACAGACTCGAGTCACCGACCTCGCCAGACTGTCCGACGGCCGATTATCGGGTTGGTGTGTCAGCGCCTTAAAGGAACACGCAGACTTATTGGGAATTTAGCTTATTCACCGTAACCCCCAGAGTTAGACAAGTCGATACATACCCTTCTCATCTCCGTGCGTGCTGTAACGCTGTCTGACGGCCCCAGCGGCAGTAGCCCCATCACAGAACATGCAGGTGAATGGTTCCAGCAATCCTACTGCTCCAAAAGTGTGACAAAATAACGCCAACATGTTCCTATTTCCATGTTGTGATATGTAGAGTCACAGTGTGTACAAAAACCAACGTAACATGAGACACAGCCATCTTCTAACGGTAAACAAACCGGGAACTATATTCTCAGACAGGCTTGCTGCAAAGCAAATCATTCCGCCCAAGTACTATATTCTTCCACCTAAGAATATAGTTCCCGGTTTATTTACGGTTAGAAGATGGCTGTGTCTCATGTTACGTTGATTTTTGTACACGCTGTGACTCTATAAATCACAACATGTAAATAGGAACATGTTGGCGTTATTTTGTCACTTATTCGGAGCAGTAGGATTGCTGGAACCATTCACCTGCATGTTCTGTGCTGGCCTGATGCCGCTGGAGCCGCCAGACAGCAGCGCAGCACGCCAAGGAGATGAGAAGGGTATGTATCGACTTGTCTAACTCTGGGGGTTACGGTGAATAAGCTAAATTCCCAATAAGTCGGCGTGTTCCTTTAATACAGATTGCCTTAAAAGGGAAGAGGGAGAACCTCAACCTACCTTTGGTACAGCTGCCTGAAAGCGGATGTTGGTGACAGGAATGGGGGCGGAGGACAGCATGGAGATGATCACCACCAGCACGTCAGGCCGTGATGGAGGACAGTCACGGGCAAAGGTGAACAAAACCCGGAGACTGTGTTTGTCGAATACAGTCACTGGTAATAAGCTGCCTGAAACAGATTTACAGACAAAACAGAATGTGATGTAGAGAAATGGAGGAAACTGCACCTATGACTGGACCCAGCGTCACTGTTGGCTCTGGTGTTAGTGCTCATGCTTACTAGGTTTGATTGCTTCCAGAGGCACGGTAACCTCAGCTAGAGAGATGTTGTCGTAGGGGTCGGTAGCAGCTGCGAAACTCAGATTGGAGAGGAGGAGAGTGTCAGGCGGCTCCGAATGGACGCTCGGGCTGGACGTGGGCCCTGGAGCAGGACCAGGACCAGAGGAGGCGGGGGTTACATTAGGAGCGCCTCTACAGTTGGCGGCGGACTTGGTCTGCATATCTCGTAAGCTGACTCTGGAATTAGGTTGGAGTTTATCCCTGCATGTATAGGAACGGGAAAACATAAGTTACATGGAAGAAAAAAAAAATGCAACTCTCCGTCACAAGTGATTTACCACTGCTGTGTATTATAATTACACTTTAGGGCTATGAAGGGTTAGTGCATCAAACACAGACACATACTTCTTTCCATCAAACAATAAACAACTTTGAGGTTATTAACTGTGTATCCTCCCGTAACTTACCATTTGACCTGCTGGCTCTGTGGAGGTAGGGACTGCTGTAACAATGTCTTCCCCAACATTTCCAGCTCTTCCATGGGTTTAGGAGAAGCAGTGGGGCCCACTGCTGGCGGAGCCTGCGCTGTTTGGACCACAGCTGGTAGCAACACGGCAGCAGGGGCCGACGTTGCACATGATTCTGTGCCATCAGGATGCTGAACAAACAGACGGTTCAAGTTTGTGTGTGGACAAAGTGTATGAGAAGATGGAGATGATGTAATGGTTTCAGTGATTCTGATGGCATACGTTTTTGTCCATCTTTGAAAAGTCAGACATTTTAATTCGACATATAATGGCTTTAATGTGAGCAGTAAAGTATTGGCTTACAACTTGCACCTGAAAAGTGTTCTGAGAGTCGAAGTTTTCCATTAAATTCAGACCTAAGAAATCAAAGACAACAACAGGTTAATTCAATTTGATTCCAATTTGTGGTGGTATTAAAATAACAAATGTAAATGTAATGATGTTCAAAAACTCCTAATCAAAAACAGAAACATACCAAAAGACAATTGGCTACTAATCCTAGAGTTTGTGACAGGTTTGGCTAAGTCTAAAAAGGCTACGAATTAGTGATGTTCTAAGCTTGTGTCGAGAAATCCCGGAAATTTTCCTTGAAGCGCATTTCGAGGCTTGTATCGTTTAGACAAATGGCATTAGAGCCCGACCGATATATCGGTGGGCCGATATTATCGATACCGATATTAAGCATTTTCCAAACTATTGGTATCGGCATTTATAATTGCCGATAAATTAATATTTAAAAAATAAAATAAAAACGGACGAAACACCCTTCAATCATGTTCTGAGTGTTGGCATTGCATAGTTTGTCCACCAGAGGGCGCTCTACAACCTCCCTATTGGCAACACTCGTGTTTAACCCTTTAAGTTTGTATTTTCATACATTTTATTTATCAGGACTTAAATATATTTTGATGTTCCTCTGTTCTGTTAGGACAATAAAACAAACAAGTTTATTTTTAAACTGCATTATCCTATTATTTTAGTGAGGACTCATAAATAACTAATGTTAGGGGAATCTGTTTATGTTTTCTTACGCGTTTTTTTTTTTTTTTTTTTTTAAATATACAGTATATCGGCCGAGATATCAGAATATCGGATTTTTAGATCACCAAATATTTGTATCGATATCGGCCTTAAAAATCCTTTATTGGTCGGGCTCTAAATGGCATCATTGATGACATCCGAAGCCTCACTGCCCGTCCATACCACGTGACTGGTTATGAAGTTGTTCGAATCTACACGTTTTTATTATACACACGCGCACATTCACGGCCTTAATCCCAATTAAACCCCTGCCACGTACCCGTTTTAATATAGCCTACTGTAATTGCCCCTCCTGCTATTATATTATGACCCAAAAGATTGATTTACACACTATCAAGGAAATCCGTTTATTATATTACACCACCAGAAAATACACACTAAGATTGATATAAATGGATCACGTGGAAAAGATTTTTACTTCATCATTATTTCTAAGTCTTTACTGGTGCAAAATTCAGTCAAAAAACATTTTGGATACAGTCTAGATCACATACAGTAGATCATCTGTAATATATCTGTTTTACACTCTTTGACCAACAGGTGGTGATGTGAGCAAATGAAGCCTCGAGAAACGAACCCTTTTGCGAACCACGTTGCTGGAAAGCTTCAATGCTTCATGAGGCTTAATCTCGCCATCACCACCGTAAATGTGTGTAGCTTTGTTGTGGTTGAGTCAGATGTGGTCTGCTTCGGAGGATGCTGTTTCAGCCAGCCAGACAACCAACAGGAGGGCTACACACTAGCCAATTGGAAATAAGGTTTAAAGCGCTCATATTATGCCCATTTTCAGGTTCATAATTGTATTTAGAAGTTATATCAGAATAGGTTTACATGGTTTAATTTTCAAAAAACACCATATTTTTGTTTTTGCTGCAGCTCCTCTTTTCATCCTGTGTGTTGAGCTCTCCGTTTAAGCTACAGAGTGGCCTCACTTCTATTCCATCTTTGTTGGGAGTCACACATGCGCAGTAGCTAGGTAAGGAATACTAGCCAGTCAGAAGCAGAGTATGAGGATGTGCCATGCTAGCAGCTAGGCGAGCATTATAACGGGTGTTACAAAGTGACCACGTTTGTCTCTGAAGTAAAGGCTGGACTACAATAAAGCTGTTTGGAGCAGTTTGTGAACAGTGTTTTCTGTTGGAGATGGTAAGTCCCTTTGGGGTGGACTTTGGACTTTTTCACTTTGGAAGCCTATTACATGCACAAAAAAGATATAGAACACAATAAATGAAAAGGGAAAACGCCAAAAAGCATAATATAAGCACTTTAACTATTGCTGACTTGTCCTTTTTGGCTTGTTAAAAGTTAATCTACCTTTGTGTTTAAGAGCCAGTTGAGGTTTTTTTAGTGCTTACCCAGTGACATGAGCTCATCATCCAAGAGGCTGATGCCCATGTTATGAGTCAGGGTCTGGAGGCTGGAGGGCTCTGGGCTGGATGGTGCCGTGTTGACGGATGAGTTAAGTCCCATCAGGTCTACGAGTGCTGAGCTACTGCTGCCTGATTTGGACAGAGGAAACCCATCTGTGATCTTATAGTCTACAGAAATGTTTGGAAAATGGGTTTAATTTATCAAGCTTAGTAGACATTTAAAGCTTTAGTGCATAACTTTCCCACGCAGAAACTCAAGTGAAGATTACCTCTTCTGAAGAGTCCATCATGTTTTTTTAATCCTCCATGTCCTCCTTGCATACTAGTAACTGCATCGAGGAGGTGTGGGGGTGCGTGCGATCACGTAAGGCTTGTATCATGTGTCATTACTTTAGAATTCCTCAGGGGGGCGACAGAAACTACGCACTATAGCTTTAAGGATGCCAAATCTCTCTCACTCTCACACACACACACACACACACACACACACACACACACACACACACACACACACACACACACACACACACACACACACACACACACACACACACACACACACACACACACACACACACACACACACACACACACACACACACACACACACACACACCAACCTGTTTGTGAGGGTGAGGTTATGCCATCCTTTGACACATCCTCCCCCTTTACCAGCTGTCTGTACAGGTTGATAACCTGTGTCAGGCTGTCATTGGCCTGTAAGATTTCCGCTGGAAGCAGAAAAAAGGCTCATTAGCAACACCAATGTGTATTTATTTACGCTTTGGAATGGAGCCTGATTCCATGAACTTTGTATGGAAAAAAAGTGAGTTAATAAATACCTTATTCTGCCTTATTTAACATGACATAGTGGGAGGTCAGCTACCTTACCTAAGGCTTCATCGCTGTCCTCTGTATCGCTTGCTAATCGGAATAGCGTAGGCCTCATCTTTTCACAGCGCTGGTAAAGATCCTGCGAATAGACACATGTTAAAAACACTAAAACCACACCCGTAGTGGGTGGTACGAGCAGATTTACGAGACTGTGGCTGCAGCTAGTTTTAATGTGCTGAGCTGCGCTAACCTTAATGAGCTCCTGGTTGCTCTGCGAGCAGCTCTGCTTGCCGTAGCCCTCCAGCAGCTGGCTCAGCAGGCTGACACTCTCTTTCACCTCCTGGATGGCGTTCAATCGCTTTGACACCTTCTCCACACGCTTTTGGTCCTGGAAAAAGAGCGAGAGGATCTCACAGTGCCCAGGATCATTATGAAATTGCAGCATTTTTGCAGATCTTCATTTTGTGAGTTCATCTGTGTTTTAAGCCCCCAATGTCTCCTTCCACTAGGATTAGGCAATAGTTATAGTTAGGGTTAGGTGCCTTGAAGTCAATGGTCACAGCGCTGCCTGGAAGGAGACGTTGGGGGCTTAAAACACCATCAAGCATTTTGTGACTGAATTTGTTAATTATGAGACAAGACAATATAATGGTAATAAAGGCTACATTACAGTTAGGAATATTTTTTATTATAATAAGTACTCAAATATGTAAAGTTAAAACTTTACAAATCATGGAAATTATTAAATGAGTTCATATTTTATTATATTAATCGGAAGTACCGTTGACCTACTGCTTGCATCTATTTTGCTACATATGATCGTAATTTCAAATCATGATAAATAATCTCGATGACTTCAGGAATAATCTGTGTTTAGTTTTTTATTGTTTCAAATTGTGATCATGTTAAACTAAAAATGTTGAACATCAGTGAATGAAGTAGTTTCAAGATTATTACCTTTAATAATCTATTGTTGAACCGAAACCCTGATGTTTGATTAGACCTACATCAAAACCTTGATTATTTGGATTTCCACATCTTTTGTCAATGTTGGAGCAAATCAAGTGCATAACTTCCACTATAATACACTATAATAATAAAACAAGGCCTTCAGACTACTACTGAGTTGCATTAATGTTACCATGCTACATATTCGGGTGTGTCTTTTGTACTAATGGTGGAAAAAACACAGACGCACATGCAAGTGAGACCCCATTCTGTACAGCACTTTTGGTAAACAAAACTAATGACTCACCTCCTGGACCATTTCCTTAATGAGCTTGTTTGCTGCTCTTAGATCTTCTGGGTGAGTGCTGTTCAACAAGCGAGACAGCATCTACAAAAACATGACAGGATAGAAGAGGGAGAGGAAAGAAAATTCAATTCAATTTTATTTATAGTATCAAATCATAACAAGAGTTATCTCGAGACACTTTACAGATAGAGTAGGTCTAGAACACACTCTATAATTTACAAAGCCCCAACAATTCCAATAATATCCCCAAGAGCAAGCATTAGCAGTGGCTATTGCAACAGTGGCGAGGAGAAACTCCCTTTTAGGAAGAAACCTCGGCAGACCCAGACTCTAGGCGGTGTCTGACGCTGCCGGTTGGGGTTATGATGAACAGTGGCTTAATAGTCACAATAAAAGAGGAAGAGAACTTTGTAAACCGTTGGGCCCCGTGATTCTCCGACCAGGAGTTTCACTTTAAAAAAAGATGTGATGGGTACAGAACAACTTTTCATAAATGGAGTTCTTTCTGTTTGAAACCCCATTCAACGTGATTGGAGCCTCCTAATCATCACTGATACCTTGGATTTCTCCTCATCCTCAAAGATGACATTTTTGGCTCTGGGTGGAGGGGGTGGGAGGGGCTTGTCATCAGGAAGCACAGGGTCCAGTTTGACAATGCCTGGAAGAGAACAACAACACCTATTAACCTTAGAGTACTGTCCATGACGTATGTGATACTGGTGCTATAACATTGTTCTTGACACTTTTTTTTTGGATAAATCTAAGCAGCACATTATAACAACAGAGTCAGATGCATTGGTTGTGAAAATGCACCAGAAACCAACCAGATATGGTTCATTTATTATACTGTAGTAACTTAGAGAAACTTTGGTGGGAATGGCATTTTTAAGATCACACTAGATTCAACAAAAGCATGACTAAGGACATTAGTCTCATGCTTGTGGCTCATCACCATAAAAAGGAGAACTGACACTGCCTTGTACAAAACACTATTTGTTTATAGAGGGAAAACTTTAGGAACCAAAAAGCACATTAGCAGTGAAATATATATAAATATATATATAATATATATGGAATGTATGCATATATCCAGAAGAAGAGAATGAGAAACATCAAGCTAAAGAAACATGTCCTTTATCTTGATGGATTGTCATGTTCTCGTTTTGTTCTGGAGAGCTCACCCTGTTTTTTCAGCATCTGATAGGCGTCCGCTATCTTGGTCTCACCGGGCAGCCTCACTGTCCAGCTGTACATTATTTCTAACACTTTCTTCTTCACTGGCTCTGGAGCCCGGGTACCCAGATACTGCAGAGTAGAGGGGATTCATGCAATTGTCGGAAGAAAAATGTAGTTATCGTTTAACAACTTTAAATAAATACACTGACAGCTGGCCCACTGTTCTGTTGTTTTCTTTACCTATTCCCATAATGTTTTCTATAGGCACTTAAAAGCTACTTTCACTGGTTACACTAAATATTTCTCACGGATGTACAGTTTCAGCCATACTGGTATGAGAGCATAAAAGACAAGGATTATTACCTTGGGCGACACCACTTTGATGAGCTCGTTGAGAAAGCGAAACTTTCCCACTTCACTGTGAAATCGCTTTCCACAGTTCTTCATGCACGTCTCAAGAACCTGGGAATAGTTTAGTTTGTTTGTTTTATCTTTGTCCAGACAAGCCTTCACACAAAAAAAATAATAAAAGGACAAATGGCTTCTAATGTGGCGTTCCGCAGACCTTTACACTCGTTATCTTACCATAAGCGCTTGCATAGCCTCCCACTCTTGAGGAGACTGGATCTTGTGGGCCAGAAGTCTGGTTGCAAGCTGGGGACTGAAAGATTAGAAACTTAATGTAACCTTCACAGAAAAAAAAAGCAAGAGATGAATTTGAAATATGCCACAAAAACACTTTGAAACACGCACACATTTTTAACATATAAAATGTGAAGCAAAACACCCTTGACATTAAAGGAAAACATGAGAATGGTCAGACGTGTTTCATGTTGTGAAGAAACAGTATGTAGCTTATATTAAAGTTTTCTACAGAGCTGTTAAACTTCATTAAAACCAAGTTGTTCGAATTTAGATCAACAGCTGGCACCACGCTGATTTGATTCTGCACTTTGTAGTGTAGTTCTGATTGACAGAACAGCTACACTGAGATGGTGTGACGTCTTCTTCATCATCTCACCCGTCTGGTTCATTGTTGAGCTGATCAAAAAATCCCTTGATATTGTCCCAGTCAGTCTCCTTATTTAAAGGGTTGGTGGCCTTGTCTGTGAAAAAGGAAAACACATCAGGCTGAATTCTGGATCTGCTCTATATCCAAACTTTAAGTTAGCTGCATGCGAGTGTATTTTCTTTTAAATTACATTCAGCAAAAAAACACAACAAAACATGAGTCTCCTGACATTCCTTATGTCCGATTGTTCTGTCTAGATGTGTGAAATCTGTCAAACCTCTCTGAGTGACACCTACCTTTTACATGTAGTGACTTGCATTTAACACAATAGGGGTTTACAGCAGCAAAGTTCAATCTTAATAAAACAGCCGTGAGCAGCTCTGGTTGTTTGCAAACTAGCTATCAGTTCTCGGGTTTGTAGCAGGTGAAAAGATTTGCTCCTATTTGTAGAAAATGGGTGACAGAACCGGAATCCTGTGTCCAAGGTTATAGCAGAAGTACTGTATAGTTATGGTTCCTGGTTTTGGGTTTGTTCAACAGTCATCAGCTAACTAGCTAGTTTATTTTGTTAGCATTCAGCTGGACATTAGTAGGATTTTTTTGTTTTATGTAGCTAAAGGTCATGTTTGTGTAGCATCACCAACCTCAAACTGTCAACAGTCAACGTAATGTGAACTCAAAGTACGAGCGTATCACAGCTAAGGTGATACAATATCTGACTGAGTTTGTTGCCTATCGATAACTGCACTTTATGATTTGATGACATTCGCTCTCTTGACTCTCAATACATCTTTCCCCTCGGGAGAGTACTATGGCCGACCGCGGCCAGTTTAAACTGATATGCGTATCCATTAGCAGCGTATCGGCTATCGCTTTCCGTTCATAAGTCAATCTGATATTGTACAGTATTATGACTTACTGATGCGAGACTGCAGGGTTACCTCATCCGGAGGCGCCGCCGCCATCTTTCGGGAATTCTAAATAAGTGGCCACTATCGCGGGAGTTTTGTAACATATCGCGTGGATAGCCGTTGGAGCAACACAGCTCAGCAGCTCTAGCTCTAGCTCCCCCGCTTGGGCGCGAGGGAGAAATAACAACGTGACATTGATTGAGGTGGCAGGCGGCCAACGCGTCAGCCAATGCAACTAGGATGGATTGGTACCGGCGCTGCTTTGATCAACATTAATTGTCCGGGATGTATTTTTTTTTTTACAGTGTGCTTTGATGTGGTTGTTGCAAAGAGTTTCAGCACGCTGTAGCGCGCAGTGTCACAGACTTTCTATACAGCGTTTTAACAGCCGTTGCGGTGACTGCACCAACAAACAAAACCCATGTTGTGGTGCACCTAAAGGAGGAAACCGTCACCTCTGCTTCGACTGAAACTGCATCATCGCCCCAACTAACAAGAACACTCCTCATGACAGTGCCAGCGCCCACAAGAAGAAGCAAACCAGCATAACGTGACTGTAGACCCAGACCTGAGCTAGCAGCAGACTTAATGTGCCTTAGCTAGCTAGTTAGCTAGCTGAGTTTGCTAGCTACGTCAAGAACTTTGTTGGCAATCTACCAACTCTGGATATCAGCTGTGTTTTTAACCCAGTGGCTCTGGTCAAAGTACCACTTTAGATGTAGCTAGTTATCGCCGTCTGACTAACTCGTTACAGGAGATAAAGTGGGGAACATAATGCGTGTTGCAGTTGCCAAAGTTAGGTAACATCTAGCTAGCTAGCTTGCAAGCCATGCTAGTTTTTCTTAACGTGACTGGCTGGCTGTTGTGAATGAATGTGTCGTAGGCAGCATCGGGTGTTGTCTGGCTGTCGCGCCTTCACTGAAACGCTGCTGATGACTCGTTTATGATCAGACAAAAACACTTTGTGTTGTCTCCTGACACGCCTGGGACAAAGAAACACAGATTTTATTTGACAAGAATACCTGGATCTGTGTGAGAATAGTATCATGGGATCTCTGAAGGCTCTGCAGGAGTGGTGTCGGATACAGTGTGACAATTACAACGATGTGGAAGTAAAGGACATGTCAACGTCCTTTCGGGACGGTTTGGCGTTTTGTGCCATAATTCATCGTTACAGACCAGAATTGATGTAAGTATTCCGACGTCTAACGACGTACTAACTAACCTAATTAAGACAATGGGCAGTTACAAATGAGAAAACATTTTACAGGGGTTCAAGTTAACGGCACATAGCAGCTGGCTCCAGTGAAAGGTGGACACATTTTTTGTGTGACAGGCTGCATACTGTTGTCTTTAACATTGTTTTCATGTGCTGTGATAATCAATACGTTAATCAATTCAGGACACAAATGCAAAACAAACTCAGTAGCCGGATCGTGAACTCCTCTGTGCTCGAGATTACTCACCCAGCTGTTTTTTCTAAGGACTGAGATTATGTAAAACTCCTTTTGACAAAGATTATTTTTTAACGCAAAGTTGCCAAATACAATGATTTTTATCAGCAAGTTATGTTTTAATGAGGCTTTTGTGTGTTTTTTATCATAGCCAAAACCACCAGTAAAAATAGTTTTAGTGAGAGGCCAGTGTGCTGTTATTAACTGAGTCTGACAAGCCATGCCCTGTCTGTAAAAACACCCCCTACTCTCTGCATTTAGTTTTACACCTACACAGACATTACAGAAGCTACCACAAAACACAACCGCAGTATCAGTGTGACTAAAATGACTTATAAAGGAATGAGGAAATACTAGGGCTGTGTTTGATTTAAAGAAATTCTTAGTCAACTAACACATATTCAGTTGTATCGACTAATCGATTAGTTGATTTAATCGACAGATCTGTAAATCTGAGTTTCTCCGCAAAGAGTCATGCAAAAGCACCACTTTAATTCTTGTTTACCAGAGATTTGCGTTTCTTGGAAATAAGTCATTCAGCATGAAAAAGCATAAAACATGACTAATCGTCTAAAGTAATCTAAGTTGACTAAGACCAAAACGACAGATAAGTCGACTAATCGACTAAGAGAGAGCAGCCCTAGGAAATACATACTTTTTTTTTTTTTTTTTTTTTTTTTTTCAGCCTTTCAATACTTCTATCTCCAAAATAAGACCGCCATCATGTGTTTGTTACAAATATGTTTCTATATCTTGTGTATCAAGAAGACTCATTTGATTTGTTTCCATTGTTTGCTGCAACAGAAACTCTGCCCTCATATGACTCACATTGGACGTGCATCTCTGGAGAAGCACTAGTCCTGTGAAGCATAATGTGTCTCTCTGTGTACCTTAGTGGGAAGTCTAGCCAGCATCAGATTGGTTGTTTGACTCCTTCTCAAAATAAGTCAACAGTCCTTCTTGTTGTAGGAGGATTGTGCCAGAGCAGCCAGTAAATGACATGCTATGTCCCTTCTTTGTCCTGGAGGGGGAACATGTGGTGTGATGGAAATTCTTTAAGACAGTAAGCATCTTGCTCATGCTGCTAACCTCTCAGGTGGCCCAGGCTTTTGTGAGCAAATTGGACTATGCTTGGATGGTAGTAGAGCAAACATTCACTGGACCACTTGTCACTGAAGGACAAGTCAGTGAAGTGGAATCTGTCTGCAGTAAAGCTGAAAGTAAGAGAGTGGGCAAATCCTAAACGCCCAGCTTTCCAGCTCTGCCTCTTCAATTTGTGTCCCAGCATGCCTCCCTGTTCAGCCCTCTGTGTAGCTGCAGTGGCCCAATGGAACTCTCCCTGATCCAGACAGACAGTCCATCAGGCTAATCTGCAGCTGAGACCTCCGCCTGTCATACTGGATTTAGTTCTAATGCTGGACCAGGCCATTGTAGGGCTGCCTTGCACTCTGCAGCCAATGTATTCTCATCCAAACGCTTCACACTCACTGATGTACAGGACTCAGGAGGGACGTTAGTACAGCAAATGGCCTCATCTCAACTTCAGCCGAGACCAAGTGTCATTTAACCCAGTGGAGAGGGAGTAGACATGGAGGTGAGAAATAATCCATGGCCTAGTTAACCAAAGGGCATAGGACAGTGAAGTCAAAATTGCATTTAAATTCCATTGTGTCCAATATATGCAGCAGTGGAAAACACTCGCGTCATCTACTTTTTCTATGTTCTCTGTGTTGAAATTTGTCTCCATGATGCACTGATTTTGTCTCACCTGCTCCTCTACTAAATCTGCTGATTTGTTACGTATTCACAAGCTTACATTTTCACAGCATCACCAAATCCCAATCCTGTGTGCTCCTGCACAAGCGTTTCTTCGTCTGACTGAACCAGATTTAGCAGATATACTGGTTCGCCCAGGTTTTAATCACGTTGATATTAAATGCCTGACACAGTACACACACACACACACACACACACACACACACACACACACACACACACACACACACACACACACACACACACACACACACACACACACACACACACACACACACACACACCAACTGCTCCAAAGCATTCCTCCTTCCCAAAATAAACCGTAGAGTGAGACTCTTAGTCACAGTGGATTAGATTCACAATTCAGATCACACAATGCACTTCATCACAGTCTGTTCTGCGAGTGTCAACAAAGTTAGGCAACTTTTTTTTAAGTTGCTGCAGCTCCTTCTCGCTATGTTGGTAGATTTTGACGTGATTCAGATATTAGAGCTGCTGCTCGGTGTGTTTGTGACCATGGGAACGAGATTACAGAGAACAGAGGTCACTTTGTGTGGCTCCAACACGGAGCTCATTCACAGGGTTTTTTCCTTCTTGAGAGTTCCACATGGCCTCCACAAGCTCTCTCACCAGGGTCATAGTTTTTTTTTTCCGCCAGACTGTTGTCATACTACTACACACTTGTCAACATATGTTTACTTAGGCACACAACCACACTTTCATCCCAGAACACCTTAGGTATTTTCCAGTTTTACTGCAGGATGTTTACTGGTGAGAGCCGGGACTTTGGTTCCTCGCCCCAGGCATTTCAAAGCACAGCCTTGTAATTATCACTCCTGTTTGGTACAGTTTTTTTTTTTTCCTTTTGTACTGGCACTTTTTTCACATCAGACATTTATGTGTGGTTTGGGACCAATTTTCTGCTTTAGTAGTTGGGAAGCTTAACTGTTCACTATTCCAGCCTGTCATGCTGTCAAGCCAGTAATAGCTTTTTGATGGTTCATAACATAAGGGGAAATAGGTCGGCAAGAAAAATGCAGTACGGTCCTATATCAGCATGGCATGGTCTTCTACAAGCGTCGTGATCTAAAAAGAGATACCATGATTTGCAGTTGTTGCTGCAGACTACATAACTGTAAACTGACTACCTGCATACTTATCTCAAATGTTTTAATTTTCATGTTTCTTTCTGTCTTGTCCGACTCCTTCCAGAAACTTTGACGCGCTGTCTAAAGAGAATGTCTATGAGAACAACCGACTGGTGAGTCAATTTTACAGCTTTATGTTTTTGAGGTTTAAACACTCCGATGATCTTGTGTTGCATGATGCTTGGATTTTAGGAGACGGGACAGTTTGCTTCTGAAGGGAGGGTAAAATCACCTACCAGGGTGTTGCATCTGCGTCATTCAGCCGTGAAATTATTAAGGCTTACTATTGCGTGCAGTCATGGTGGGTGTGACTTCAGTGTGTTTCACTGTCTGTGTGAAGAGCAGTGTTTACTTAATCCCGATGGAGCCTGGCGAGGGAAAGGAGGGAAAGGGATGGAGCTTTTAATGTCATAAAAAAATCTTGACATAAGGCTGTGGAGAGACCATGTAAAGAGGATTTTAGGTGCAAAAGTGCTGAATCTGCAACCTATAAGTCAGTGGATAGAAACCAATGAAGAACTTTTTTTTTTTTTTTTATCATTGGTTTTTCCACATCGTCTGTAAGCCAACAGCACATTGAGGGATGAAATGGGAGTCTCCTCATTTCCAGTCTGAGCTAAGCTTTGGCAGCTCTTTGCTGCTGTTTACATACTTTTTATCCACCAGCTTTCAGGGAAAGTGAGGCAGTTGGTGGTAGCACCAGTCCTGAACACACTGTGTGCTGGCTGTCTGTACAAATCAATTTATTCACTGTATATCCATAAGGCCTAAGCAATAAGGTAACTACTGTAAATGTGAAAAGCTCTCAAAGCACCTAAGTCATATTCTGCTATTAAGGAGCCATATGTGAGCTCCTTAAATTTCTTCATGGTTGTCTCTTTCTTAGTATTACTTTTATAATACCCCTCTTTCACACATAATATAATATACAGGGGTCTACTTAACAAGTAACCCATGTTTGACCTTGTTCATTTATGACTGCTGTCACAGGTTGATCTCTTGTTGTTAGCATTCTACACATATTACTACTAAGTCTGTAGAACTACACTGAATTACATATGCAGGTAGCAAATAAAGTACTGTGTCGGTTTCAGTTCCCTCCACTTGATGACATTCCGTCGCTTGTTCCGTTTTTTATTTTTTAGATGAATCAGTTGTTTAAATATCACTCATATTAAAATATGATTGGGTGATATATTGAATTAATTCTATTTTATTTTTTTCACAATGTGTGAAATGTCCACATTGTAAAAAATCTAGTTATTACAACGTGCTCATAAAGGTTACACTCATTTAAAAAGTTACTTTGGCGAGAGCTGTCTCTACCTGCTGGGTAGCTAACGTCAGCTAACACCCGTCGGCACTTAGAAACGCAAACAACAGGAGCAAATGAATTTGTGAGCGGACTCTATCTGTTCTGAAATTGATTATTAAACTATACCCGTCGCTTTAATTGAACTGTTACAGAGAGCCAATAGCCATAGGGGATAATCAGTGTTTTCATAAATATTGATAAACAAAAACAGCTTTGCAGTTAGGGTCTGGGCAATATGATGATGTATATTGTCAAAACGATATAAAAAGTGTCTATTTATAAATTTTTCTATAAAGTTTCTATCACGCCGAAAAACCAGCTGCAGAACTCATAAGGCAATATTAACGTCATTTGGACGACGCTCTATATTCCGCTCCAACATGCGTTGCTGCTTTGACCTGCTTCACTGATTGCTTTATTGCAAAGAGCCAAATATTTCAGTTTATAGTCATACATTAAGAACGGTTTGAACTACAGCACCTCACACAGGTCTGTTTATGAAAATATCTGCATTTCACTTAAATAGGTTTGTCCAAAATGAACCTATTGGCATTTTCAACAAGGATAGCAGCGTGGCTAGTTTGGTAGCTACTTGTCTAGCTGCTTGGCATGCTGCTGTGAAACGAGTCTGTGTAGTGAATCAGTAACATGTTAATAGTTTCTAGAGCATTCATTCATTTTCAATAAATTGCAGGAAAGTAGGTAGAACAAGGCAGAGTATATAATTTTAGCTGTAAGCCAGGTACTCTTCTATTTGTACAGTGCAGTACAATGACGGGTTGGTTCCACAATGCTGCCGCGTAGCATTTGTTTCCTGGATTATTTCAGTGTTGTGTGACTGCCAACGATTGTATCCCTGTTGTTATGTAACTTTACCCCCGCTCTCATTTCTTTAGTGGAATTTTTCATTAGACTGATGGTTATCCTCAAAGGACAAAACATTACATTATCAGCAAATGACTGATGTTTTGGCAGCAGAGTTGGGTAATTCAGGGCATCAGGTATTTGCTGGTTGGGGGGTCATGGAAAGCATCTTTCTTTGATGCACACATGCAACAAAGACATGATTTTAGTCCTCAGTTTCTGAACGTTCAAATGGAGACACATAACTGGATTTCTGTGAATACCCACATTAAGGGGTTAATTTCGACTTTCCAAACAAAACCTACTTTCTCACTCACCCCTTGTGGTATCAGGCCATGCAAATAGTTTTGGTTTTATTAGCAAAGGTTGAGTTATCAGTCTCTGAGATTTCTCCTGCCACCCCAGTACAATGAAGCGTTGAAAAGGAGTATTTAAAAACATAACAGCAACTTGTCTTTTCATGAACCTTGTCCAGGTTACTCAGGGTGATCCACATACCTCACTGTCAACAGTTTCCATCGCAGCTACTTAATGCCATAGAAATAGTCCCAAAACAGTGAGGGTCATTGGAACAAAATGCCACAATGAGTTTAAATTTATATTCACTCAATAAGTAATCAAAGTCTGTTGAGTTGTGCTTAAGCTGATTTTGACCCAAAAACAAGTTAGTTCACGCGGTTAAAGCGAATAAATGACAGTTGGAACTAGAAGGGCACTCGGAGAGCAAAGACCTCCGCCAAGGTATGCCCTATCTCACATTGTTAATGTGGTGTGTGAATTTTCCTAGTCGGGAACACATTTTTCTGAATATTCCAACACCACATGAATGCAACACAAATGCACAAATGTCTTAACAAAAGTGAAAAATAATTTGTGTATTTGCCTCGTGATTCGGATCCGCTCCAAAATTGATTGGGTTCTTCCTTAGCCCATGCTACACCCTTCCACCCAGTTTCATGAAAATCGGCCCAGTAGTTTCTCCGTAAGCCTGCTGACAAACGAACGAACGGACAAACCGAAACGAAATGACCTCCTCGGTAGAGGTAATAATCAGAGCATTGCATTTGGTTCTAATTGGCTGTAATTATTGTTAATATAGTTTATTATTGATTGTATACATGCATGTAAACACACTGCTTACCGTTTCTTAGCTCCTTATTAATTTACTTCCCTCTTTTATCTGTCTTTGCTTCATCGTAGGCGTTTGAAGTGGCAGAGACAGAGCTGGGGATTCCCGCCCTGTTGGACCCAGAAGACATGGTGTCCATGAAAGTGCCTGACCGGCTCAGTATCATCACATACGTTTCCCAGTACTACAACTTCTTCAACAACAAGTCTCAAGGTGGGCACAGTCAATTTAGTTGGATTTCGCTTCAAGCGGTGTGAACATAAAATATGTATAATGTTTTGAGGTTAATGTAGTTCATACAATTTGGACCATTTGATGATTTGGATTCAAGGAAAATCAGCATGTAGTGCGTTTCTCATCCAGTCCTAATTTCAGAGACATAAAAACTGTCCACCCTCTGCACATCTTAAGATAGAGCAACTCCTGTAATTTGTGGGTTAGACAAAACAATTTATATAATTTGTTTACATCATTAACTGATGACTTCCTTTCCCGCAGCAAACCCCCCTTGCATGAAAAGGCTGAGTTCTGTCGGTCTGAATGAGCCAGCCCAGAAAAGACCCCCGACCCCTTTGGAAGACAAAGTGGTTGAGTCTGAGGTAAGAACAAGACTTGGCACCAGTGCGCATGTGTTGATGATGATTTTTTACTCTAGGCCACACATAATACCTTTTTCAAAACTGCATTACTGAACTACATTATTTCTGCATAATACTTTACTGGAGCTGCATGTTAACAAGCTGGATTCTCTAAGTAATATATTGTTACGGTGTCCTTTTTTATGCCTGGATGATCGCACTGAAACTGCAAACTTTATTTATTTTTTTATTTTTTTTAAGCATGCTAGTGTGTAAGTGTGTATCTGAAGCCTTGGATTATCTAAGTATAATTCTGCATGTGCTATTTGGGGTGTTAAGTCATCCGATCTGTACAATACAAAACCCATCCTGCCATTGCAGTACAACAATGTCCAACCTCCACATATGTATTTTATAATTCCTACTTCCTATGTGGGCTTTGTGTTGCACAGCAGGGGAAAAGCTAAGCAACCGAGGTAGCGTAAGTCTATAAAGATAGCCTCTGTATCCTGTCTCTCTTTTCTTTCGCATGCCTTCAACTTCTTTCCTCCATTGCCATACTTCCATGTCCTGGTAAACCCCCCCCCTTCAGATGGAAATTCATTCCACTCCCTCCTCTTCCTGCTCTTCTTCCTCCTCACATCTGATCCCCCCTCCACTCTCTGGTCCTGAGCCTAGGCAGTAGGATGGGGGGGTGGGGTGGGCTAGGAGGTGAAAGCGAAAACAGTTAGGTCAGTTTTTTTTTTTTTTCGTTTTTTTTTTTTTAACCATCTCTGTATAAGAAATACTAATCGTTGTAGTACTATCCTAACACTGTGTGTGTGCCAAGTTTTGGAGTGCGCTGCTGCTAACCCCCTTTTTTACTTAACAAGAAAAAACAAATAAAAAAAATAACCCAAATATAACCTGAAAACCATATATCAATCCTAATATTCATATCCAAAATGTGACTCTCAGATATTATTACATTTTTGTATCAATGACGATGATCAAAGGATGTTTTAAAAAGTAATGCAGTAATGGACCACGTGATTCGATGAGCAGTAGATGTTACAGTAACTAGCTGTAGCTAGCTAAAGAAAATGAACAATCCACATCCTCAAATCCTGACTCCGTGTTTGATCTCCCCCCCCCCCATTACTTTCCATCTTCCCCCCCCTCCCCCCCCGACGTGTCCTCACTGTCCCCTCCCTGTGAACAACGTCCCGGTTGCCTGCGCTAGCCGAGCCGGCCCGCGCCGACCGGTGTAGAAGCGGTTGCAGACGTCAAGCGCAGCACGCTGAGCAGCACCTGCGCCGCCTGCCAGAAACATGTCCACCTGGTGCAGAGGTTTCTGGTGGACGGCAAGCTCTACCATCGCAACTGCTTCAGGTGAACACTGTACCTGTGTGTTTTAGTGTGTGTGTGTGTGTTTTTTTTTGCCATGAGTGAGCTGTGGAGCCATATTTCAATGCAAGGAAAAAATATATCCTCTTTTGAGTTTCTTAGAGTGATTTTTTTCCTTAAGATTTTAGTCCTGGCTGATTTGGTGGTTACTGGTGGTAACAAGTAACCTGACTCCGCCAGATGGATTGCTTCGCATTTGCTCGGCATATCCATCGGGGAACTTTCCGTTGGAGAACTTTTGGGAAGGGGCGGAAATACTGGTTAGCTGATTGGATGAACCATCTGTCTATTACCTATGTTGGTGATAGATGGGCCAAATCAACCAATCACATCCACGAAGCGTATGAAAATACAACCACAAGCCCGCACCTGCTGCTGCAGCAGGCAAAGCATAGCTCGTTAGCTCAGCATGCAAACATGTCGGTAAAGGATATTTGCCGTTTGTGTAACGAGAATTTAGGAATAAAAAACACCATTTCAGGTTCACGGACCATATTCCAAAAGAAGGATCCAAGATAAAAAAAGCATTAGCGAGCGGCTACCGCTGTCTGAAAATCCTGGTTAGCTGATTGGATAAACCATCGTGTCTATCACCACCTAACCCACCTCAAAACCAACGCTGATTGGCCCGGTCGTTTGGCTAACGGCTCCAAATTTTCTCTGCCTCAAGATGCCAGATTGATCTGCGAGTGGAAAACTGGAGCTCGCGAGATCAGGACGGTCTCACGAGGCTAGGTAACAAGTGTGATTGATTTACTACATAAGAGCCACTGGTGTATCCATTTACAGAGAAGCCAGCCACACAAACTCACTTTTTATTTTTTTAAGAAAGAAGCCAGACAATTATTTTCCATTATGCCATGAGCAGCGCTGGCCATGTTTTTACTAGCTGAATGTTTTTAATGTGAGCAAGGAAAATGGCGGACCCCGTCACAACAATTAAAAGTACCATACAGAGAGGTAATTAGAGATTGTTTGTTTGACTACTGCTGGAAAAATTATAGCCACAAAGTGTCAAACACTGGATTTGATTCTGTGAAAATGTTAAGGATTGTAACTGCAGAAATGAAGGAGTTAACGGTTAGAGTTTTTGTACATATCAAACAATCCCAGACTGCTGTGCGTATTATTTGAACAGACTTTTGCTCATGTTATTAATCTTTTGTGTCTGTGTATCTCAACAGTCTTCATGGCCCATTGAAGGTCTTACTGTCATCCTGTGTCATTTTTGTCTCAGGTGCGTAGAGTGTCACAGCACTTTGCTCCCTGGATCCTACAAATTAGGAAGCAACTCCGGGGCCTTGGTCTGTACGCATCACCTTGCAAGGCACGCCTTAGCCAATCGGAACGGCCGGCTAGATCTTAGTGAGAGACCAGTGGCAGGTCAGTCTGCCAGGATTGGTCGCAGCGCAAGTCCTCGCGCCTCGCCCTCTGAGAGGGACCGGACCGAGACTCCTTCTCCAGTAAGCCAAACGACTGACGCGGCCGTGCCTACCGACGACTCTGCCACAGGCGCTGCTGTTACGGCAAATGCGGCCGACTCTTTGGAGACGGCAAAAGAGGTGGATGGAAGTGGCGAGACAGAGGTGATCCCACGCTCTGCTTCTCCTCCCAACCCTTTTGACGAGAGCGATGAAGAGGAGGAAGAGGTGGAGAAAGAGGAAGAGACTAAAACACCAGCCGAATTAACCACCAACGAGGACCTTCCTTCCACGCCGATCAGTCGTCATGAAGGTGCCAGTCGGCCGGTACCGGCCCCCCGCCGGGTCCCTGAGCCCACCCCTCCTCCTCCTCGCCCTGCCCCTCGGGTTCGGCTACCCCGTACGGCAGACGGCCCTCCAGTCGGTGCGTGCTCACCGCAGAATATAAATGATTCTAGATGAAATTAGGATCTGTTGATAATGTTCATCCTCACATTTTTTTGTTCTTGAAATCACAGGTGAATCCCAGAAGCCTCCGATTCCTCCCAAACCTCGAGAAAGATCCCAGTCTCCTGGAAGGTAGCCAAACCTCTCTTAAATGCCTCTTTTTTTTTTCCTGTCCATTCCCAACCACTTCATCGACCTTGTTCATATCATTGCAGTCCTTCTCTGTCTCAGTTCTGAATGGCATCTTGTTACAGCATGTATTTGTTTGCCCCTCCCTGCCTCCATTTGGATGTATTTTGTTGTCTTCCCCTCTGTGACCCCTCCATCACTATCTGTGTATCTCACTGTCCAGCCTGTCCGGTGGCACCCATAAACCCAAAGACCCACCTTGGCTCGCCCTGGTCCAATCAGAAGCCAAGAAGAAGAAAGCCCCTCCCCCTCCCCCTGTCGGACTGGCAACCCCTCCCAATACAGGCTCTCTGTCCTCTCTCAAAGGGGAGGGCTCCAGGCCCAGCACGCCCCCTCCACCCTCCAACCCATTCGAGGACGATGAGGACAATGATGAGAATGGCGAGGCAGAGGAAGAAGAGGGGAGCGCAGGAAGTGCCATTCCATCCACAGTTGTGGCTAGTCACCCCTGGTACAGCATCTCTCAGGCGGCTGACGCGCCAGCAGCAGACACTCCCCCCAGTGGAGGAAGCTCGTCCCGCTCCGCCAGCCCCGGGAGCGCTAAGAGCAAGAAACGGCCGGCACCTCGCGCTCCACAGCCACCTGCAGGGCACCAGGGTCAGTTTTTTTTTGTACTAACATTCAACCGTGCTTTGTGATTTATCTAGCAGCTGTTTGTCCTCTGTACAGGAATGCAATGCAAAGACAAGACTGACTCTATTCATTCATTCTATACATTTGACTTTAGTACCTTTACTGTCCTCTCACCTCACCAGTAGGTCTATACTTTATGGAGACGTGAAAACATGCCAGTCTAATGTTACCCTTTAGGTGGTACGGTAGAAATGTGTCCGTTTGTGGAGGAGAACATGCGTTTGCTCATGTTGTATATCCCTACACTGCTGCTACTTGTTTCTGAAGAGGAGTATTTGGACATTTATTGGAAAACAACTCTTTTAATGCAGTATTTCAGCTTCATGGAAGGGTGTCCACATCGTGTATACCTTTTGGCAATTTTTAAATAAAGTTTTATTTAATGTTTAGTTCAGTGACCCTGGGTGGCAGCATGTGATACGCATGCTTTATTAGATTTAAGTCACGTGATTGACTTAACCCAAAACTTCTTTGATTCAACGTGACATCATGACTTAGCGTAAACATACACCCCACTTTATCTGTACGCATTTTGAGCTATCCGCGTGTATGTCTACGCTGTATACAGCGGACAGCAGGCTGCAACGTACACGCCACTTTCTAAAGCCACGTGGCGTGTTATCGCGAGGCTCCGTGTTCTCGTGAGGCTACGGTTGGGTTTAGGGAACGTCACCCGCGAGTTGGGTTTAGGAAAAGAAGAACCGGTTGGGTTTTGGAAAAGAAGAACGGGGCTGGGTTTAGGAAAAGAACAAACGTGGAAAGGAAATATCACACGCGGGACACGATCCCCGCTCTCTGGGTGAAAGTCTTGTGTTTGACCCATCCTCCACCCCGACCAACGTCCCTATGCAGATTTTCGGCCTTTCATACTACTCGCTACGGCGTCAATTCACACGCAATCGCAATGTAATGTAAGTCAATGGAGGCCAAACGGCATTGATAAACACGCTAAAAAGCGAGTATGCATCTTGAAACACGCCAATAATGGCATACGAATTGGCGAGTCCTACATAGGCCACTTCATGAGATTTGAGTTTGATTGCTTTGACCATATCTTTCAGATTATTGCCTTGCGTGCGTGATGAATGCAGTCCAATGGCTTTTGATGCATTTGAATTAGTTTGAGCAAACAAGATGTTTGTCGTATCTGATCCGTAAACAGGTTTCTGACTGTAGTGTTATCTGGCCTTTGTAATCTTGTGGTAACCCTCATGTTATGCTGATGTAGACTTGTCTTCCTGTGGAGTGTTCTCAACCTGTTGTGCTGGTGCTGTCATGGCCTACCAGGTCCTTCATATCTGCATATCTGAGTTTCTCATTGTGTTATTCCTTCACGACAACGTAACACGTGATTTGAATACATTATTTTTGCCGTATCAGATTCTTCAGCCTCATCATCAGTCTGCTTCACTGCCTCACTGACAAGTCCTCATGTAAAGAGACAATAACAGGCACTAGGGCTACAACTAACGGTTATTTTCACAGTTGATTAATCTGTTGATTATTTTCTCGATTAACCAATGAGTCGTTTGGTCTATAAAATGGCGATCAGTGTTTCCCGAAGCCCAAGATGACATCCTCAACTGTCTTGTTTTGTCCACAGTAAAAAAATATTCAGTTTACTGTCACAGAGGAGTGAAGAAACTAGAAAATATTCACATTTACGAAGCTGGAATCAGAATTTTTCCTTTTTTTTTTTTTTTTTTCAACCCCCATAAAAAATGACTCAAACCGATGACTCGATTATCAAAACAGTTGCTGATTAATTTATTAGTTGACAACTAACGTAATAATCTTTGCTGCTCTGACAGGCCCCACACAAATGCAGTTATCATACCTACAATCAGCTTTATACCCATAACTTTCTCTTTTGTAAATTTAGTAACTCAGAGACCAAACACACCTTTCGTACAGTTTACAAAATGTGAAGGGCTTCAAATCCTTAACAGTGTATTCCTTGTGGAGTCAAACACCCTCCAATTTTAAAATTGGCACTTCAGCACAGTTAAACTGAAAGAGAGAGAGAGAGTGGGATGTTGTACATAGATGTTCATTGTTTTTTGCTCCCCTTCCCCCCTCCACTCTCCATTTCAATCTGTCTCAACTACTTTGATTTCTGCTTTTTTTAATTATTTTTTCTTCCTTCTTTCCTCCTCAGTTTTCCCTCCCTCTCAGTCCTCCTCTTGCTCTCCCTCTCCAGCTCTGAGCACAGAGAGTCTGTCCTCTGGCTCGGACCACAGCTCCTCCCACCCCCCTGCGGGTGGCAGTGCCAGCAGCGACCAGGAGCACGCCTTCACCAAAAGTGTGTCGGAGCCTTCCATCTGTTCACCGTGTGACTCTGCGGCGTCTCCTTCCTCCTCCTCCTCCTCCTCCTCGACCGGGCGCCTGCCTCATCCTTCCCTAAGCCCCTACCCTTCTCCCATGCCGTCAAATGCCAGCTCAGCTCCGGCCACCCCACAGACCAGTCGCAGTTTTGGGAGCCAAGGGGCCGGAGCCCCACCACCACCACGACCCCCAACAACCCCCAGCCCATTGGCCTCAGAGGCCACCCAATCACACAATAAGGTAATAGGTCCATCTCCAATTAAAGCCAGAGAAGCAATACCCCTGGGCCTTTGTACATTCTGTTACAACTGTATCTCTTTTCTGACTTTAGCGGATCTGTAAGGAGAACCCGTTTAACAGGAAGGCTTCCCCCTCCCCTGCTAAATCCAAAACCAAACCACCAAAAGGCCCTCGTCCTGCCAGACCCCCGGCCCCCGGCCATGGCTTCCCTCTAATCAAACGCAAGGTAGAAAAACTCAAGAGAACACATAAGACCTTTTTCAATGGAATTCCATTGCCAGGCAACAGTCTGGCCCCTTGTTAACTTCCTGTCAGTTGATGTCATTCACATACACGGCAACAGGAAATCAACTTGGGGCCATTTTAGAATGTGTATGTTTACAGCTGTGAAATGGTCTGTATGCTTTTAGCGTAGAGAGAGAAATTCTAGATTGGATGAAGAAGTACTCAAATGGTCCCTGTCGTCCAAACATCCATCCAGGTGCAGTCAGACCAGTACATCCCAGTGGAGGACATCCACGGGGAGATGGGGCAGCTGGAGAAGCAGCTGGACGAACTGGAGCAGAGGGGAGTGGAGCTGGAGAAGAAGCTGAGAGACAACCCCAACGGTGACACGTCACACTTATTGTTAATGGAGTTCCTTCAGTACGAGTTGAAGCCCAGTGAAACGTCACAAAGATAGGAAACTGTCTCCACACGCAGTACAGTGCATAAACGTTAGGTTCACTATATTCCAAATTGAAAACTTTACTAAAGCATACATAGCTCACAAAAGTATTATAAAGGATTAAGAAAAGACAACCTATCACCTAGAGAAAATAAATGGGGAGTAAAAAGGCAAGATTCCTTGATTTTACCTGAAAGATCAGTGTATAATAATAGAAACAAAAAAAATCACATCTCTGTGTTCCTCTTGTGCGTTGTCAGATGAGGATGAGGAGCACCTGTTGGTGGACTGGTTCACTCTCATCCACGAGAAACACCTTTTAGTGCGACGAGAAGCCGAGCTGGTCTACACGTAAGTATCAGACTGCAGCAAGGGGCAAATGTTAGGATGATAAGCCTTCAATGCCAGTCTCTCATTTCTCCAACTCTGGGAGTTGGGTAATAGTTGGTATGAGAAGCAGAGCTGTAACATCCAAAATGTAGCTGTACAATTAATTGTCTCAGAAATAAATGCGATTAACAATTAATTGTCTCTTTCAGTCAAATTTAAAAAATATTTATTACTTTCTTTTTTTTTTTAATTAAAGTTTTGAATGAATTCTAGGATACATCTTTTGTTTATATTACTGTCATGTGACCCAGATAATGTAATAACACAAGTACACAGCCTATGAAGTAAACCACGCCTCTTTATTATCATAACATTTATTTTCTAACTGTATCCCCCACTCGTCGTTTTTGTTGCTATGAACGTGTATAGAGCCAAATGCCAACAACTAACAATTGAAAGAATAATAAAAATATATAGTCTGACCAATAATCACTTGAAGCTACATTGTGTAAAAATTTCTCCCATCTAGCGGTGAAATTGTATATGACAACAAACTGAATATTACTTTCTAGCCCTTCCTCCTACGGTGGCCGAACCCAAAATTAGCTCTCTCTCCATCGTTTACACGCAGCCGTTCTAGCCACTCCAATATTAGCTTAGGTCTTGTTGCGTTGCCGTTTTAATTCTCTTTTTCGCTTCCCTGGCGAGTAATCTCCCCCTTGTGTTCGTCACGGTGCCAATAGGTGTAAGAAGGCGAAAGGCGGAGGTATGTCCCTCTTTGGCTAATGTATTTCATTCGAGCAAATAGCTCATATGTATTCTGAATGATTCTAAATGGCAGATTACGAGAATACTTTGATTAGTTGGTGGAAGTAATTATGCATGAATGAGTACATATTTGTGAAAGAACAAAGGTTTTTTTTTTGCTAAGAATCGACTCAAAAAAATGACACAATGTGGGTTTAAATAATTACAAATTGGCGTATCTCAACAAAATCAACAATTACCAGTTGTACGCTTTAAGACCTCAACTAATGTTAGCAATTAATTGCGGTTAAACAAAGAAACCAGGATTATGTAAAGAAACAATTATGTAATAATTGTTACAGGCCTACTGAGAAGTTTTTTAGGAATAGTTCCCCCAGCTTTTTGTAGTTGCAGCTGACTTATTAAGTGTGGCTAATCGGCCTAGTCCCTGTGCTTGAAACAAATCAAGCATGGCTAGTTACAGTATTCAGGAAGGACGAGATCTTTTCTCTGTTGCAGCCTCTTTTTTTTTTTTTTTTTTTTTTTTTTTTTTTTTTTTTTTCAAATATAGGCTCATATATTTTTTACATTAAGACTTGACAAAAAGAAGTGTAAAAGTACAGTAGTAAATAGGTTACCAGTGTGTAACGTACTGTGTAAATGTTGCTCACTGCAGAGCGAAGCAGCAGAACCTGGAAGAGAGGCAAGCTGACGTGGAGTATGAGCTGAGGTGTCTTCTCAACAAACCAGGTGGGTTTGGCCTCAAGACAACTTTAGTCCGATTCATTGCATGGATTTGTGGGAGCAATGCTTGACTCATGTTACAAAGAAAATACATTGAGACAACTTTTTTTTTGGATTTTAATAAATCAATGCAGTGTGTGCAGGAATTGACTTTTTTTTTCCCCCTTTTGGAATCATGTTCTATAATATTTTTTTTCCTATTAACAGGAGCTAAACTTTCTAGTAGAATTTAGATACACTGCTCAGACATGCAGCACACTGATTGACAAAGAACTCACAAAACGGATTTATTTATTTTCTTCTCTTCCTTTTTCTCAGAGAAAGACTGGAGCGAGGAGGACAAGAGTCGGGAGCAGGAGCTAATGGCTGAGCTGGTTACCATCATTGAACAGCGCAACCAAATCGTCAACAGCATGGACCAGGACAGGCAGAGGTAATCTGACTAAGCCATTAACTGTGTACCTCTGCGGTGATACTCTGCAACTACTAGCACTCTAACAGTCCTTCTTTCACAGGGAAGAAGAGGAGGATAAACTTGTGGAGGCCATGCTGAAGAAAAAAAAGGTAGGGTGAAGAGTTAAGCCTCATCCGTAGCAGATTAAAGATTCTGTAGATAAGAGCATTCATTAAACCTAAAATGTAAAGGCGGCATGCCGCTCTTCCATCTCCCATACTTAATTCATTCTTCTGATTATAGAACCGATGTGCATCTTAATGTGATTTTCTGTCTTTTTTTTTTCCCCCTTTCTCATCAGACTTCCATAAGGATCCGGACGTTGACCAGCAGAAGAAAAAAGGGGCAAAGTTCAAACCCATTAAGGTGCTCAAGCGGCTGAGCCATAAAGGAGAACCAGGCAAGAGCCCCCGCAAGGAGAAAACACCATAGAAAGGGACGCATCCTCCTCCAAGAGGATAGGAGACGGTTTCCTATATAACGGTGTCATTAATGACTTGGAAGTGCAACCCAGAATCCATTCCCTGCTCCCATCTTACTTGATGCTTCTCCAAAAACAAGTCTCTTCAGTGACTATTTTTTAGTTGCCTCCGTGTGTTTTAAAGAGACAAGATAACAACTCAACCTCTTTTTAAGAGCGGACGTGTTTGTAAGCTCTCTGGCCTTTCAAGCCAGTGAACTGTACACTGCACTGATTAGTTGTGTGTTGCTTCACTATCCTTGCGTTGCCCAGCATGTCTGCCCTGTAGGCCTTTTATCAAGGTTCAGCAGAGGTGTGACTCGGCAGTTCACTTTGAGTGAAGTCAGTTGGATGCACGTTGATCCCTCATATCTATAAGTTTTAAATCTGTTCCTGGCTTACACTCGTTGAATACCTGTGTCCTCTGCTCCTCGATTCCAAAGGTGAGTAACAGAATATCTGAGGTTTCATGTCAACAAGGGTTTGAGCCTGTGGTACGAGTGAGAGTAAAACTTTTTTTTTTGATGAGCTCTGCTTTAAATCTTGCAACATCTACCCTTGAAAAGCTCTATTGACAATGGATACCTAAGTTTTTCTAGCTGCTATGTTATGATCGTCTGTGGTTTCCTTGTTTAGTTTCTTCTGGGACAGTTTTGCGATGGTGTCATTTATGTAAATGTATATCATCAAAGACGTGGATAAACGTAGATACAGTATTAATGTGTGTGTGTGTGTGACTGGAAACAAAGTGGGAGACTTAAAATCAGATTGATTTAGAAAATGTGAGGTCTACAGGAGAGCCTTGTAGAAAGCATTCAACTGCAGATGTCAGAAAGTTTAATATGAAAGGTCACACATGTTATAATGAATATTAGAAAAGGCAGATATACAGTTTTTTGACAAATGTAGCGAAGCACCAGCTTATAACTGTTTTAACCATTGGGGAAAACCTCAATATGCAATCATTAATTTATATTTTACTATGCCTTTCTGTATGTTTCCATGTTTTGCCTTAAAAGTGGATAGGAAAGTAATGTGTTCATGTTTGTACGAGTGCCATTTATTTAATTGCATGCATGGATGAGCGTCATTTGAGCTTCTGTAAATGTCAGTATGTTTACTCATTCTGTTCCTGTTCCGTCAGTTAGATTGTATATCTGTGCCTGTCTTCCTGTCCAGCTGGAACCAAGGGCTTCTGTAGCACCACAACTGTCAGCTATACATTGTCCTAAAACGGCAGCAGGATTATAAAAAAAATACTGACACTGGAAGGCAGAGGAATAAAATAACTCCATGAAAAGTAGTTCATGTTTCTTGTAAGTTTAATGCTTTCACAGCATGATGCCACAGTTGTGTCTTCACTGCTGTGCAGCGGGTCAGCTGAAACCTCTTTGCAGACATTACTACCAAATTCATTATGTCGCACTTAACTCGACCCATTCATAATCTGAATTTGAGGTTGTATTGCTTGCACCTGATTTCCAAGTCATTTCCAAGTGCTCAGTCAGTGGCAGTGAGTCTTCTCTCCTACGGTCTCTTTCAAATCCATTGTTTCTGTCATCTGTTCTGCAGTCTCCCCTTTCCTCTCAGACATCATTTCATCCTTGTTGGGACTGCGGGCCTTATCCAACACCTGCAGTTCTCGAATCCTCTGTTATTGGAGTCGCGACACAGCACAGGTTTAGGTCAATTGCAGGTTCAGATATCTGAACCTAAATGCCTGAATACAGACTGGCAGTAATGCTATATTAAGGATCTATTTACTTTGCTATTGCTCTGTGTCCGTATCTAATTATATTATTTAAAAGAACATCACACTAAACAATAAATCAATGAAGTTAACAC
Organism: Perca flavescens; assembly: GCF_004354835.1. Classification (NCBI taxonomy): domain Eukaryota; kingdom Metazoa; phylum Chordata; class Actinopteri; order Perciformes; family Percidae; genus Perca; species Perca flavescens. The sequence goes on along the minus strand of NC_041332.1, from coordinate 32,752,270 downwards.
CTGTGTTACCAAAAGATTTTTTAAAACCCAGGACAGTATAATGCAGACTTATAGTGAGCCAATATGTAAGCCATTCCCTGTTTACCTGTGATATCTCAGTGGTGATGATGTTGATGTACTGCTTCTCCAGACCCAGAGAGGTCATATCTGCCAGAAACTGTCTTCTCTCCTCTATCTCATCCAGAACTACAAAAGAAACAAACAACTTAATATTAGATTCAGGCTATTTAAGGGCCACTTGATATTTTTAGTCACAGAACAGAACTTAGTTCAGGCTGAAATGAATCGAAACGGACGCTCATGACTGCATTGACTTAATTCACATATGGTGTGTTTCTATTCGGGTTATAATGGGAACAATTCCTCTCTGTAACTATCCTACATCATCTATTTCTGTGCACACAGCCCCACCTTCCTGATACTCGTCTTTCTGCTCTGCCACTTCTAGGTTCCGACATGCACGAACATTTTGGAAAGCTGCAACTGTTGGCTCTTCTTTTCCCGTTGCCAATATGTTCTGAAGCCTCCTCTTCTCTTTCTCCGAGTCCCCTAGGGTAAAACGGAGAAAACATGAGTGACAAGGACACTAAATGTTTGTCAGGATGCAGAAAATAAACCAAAAAAATAAAGTCACCCAAACTTTAGTGAGGAATGACCAACAGCAACTGTTTGCAATATAGGCCTGTCAAAACACATGAATGCAGAATTAATTACGGTGTCAACTTCAACAACATACTTATAGGACCAGGATGGAACTTTTCTCTGACATAGCTGTTCCCAGAGCGACAAGATTCAGCGCTGCGTCTCTGAGGATTGCCTGGCAGACGTTTCTGAACAGATTTACTGGTTTTAGGCTGAGGGGCAGAAGCTGGTGATGTGGACTCAGAGGTCAGTGGTAGAGCAGCTCCATCTAGGGGGGAAAAGTTAAAGTTTTTAGTATGTGTTGGTTTTATTGCTTCATTTTTTTTTTTTATATGCTAAATGTGCTGGTTTTACTGTAAATTGTCTGAGTATCATGTAAAGCGCTATTTATATAAAATGTATTATTACAAAATGTAGTACAGTAAAGCTTAATATTTGAAAAACATAAGAGCACCCCTATTATCATATATATACTATCTGAGTCACGATTATGATATAATCTGGATTTGTTTCACAATATGTCATGAACTGAGTTTTGCAATAATATGTGGCAAACTATCGTGGTTAGTACTATCACACACATTATCATCTTATTGCATTCCCCAACCTCTCATCCAAAGGTCTACTTACTCTTGAGGCATTCGTTGATCTGTTTTCTCTGGAGGTTGGTGAGTTTTGATTCCTGCATCATTACTGAGCACCAAGAGAGATAATTATTACAAGTTCAAAGCACAAGCCTACACAATAAGTGAACTGCACACACACACACACACACACACACACACACACACACACACACACACACACACACACACACACACACACACACACGTATGTACCCAGACATACAGTATACATCCTATTACATCCTGTGTTTGTGTGTTTACCAGTCACACCTAAACATCCACACTAGAATATCAACAAGTGCATCATCTCACATCTCAGCAGATCCTGGGTCTCCTTGCTGTACTGGGTGGCTCTGGGGTTGTTCCACAGTCCTCTGCCATCTCTACTCCGTGAGGTCTCCATCTGCAACCTCAAAGACATGATCAGCAATCTCTGGGGCTTATACTTAGGGTTATCTCTGTACATTGAAAGCTACATCTCAGATTTCCTTTGTGAACTGGAACACATCACTAAACAGGGAGACAGGCTGTGTATGGATGCCATGACAAACGCTGGAGCTGCTCCATAGGCATTGGATGACAAATCCTAAACACTATAAAACAGCAGCTGTTATATTGACTTAATGGGACATGGGGGTATTTTCCGAGTCACAGCTGGCTAACATATAATTAAAACGATATGGATGTAATATTATGTAAAATAAAAATAATTCCAAACTGAACAAAAATTAATTAAATTCTTGACTTCGTTCAAAACTCTTTATATACAGTCTATGGTTAAAACATGGATGTATTATATTGACCTTTTCAAACCAAACTCACTGAAATGGCACAATGTAACGTTAGCTAACGTTAAGCTAAATTGTGTTGACATAAACTAGCGTTACGTTAGTGCGCTTAGCTAACGTTAGCTGCTAGGTGGCTAACATTAACTGTCAGAAGCAGAAGGGTAAGAAGTTGACTCTACATGTAAGAATCATGTGAAAAGGAAGGATATGACTTAAAAATACTGGAAAGAACTTACTCAAACACTTCTTTAGTCCTTTGTAAACACTTAGCTACCGCTAAAGATAGCTAATTTCGGTCGAGACAGCCGCGTCGGTCCGTTGCTATAGCAACCAAGTAGCAACAAACACTTCCGTCAAAGCTGCTACTGATCGCAGTTTGGGGGCGACATAGTATGTCGACTGAAGTGCTAAAAATGTCATAGTAGTATGTTGAAAAAATCTGAACAAATTCATAGTATCAAATGTCATAGTATAGTATGTCTAAAAAAAGTGTTAAAGGGGTGATAGAATGGTTATATACAGTATTTCACGCTTTTCCTTAAGGTTTTCTAATAGGGTATGTAACATTGGTTGGGCTGAAAATGACTCTTTTGCTGTTTTGTAATGAGGAGTTGAGACGTCGTCAACTTTTAGCTTTGTGTGACTTTCCTTTGGACATTTGACTAAAAAATAAATCATTCTCCCAACCTAAGACAGCCTATCTTCTAACAGACTGAGCTAGCATACTATTGTATGTCATAGTATGTCGAAAAAAGTCATAGTATAGTACGGTATGTCAAAAAAATCCTTAAAAAGTCATGGTATAGTATGTAGAAAATTGTTTAATTGTATTTTTTTATTCTGTATGTTGTACAAATATAAAAACCAATCAAAAAAAAATCATAGTATAGTTTGTATAGAAAGTTGAAAAAAAATCCTTAAAGTCATAGTATAATGTTGGAATCAAACTCCCAACCTTAGACTCCCCAACCTGACTTCTATTGTCATGGGGTTACCCCATGCCCTCATTTTATGGTGCGTTCTTTTTGTCTTGTAATCGCGACTAGTAGCTTGAGTGTCAAAATGAATAACCGCGGGTAGGCTACTGCTCTGCTTTCTGCTCAAGACTCTAGCGTCTCTAGCCAATTTCAGCTGCACAAGCTACCAAATAACTAATTAGGCGGTATTTAACTCATAATAAGACTGCAGTATACAGTGCTATGTATACGACTTATTCATTTGGTTACAACAAAGACAAAAGTGCTTAAAATTGTAGAAAACCACAAAGTTTACTACGTGTGATGCACAACGTAGCCATCTTTGAAAGTGAACTTGGGATCCTCTCATTGACATATATATAAGGGTCCTCTTATGGAGTTATATTCCTGAGTTCAGACGACTTGATGAGTCGTATATACGACCTCGGGGGCGTTCTTTTAGCAACTTCCGGTTCATAACTCCGGAAAACGACTCGTAGATCGACTTCGGTGGACAAAAAGAACGCACCATAAGCCAGTGGTAGTATTGGTCCTAGCATGCTAAGCTAACCCTAGCATGAGTGTTACCATATGACAGTTAGCATTAGCATTACTATTAGCATGTGGGCTAGCATCAATGGACACATGGCTTGTCATGTTATTTCCTTTCAGTGTATTTAAGTACTAGTTGAAAGAGTAGAAATCATGATTTGATAAATACAACACATACACAGTTAATTTCAAGTCATTTATTTTAGGTTATTGGATTTACCCAAGGTCATCCAAATGTTTGCATGTCTCATTCACCTGTTCTCATCTTCAAGGCAAGGCAAGGCAAGGCAGCTTTATTTGTTTAGCACATTTCAGCAACAGGGCAATTCAAAGTGCTTTACATAAAACATTAAAGAGCAGTTAGAAAACAATTAAAAACAATAATATAAATAAATTCCATAATAAATAATAAACAAATTAAAAACATTAAAAGACAAGAATAAAATTGATAGTGCAGTATAAGAATAAAAGTTACAGTGCAGTATAAGAAATTAAAGTTACAAATAAAATAGATTATTTAAAGAAAAGCAACATCAAAAAGATAGGTCTTTAGCTTAGATTTAAAAGAACTGAGAGTTGCAGCAGACCTACAGGTTTCTGGGAGTTTGTTCCAAATATGTGGAGCATAAAAACTGAACGCTGCTTCCCCCTGTTTAGTTCTGACACTGGGGACAACAAGTAGACCTGTCCCAGACGACCTGAGAGGTCAGGTTGGGTCATAATGTAGTAACAGATCAGAAATGTATTTTGGCCCTAAACCGTTTAGTGATTTATAAACCAGTAAAAGTATTTTGAAATCAATTCTTTGAGGCACTGGAAGCCAGTGTAGAGACTTCAGTACGTGAGTGATGTGATCCACTTTCTTGGTCTTAGTGAGGACTCGAGCAGCAGCGTTCTGAATCAGCTGCAGCTGTTTGATTTCCAGATCCTGCTGAGACATAAGTCCTTTAACCCTTGATATATTTTTAAGGTGATAATAGGCTGATTTTTTAATTATGTTAACGTGGCTTTTAAAATTTAGGTCTGAGTCCATGACTACACCAAGATTTCTGGCTTTGTCTGTTTTTTTTAACATTGTCGTTTGAAGCTGAGCGCTGACGATTTCGATCGTTCCTCTTTTGCTCCAAAAACAACCACTTCCGTTTTTTCTTCATTTAATTTAAGAAGAAGTTCTGGCACATCCAATCATTAATCTGTTCAATGCACATATTTAATTGTTGTATTGGGCTATTGTTCCCTGGTGATAAGGTTATGTAAATTTGTGTGTCATCCGCATAACTATGGTAACTTATTTTGTTGTTTTCCATAATCTGAGCCAGTGGAAGCATGTAGATGTTGAACAGAAGAGGCCCCAGAACTGAGCCTTGGGGAACTCCGCACGTCATATTTGTATGCTCAGATGTATAATTACCTATAGACACAAAGTAGTCCCTATTCTTTAAATAGGATTCAAATCACTTTAGTACTGAGCCAGAAAGACCAACCCAGTTTTCCAATCGGTCAAGCAATATGTCATGGTCTACCGTATCAAATGCAGCACTGAAATCAAGTAATACTAGCAGTAATACAAGCAGGGATCTTGGTTGAAGCGGCAAACAGAAAGTGACAGAGTCTGGAGTAAGTTATAGGGGGGGGAAGACCTGGAACGGTCCAAGTGTAAGCCAGTACCGAGGGGGGTACTGGAGTGCCTAAAGTTTTCTGTTTTGAGAAGCTTGTTCAGCATGTAACATTACATTTCTGGTTTTATAGTTGGTATATTGTGTATTAATGTAGCCAGAAATGTTTTGGAATGTTGAGGTAACATGATGGGGTTTGATTGATTTCCAATTAACTTTGGTTTGTCTTGTAGGGGGGGCTTCTGGTATAAAGGGAGGAGGCAGAGGCTTCTCTGGGCAGAACAGTTTTGGCCTGGAAGGGTGCAGGTGCTAGAGCCCAATAGTCAGGGCCTGATTTAAGCTTTTGTATTGTTAAATATTTGTTTGGTATGATAATTTGAATAGTTTGTACTTAGTTTCCTTGTGGTTTTGTTTTTGATAGTTTTGATATATTTTTGTAATAATTCATCCTTGCACTACTGCACTTTCCCCGTGAATGGGGAAGAAATAAAATGAAGCACCCGGTGAAGAACTCCTGAGTCCAGGGGCGTTTCCCAATATGTGTTCTTCTATTGACTTGTGTTCTTGTGTCCCTGTGAAACGTCAACTCGTGTTGCCAAAGTACTGTCCCAATACGCAAGTTCCCATTTCGCAAAGAACAGTTAAAATTCCCAGATGTATTCTTGACACGCCCATTTACCGAGGATACATGGGTTGGTAACTTGTATGAACTTCGCAGCACCTGTATCCCAACATTCATTTCGGCATTCAATGATGGTTGGATTTCCAGTACATAAACAGCCCAAAAACGGTTTAGATTTCGAATATAGGCAGTCTTGCGAAAATCTTTGCCGAATTGACAATTTGCTCCAAAGTTTTCGGAGTTTTCGAAGCTCCATAAATTGACGCGGCCGCCAGCTTGCGCCTGCCGGGGCCGCTAGCTCGGCGCTCGGACAGTCACACTTGGAGACCCCGCTGCAGGACCCCAGAGGTCTTTTAGACCGGTTCCGTAAATAAGAGGCTTTTATTTCATCGTTGACGGATCGTTTGTTTAAATATCACAACACATGTCCATCATAAGATTAACGGGAACCTGTGTTAACTGTCTTTTTGGAGTTAAACTCAACACACACACACACACACACACACACACACACACACACACACACACACACACACACACACACACACACACACACACACACACACACACACACACAGGAGAGATATACCATAGACTGTATATTATATGAGATATACCTGTTTCTTTTCGGGAGACTTGTTTAAATTATGCCATAGGCTATAGCCTACATTATATTTTGTATTTAGTTCATATTTTTGGTGTATTTGTTTTCTGATTTATTAGAAGTTGAGTTTCAGTCTGTATGATAAATGAACAGTTGTACATAAAGTGGTAACATGCTATGACATGTTATGTAGACTAAAGGGGAGACACCAATCTTTATAATTTGAATTTCTAATTTCCATCTCCCTGGGCATATACGGTGCACTACAATAATATAGAAATGATAATTCCACATAATACTAATAGGAGCACATAGGACACACCAGTGCATATGCCTATTTATTTTTTCTATTTAAACTGACTTAAACTTATACACTAATAATAGGGATCGCGTTCCACTCTTTTGAATAAGTAAAGGGTGTTTAAGCTAAACCATAAACAATAAAATTAAAGCTCAATTAGTTTTATTTTTCAATATTATTGCAATAGTTGTAGCATTATGAGGTTTTCTTGTCCGGAGATTGTTTTAATACAAAGTGGTTATATTGTTGTGTTTTTTATATCTAGCTGGTATTTTGGAGCCCTGCAGGTAGCCTCTGTGCTGGGGGTGTTGAGCAATAACAGGAAGAATGCATCGTCTCAAACTGTTAACAGCGTTTTCTGTGCTTGTGAACTTGCGCATTTATTCTTACAAGAACAACCAGCAAGAACGTTCTCCCCAAGAACACAAGTCCGTACTTTGCATTCTTGGTATTGAGAAACGCCCCATGTCTCCTCCTTCCACCATGGGGCTAAACCTTACAGTTATTCTGTTTGAAAAAAGTGCAAAAAAAGTCATAGTATTGTATGTAAAAAATAGTCATGGTATAGCATGTTGAGAAAGTGAAAACGTCGTATGGCATGTCTAAAAAAGTGATAAAGTCATAATGTCAAAAATAGTCATAGTATATTATGTCTAAAAAAAAAAGTGATAAAATAGTCATAGTATAGTATGTCAAAAAAGTCATAGCATGTTGAAAAAAAGTGATAAAGTCATAGTATAGCATGTCAAAAAAGTGATACAAATTGATAAAAAAGTCATAGTATAGCACGTTGAAAAAGTGATAAACTTCATAGTATAGCATCTCGAAAAAAAAAAAAAAAAAAAGAGATAAAAAATGTGCCGAAATGAAAAAGTTAGTAATTTATTGAAAAAGTGATAAAAACGTCATTGTATAGTACTGTTACGCCCCAGTCTAGGGGTGCCTAGGACAACATGGAAAGGCCCCATATTCCCCGTCTCCCAAGTAGCCACTGTTGAGGTTTAAAAAAGTTAAAGCCAGGCTATGTTTTTAAAACAATGTTTAATGGTGTCTGCAGCTAAATTTAATCAAGTAACTACACTAATCAGCATTTGACTGCCTCACCCAAAACCTAGCTTCTAAAGAATTAATCAGGTCATGTCTGACATTTAGCATATGAAGAAGACTCATTGTCCCCACAGGAAAGGTAACTATTGTTTTTGGTTTTGGGGAGCCACTCCCTGCAGGGCCAGACGTGATTAGAACAAAGGAAATGCAAACTCTGTAAACTTGAACAGAATCGGCACTACCATGTGAAACGACCTTTGTCTGTGACCTGGGGTAAACCTAAAATCAGAGGTGTGTCCTTAATCAGAGACCCACAATTCCACAGGAATATAATTCGGAAACTGAGGTGATTTCGGCACTTCAATCCCCGACAGGGGAAGCACGTTGAAGTCCGCTGTTTACAGCGTATTGTTTGTCATGTCACATGACTGTTCTTCTGTAACTCCGTAAGGAGAAGCATGAGATCAGTCCGCTGTCAGCTGCAGTGTTTTCATGTTTGATTGTGTTTTGTCTTGTCGTTTTCATGCAGTTTCATTAAACCTTTTGCTTAACTTTCAATTCGACCCAGCTTCTCCTTCCTCCTCCAGAAATCGAAGAACACGTCTTTTTTAGATTTCTTAACACCACCAACAATTATTTGTTTGAATATAACAAAATGTATTTACTTTACATTAAATAGATAATATAGATAGCATATAGATAACGGTAATTTATACACGGCTTCAGGGTGGCCTTCCACTAGTGATGTTTCCCGTGAACCCCCTTCTTCGAGGCATGTATCGAAAACATGAACCAATTTGGAATTAAGCTTTGTATCGGAGCTTGATTCGTTTTGGGATAATCACGTGATCAGTGACATCCGAAGCTTTGTTTCACACACACCCACATGACTGCTTCGAAGTTGAATTCAAAAGCTGTGCGAGCAGCGCGACAGGCGGGGGCGCCTTTTTTAGTGGGTTTTTGTAGTAGGAGAGTCAACAGAGTCAGGAGAGTTAGTGAATAGAGAGATTATTATAGCAAGTAGAAAGTGTATAGCCAGTAGAAAGTTTATAGCGAGTAGAGAGTTTATAAAAGAGTTTAGAGCGCCTTCTGCACTGCCTATCTCACCTATTTGGCTGAGGAGACAATGTTGCTCTAGGCCATGTACTCGATACAATCACAGAAATGTGTGTGCAATGTGTTCTTCATTCATTTCCCTCCCAAACTGACGTATTTGTTTACAAACACAAGACAGTTCACAACCAAAATCCTAACTTTATAGTTCTTTTTTTTGTGGAGAAGGCAATTGCATTTTTATTTATGCAAGGTCCCACATAGGCTTAGTTATTTATGTCATTATTTATATATCCATGAATTCATACTCAAAATGTATTCATCTTCAACTCAAAGACATTCATGGCTAATAACTGTGAAACAGTTTGTGACACAATGCTATCCTTAACTTCACCACCAGATGTCCTCAGAGCTCTGAAGCTTCGAGTAGTGAACCCTTTTTCAATACAATTGGATTGAAAGCTTCACTGGTTCAGAAAGCTTCAGTTTGCCATCACTACCTTCCACCAAAATAACCAACAAACAAACTATTCTGTCTAGGAGATAAGAAATTAACCTAACCAAATAGCAAAAAGAATGACAAAAGACTTAACCTCCCTAACTAATTAAACAGGAGAAAACAGGATTAACACACCTGGCAATCCACCCTTACTACTCAAAAGAAACAGTACCTAATATAAAACAAGGTTGAAAAAGTGTGGCCGGTTGACAGAGGAGGAGGATCAGGAATGCCTGCTGCCTGCGGTCGCCATCTTGGCTCCTTATATATCAGGTGGTTTCCCCAGCTGCAGCCAATCATGGGTTCGGGCATGAAAGCTTTCCACCAATTATCTCCAGACTATGGCACACACCTATTTGCATATGAAATTGAAAACAAGAGAAAAAAACACAGGACACACAGCAGGCTAAAGAAAAAATATGACCGCAGTCATAACAAGTACGTTGAAAAAGTGATAAAAAAGTCATAGTATAGTATGTCAAAAAAAGTGATAGTATAGCATGTCAAAAATAGTCATAGTATAGCATGTTGAAAAAAGTGATGAAAAAAAAAAAAAAAAAGCCATAGTATGTCAAAAAAGTGTTGTGAATAAAACGTCATAGTATAGTGTGACTTTCCAATAGACATTTGACAAAAAAAAAATAGATCCTGATGGGAATCAAACTCCCAACATAAGACTAACCAATCTGACTTCTAACACACTGAGCTATAAAACAAGTCATGTTATTCTATTTGAAAAGTGCTAAAATAGTCATAATATAGCTATAGCTATAGCTATTAGGCTAACCGACATAAAACCATGCCAATCTCTAGGTATGGTGAAGGGTATGTGATGATATGGGGCTATTTTAATTCCAAAGGCCAAGGGAACTTTATCAGGATGCATAGTATCCTGGATCCATGAAATCACTGGCCTTTAAAAATAAAAATCTGCCTGCCTCTATGGGAATTTAACATAGGGGTGTACTCACTTTTGTTGCCAGCGGTTTAGACATTAATGGCTGTGTGTTGAGTTATTTTGAGGGGACAGCACATTTACACTGTTATACAAGCTCTACACTTAATACTTTACATTGTAGCAAAGTGTAATTTCTTCAGTGTTGTTCCATTAAAAGATATAATGAAATATTTACTAAAATGTGAGGGGTGTACTCACTTTTGTGAGATGCTGTATATAATTTGTGTGGATAAAGTAAACAATGTGGGCATATCAGTGATTTGAAAAACTGTTACCCTGTGCTTTCGTCCATAAATACAGAGGATGTTAAACAACGGCCAGTGAGAGAACACACCATGTTGGTGTCGCGTTGAATATGATGTAATGGCAGTTCAATCATGAGAGACTTCATTTAAATAAATGAATAACATAAAATATAAAATAGTTGAATAACATGATGCATAATAGGTTGATATGTTAAAGTCTTTGGTAATTTGACTCCATTGCAATGTTAAATTAACAAGGGTTATAGAGGCCATGGATATATGACTTATTATTTATTCGGGGAAGGTTTACTGTGAGGAAGCCTCTCTTTTGCAGGAACGCCCTGATCACATTCACACAGTTACACATTCATACGTGGAAATCGCCCAGTACAACCACAGTCTGATCTGCTTGCCACTGACAGACGTTTTTGGGTTAGGGCGTTGCTTAACGGCAGCTCAGTGGTGGTTATGAGGGAGGGACAAGCGCTGTTCTTTCACTTTCCCCACCCATGCTATGTTTACACATGGCCCGCTATTTTCATAAACTGACATTTCAACCTCTCTATTTTCAAAAATAACACTGTGCACAGCTGTCAGTTTTCAGAAAAGCGGTCGTTTACACGAACCCGTGTATTTATGCCGTCAATGCCGTCGAGAGCATGCCAAAACTGTAGGTGGCAGTGTAACGAGAAGCTCAAGCCCACGTTAGCCAATCAGAATCCCGAAAATAGCAACAACAGCAAGGAATAACTTTCTCTCTCTTCTCTTCCTCGGCTGCCTAAACCCAAGGGGGTAAGCTTCGCTTCAGAACTCAAGCCATCATGGCGCCATTTTGTTGCTAACTGGCCATCACCTCCTGTTAGCATTCCGCTGACCGCCATTTTTTTTTCTTTACATCTGAAGCGTTTAAAGACTCTATATGTCCGTTGTTTAGTTCCAAAGAAACACGACAATGTATAAAAGGCTCCATTACGTTGTACCTCACGTTATGGCTCCGTAGCAGACGTTTTTGTAAAAATAAGCTAACGATTGTGTCATAACCAAGTGATTTACTGTCGCATAGTAAAGGAATTACCGTATAGTACAGGAGAAGCTCGCAGGCAGTTTCGACTTACATTAGCTGTTTAGGTTTAATTACTAATGTTAACTAGCATGTTAGTGATCAATAATTAGCCTGTGCCCATGTCATCTCCTTACATACACCTACAGTCTCCGTGTCTGTAAGATTGGGAATGATTGAGATTTCTCTTGGCACAGCTACCAGAAGACTTACAACTTTCAGACACGTTGCTCACGTCACATTCTCTCAGTTGGAGGCTGCGCAGTAAAGCTGGCCATCACCGGAAAAGTGCTTCTAATAGCCTTCACTGGTCTCCGTCCAGAGCAACGGGGTCTATTGGTCCATTATATACTGTCTATGCCTAAACCTCCGTTTGTCTCAGTTTACGTGCAAACGTTCAAACGAAGTTTTCCAAAATCCTGGCCGGAGTTTTTAGAAAGAATCGTTTTCAGAGGAGAATTCTCAGTTTGCGTGTAAACGAAGGGCACAAACGAAGGGAAATGTCTCAGTTTTTCAAAATAACCATGTACGTGTAAACAGGGTACCAGATTTCATTCTGTCGGTCTGGGGACTGAACTCTCCCATAAGGACGTTGCACAAGGAGGGTTGCTGTGGACAAATGGTTTGAACATGCATGCTGTGAGATATTTTATTTCTAACAAATTTTTAATACAAATTCAGATTATATATGATAATCAGTCACGTAAGAATCTGATTAAATAGATCATTTAGTAATGTGCTCTCCTGGTGATTGTTTCCTTTCATGCGGACATCATGGAGTAGTGACAGTTGGTCTGGTGCTCCTGTAATGAAATAGAGACATATTTAGTACAGATTCTTCAAACACAAACTAAGAACACAACAGTTTGCTTTAGATGCATAAGAACAAATGAGCAACGGTAAACTATCGCTAACTTAAATTGCAATGATGTGTAATACTGTTGACCCTGATGGTTAACTCACATTGGCTTCCATGAATCCAGGTATGTCCTGTATGATCACCACCTTGTCGCTCTCCTGCTGTCTTATCCTCCTCCTCATCCTCCAGGCGATCCCTGCGATCACCATGGAAACCACCAACATGACTGCTGCCACTGACCCTGCCACAGCTGTGACCAGCATGGAGTTATCAGCAGCTTCCTGCCGAGCCCCTTGGTCTACAGCCTTCATCATCAGACTGGCGTCAGCATGGACAGCCGAGCGGGGAAGAGGCTGAGATAGCAGCAGAGCAGATATATCTGAGGACAAGTAGAAGCACAGCCGTGACCTTTCAGAGACAGGTTGATCTTAGATATACAGTACAGTACAGTACAGCTGTCATGTCTGAATGGCTCCATACCTTCCAGACTGAAAACAAACAAGGCATCTTCTCCTTTGATAAAGTTTCTGCTCTTTAGTCTGCGGTGAGTGATGAAGGCACTTGTTCCCATGCCTGGGCCTCGATAGTAATAGCTGCCATCAGACACAGTCACTTTACTGCCCACCTTCGTGGGATTGTCCCAGTAGTACTCAGTGCCTGGGAGAAACAGGTGAACTGTCATTCTCTGTCTGACGAACAAAGCAACAATTCATTGTAAAAAGCAGTGGTTCCCAACCTTTCTGGTCTCAGGTACCCCTACAGCCCTGTCAGATGAACTCACTTACCTCTTCATCAAGTCACACTGTATGTTCTAAATATAACACTGTTCATTATAAGTGGATACTGTTAATTATTTCTTTCAATTGAACTGTCAATATTGAAGGTTTGGTCAGCAATTCTTCTACTACTACTTTGAGTGACGCTGAATGTTTCAACCATTTATCCATTAACGTTACTCTAAGCCGTAACTTTTAGCTTTAGCTTTTATTTTTTATTTTTTTAACTGTTTCTCTGTTACTTTAGCTATCATTCGATAGTTTCATTACTTTTAACTAGTTATTTCTACCATTTATTCATTACTTTTAGCTAAACTGCGCTTGCTTGCTTACTTTTCACTCTTAGGCCAGTTACACACTGGCTGTGTGGCGTGAGCGTGGCGTTTCTGTTGCGTGTCAGCTGCGTGGATTTTTCTATGTCTCAACACACCAGAAACGTGTCTGACGCGGTGCTGCTGCTGCTAGCCTTGTCTGGACACATGTATGTTTCCCATTGATAAAATGAAATACCATGTTAAACATAAATATACACTGATTTGATTACAGCAAAGACAACGTTGGCAGTATTGATGGCAAAATAGGCTACAGAATATCTCGTTCTGTATTGACAGGTGCAATATTAATATTATTTTATATTTTACATTTATATCTGCATTTATATCAAAACCTAGAGACTTTCAAACATCAAAATTTCATTTATTAATATGTATTTGTGTCTAAACGACATATAAACATATTTTTTATTCTATTTTGCCTGGAAACGCTTCCAACACGCTTGCGTGTCGCGTGAAAAATAGGCGTTGGTTCTAGTTCTAGCAGGCACGCATTTTCGGAGCTCTAACCTGTTAACAGATGGCTGCTTGCCTGTGCTGGACTACCTCCACACCAACACTCCCCTCCCCCATTGCGTGTCTTGTGTGCTCTTGTATTGGTTATGTGCTTATGTTGCTGAGGTGTTTTTTTTCCTGTTCCCACACTGTACCCCTATCAGGGGCATAGTCTGGGAGTTGCCTTTTTCTCCTCCCCTCTTCTCATGTCATTTTCTTAATACCCTGTCTTCCTGCCCTGTCTACCCCATTGTCACATTGTATGTTTTTATATGTATGGTCAGGTTGATGTATTTGTATCTTGTAAAGCGCTTTGTGATTTTTATCTGTGAAATGCGCTCTATAAATAAACTTTACTTACTTACTTACTAACACGGGAGCCGGAATATAAACGGACACGCCACACAGCTGACACGCTCACGCCACGCTCACGCCACGCTCACGCCACGCTCACGCCACGCTCACGCCACGCTCACGCCACGCTCACGCCACGCTCACGCCACGCTCACGCCACGCAGTCAGTGTGTAACTGGCCTTACATAACTGCAACATGTAGTGTTCAGGCATTTAGTTGACTTCATGTTAATTTGTGGATATATTCTTCCAATCAAAACATAATTTCTATATTTTTTGAGCTACTCTACAATCTTTCCACATAGCCACTAGTAACTGCAGAAGTACCTCCTGGGGTACATGTACCCCTGGTTGGGAATCACTGCTATAAAAGGACAAAATGAGTGGCTAGTGAGGCTTGCTACACTACAAGTTATCCCCCCATCTCTTACCATCAGAGGACTTCTCGTCAGGGTCAGTGGTGACCATTCGGTGCATGTTCATTTGCTGTCTGATGTCAGACTGCTGATCTATCAGGGCCATAGTTGCCTGCTGCCACGGACACGGCCACTTGAGCTTGTGGTCGTTGGGACCTGAAGTCAGGTGGAGGTAGGCGGCCATTTGCCCTGGACTGTCCCTTATTCCGTTCAGGTACACACCGACCTACAGATCACAGAGTAGTATGAAATACTATGCAAGGATGTGATGGTAATGTAAGTGAATTAACCATTCTAAATGCCTCCCCAGATAAGCAATTGTCCAATCATAGCTTAGCAACCTTAACTATACACAACAGCTGTGTAAAAGCTTTAGGTTTCTTCAAGATTGAGAGAATCAAACACTTAAAAGACATTTACCTGGAAGGAGTAACCTGCTGGTGACAGAAAGCGAGGGCTGTAGAGTTTACCTCCTGCTGGTGTGGTGGCCAGCAGGCGGGGGATGTTGCGGATGTGCCAGACATGCTGAGGGCACTTTGTGGATGACAGGTTAATGTCATCCAGAGAGAAACCTCCCTTCGATGGACTACGTCCCCTCACGCCCTCAAAAACCACACGGCCCTTTTGGGTCATATTCAGATTGATGTTATGCAGTTCCCAGGAGCCCATGACACCTCCTGTAAAGAGAACAGGTAGAATAGAGAATCTCTTTCCGACCAAGTACTTACAGGAACGTAGTTATAGTGGCAGCCCACTTCTAAACAGTTGTAGTAACTGCTCTCCCCAAAAAACGGTTTTGCCATTTGCATTCGAATTATAGCATCGTCACTTGACTTTAGCGCCACATACAACAACAAACCAGAATGGAGGAGGCCATCTGAATATTCCTGTTATGACAGAGTTTCTTGTGGATCCTTCCAGGTCCCTCTGCACCTCCTCGGTGGCGTACATGGCCAGCGGTGCCTGCACCTCCGCATCAGTCCACTTTTCAGAGTTCAGCCTTCCGTCCATTCTTGTAGTAATTCACGTAGTCAAGTAATTCAAGTAGTCAATGTTTTGCTAACACAGACTGCAAGGCTTTTATAGATGGCGCGCTGCAAGTGTCGGGTTGACAGTGGGCGTGACTTATAAGTAGGACCAATCAACGTAGACCTAGGTCACTATGCGGAAAAGGGAAAAGACCCTGCCCTGAAGTAGGACCTGAAAGAGTTACTAATAATCCCCAAATTGGTCCAGTCGGAACACGAGAAAAAAAGGGTTCTAGGAACGTTATGTTCTAGGAACTGCAAAAATCCCTCAGGTCAGAAAGGGACTAGTAACCACTATTAATCACTCATTTATTATATGGATAAGATTGAAGGTGAAATATTTGAGTTTTTTATTTGATTTCAGCTTATTTCAAATTATTCTGGTTACATAATATATGTTTTTTGTTTGTTAAAAAATGAGAGAATGCTGGTGAACATCGGTGCAGTCATAGTGTTGCTTGGAGTGGCCAAAGTCACAAACTTCCAAATCATGCATTCAGTGGGCTTTAACTATAACTATACAGGTGTGTCACACAATGTGTAATATTTCATTTGTTACCTGAAATACTCTTGAAGAGCTTCAGTTTACCGCCGGGGTTGGCCTCATCATACTCCCGCACCCAGATATTGAGAACATCGTCATCTGCCCCGGTGTTATAGAGGAAGAACTGCAGACACTGGGCTCCAGGTTTCGGGTAAAGCAAACGACTCTCCAGGAATGCACGGTCACCAGGTTCTGCAGAGGCTGTGGTGAAGTGCATGAAGTATCCTTTTCCTGAGGGCAGGAGGAGACAACAGGGGCTAATGTTGGGCCTCAGGAGTTTGTCACATTACATTTTATGGTACCATATTCAAGAACATACTTCATCATTGTCAATTCAGTATGCTTACTATGCTTATTACATACCTGCAAACTCAGAATGGCTGAAAAAGATATATATATATATATATATATATATATATATATATATATATATATATATATATATATATATATATATCGACATAAAGAACGGCTTGTTTATTTCTTAGGCCACAGGGTCACAATGAAATGATTTATTAAAAATGTAATAATAATAACTTATAACAATAACTTATTTCACCAGTAAATTCCTGTTAAATGACAAAAACAACCACTGAATGGGAAAAGGGCATTTTACAAAAACTTTGAATGCAGCACGAGGCTGGTGAGGCAAATTTCAAGTGAACGCAACATCTGAGTTGTTTTTCAGACAACGGCAGCTACAGACTGTTGTTAGAATCCTCTCCAGTGAAATACAGACACACTTTTACACTGTTTAGCTGTCAGCATTTTAACCGTGTTTACTCCAGCTGCTAGCTAACAGTAGGCTAACGTTACCTGTTGCAAGGTGTAGTGTTAACTAGCATCCCGTGCGTCGTTTCAGTTGCCTCTAACGTCCGTTTTCGGAGCATCAGAGAGAAGCGGAGGCATTTAAGTGGCGCCTAAATAAGGCACCGAAATCCGCGTTGCTATTTGGTCCGGTAGATAACGGTCGTTAAGGCAAGTATGTTATTAGGCCTACATTTCACTGGAGTTGTATTTTATATGATTACATGTGACAAATTGATTGATTGATTGATTGATTGATTGGTTGATTGGTTGATTAAAGTCTCCTCCCGTGGTACTGCCTGGACTTAGAACTTATTGGCCAAATTTCAGCAGAGACATCCATTACACTGTAGCCTACTGCAAGTTTGTTAAAGGCTAATAAATAATTTTCACATGTTAATTGATGACATTATGTTTCAGCTTTTTATAACAAATAATGAAAGAAAATGCTCTAAATTATATCTAATAAATTACTAATAAATTGGCATCTTCAAATAATCAGTGTTTTTTTAATGACATGTTATAAATCACTTCAGGCACCTTTGTTTTTATCTTCAGACACTACACACACACACACACTGATACACTAAACACCACGGCCAGCTATGTATGAGGCTAGATGAGGTGATACAGTGATTAGCTCTTTTAAATAACTGCTAACTGGACAACAGTGTAAGAGATGTGTATGAGATAAGATTATACTGTAGCCTGTATAGTTTATCTTCAGTTTCCAAAAATTCAAATGTTCAAACCCAAGATGCCATTTCTTGTGGCTGCCTTATTTCCTTAGAATTGAGAGTTCTAGATATTTTGATGCTCTTGAAGCTTTTTCCAGCAGATTTTAAAAGGAAAGTCGGTAACAGGTATTTGTTTGGGTTGACAGTCACCTTTGCATTGTCCCATGTTGGAGAAGTCAGTCCAAGGCCCTCCCCTCACAGATCTACGTTGTTCCCACTCAGCGTTGCCAGGACCCTGAATCATCCCACAGATGTTCTCCTCCTCAAAGTCACAGCTATCCACAAAGCTAGAAGACTTGGCTGTGGAGAGGGAACAGTCACAATTTCATCAAGATACTTCGGTACAGGTACTGAATCCTTACAGAGTTCAACAGCAAACCGCGGCCCCTTTGTAGTAGTAGATGCCAAACTGTTAGTTATATGAATAATTTCTAATTAGAGCACCAGCCTCAATAACTATTTGATTGAAACTTCTTATGTCAGTGTTTTTAATCAGGATACCTTTGGTCAAATGTGTTATCACAAATGCTGCTTTCTTTTGCCCTCCATGAAAGGAGTGATAAATGTGTCGATATGCCACAGTGCTCTATCTGTCAGCCTGATAAGCATGGGCTGATAATGCAGATAGAGCCCAAATGTGCCACCACACAAATATGGTTACATCATCTTGCAACAGAAGTTCAATTGGACCAAGAAAAAAACAAACAGAAAAGAGCTGGCTGGTACAGAAGAGGATTAGAACTAGGGCTGCACAATATATCATTTTTTTTTAATCGTCATCGCATTATCAACTGGCGCAATATACAAATCACGAAAGGCTGCAACATATCGCACAAGACACTCAGTGATGTTTTGTGTCAGATGAAAGAAAAAAGCAGAAGAAAACTGCACTTTAAAATGTATCTCATTCTTTTTTTTAGTGGTTCCAATTTATATTCAATTCAATGTTCAATTTGTCCCATACAGGAATGTTGGAAATGATTTCCTTTCATTTGTTTTAAATTCAACAAGTCATTTGTTATATTTTAGAAGAACACTGTAACCAACAGAAAGGCATAAGTAAGAAACACTTTCTGTTTATTTATTGCAAGTAATAACTTTATCGCAAACACATAACACATATTTTCCTTATATCGTGCAGGCCTAATTAGAACCAATGTCAAAAATGTTTTTGAGTTCTGAGTTTAAAGTCTGAATTCCGAGAGGAATTATTATCAGTATTTGGACTTTAATCTCTAATTTTTCACATGTGGCCATAATCCTCTCCTGTAAATAGGTTATTATGGGACAAAAATCATTCTTATTTCATGAGGTGATTTAGTTTATTGATTGTTGCAACACTCAAAGTGCAGGTTTTAGGTCTCATTTACTGGACAAAATGACAGGTTGAGAATGAGATGACTCACTGCAGTTGTAGAGACGGTTGAGCTTGGTCAGATCACTAGCACTGAACCCCATCCTCTGACCAATCACATCCATGAAGTGGGGGATCTTGGTGACGATGGTGGGCTCAGAGCCAATGCTAAAGGATGTCTTTGAGTAGTGCATTACAGAGCCGTAGTCATAGGCAACACCTAAAGCACTGGACACTTTGTCATCGTGTTTTTTGAAGTTGTTCTCTTTACCTGAGGAAGGCATTAAAACAATATCAGGAAGAATATAGCCCTTTTGTTTTTGAAAATGTATTCAGATAGCAGGCACGCATAAGGAGAAAAACACAGGAGATTATACTTTCTGTACAGTTTGTCATTTATTGTATGAAGTTACTACATAAACTAATTTAACAAGACCAGGTAGAAACCTAGTGTATAGCTTGACCTCATGGTCAATGTGCTTAATTGCGGCCATATTGTTACAGGGATAGTCAGTGGCATCTATCACGTGAATTCTCGAATATCAAATGTTCATCTGTAGTGGTCAAGGTATTTGCTTTTAAAGTGCACTATTACTCATCCTAAGTGTCATTGTGTAATTAATGTTACTTTGTTAAACAGACCAGACCTACGTAGGTTGCAACCCATTAAAATTATGAACATGTTCATGGACAAACTAAAACCTACAGTGTAGGCTTTACTTAAAAGTAAATGTACAGTGTAGATCCTACACAATCGGTGTTGTAACTTTTGCCACGAGCAACGGCCAAATGGGCAACTCCAACCCGACCAAAGTCATTACTCACCAATGGTGTAACTTTATCACTCAGCGACAGAGCGACAGACCTTCGCGTTTATAGACCTCCCCCCACCCCCCCAAGCTTGGTGATTCAGCCAAAAAAAAAAAAGTGTTGAGATGTAATTCAAGGTGTTATTACCAGGTTGAATGCGATCCCACATGATGTTGACATAATCATCGCGGTCAGCTCTGGACTGCTCATGCCAGAAGCCCAGAGCGTGCAGGAACTCGTGCTCAACGATTCCAAGACAGTCACAGTTTTTACCAATGGACAGCCGCTGCTTCCCCACACGCTGGTTGCCTACATAGGAGGAGCATCTATGGAGAGGGAAAGCAAGCACTCTTGACTAAATGGTCTTTCAAGCCACGGAGAGAAGACCATACTTTAGAGCAGGGGTCATCGACTACATTTTTCCAAGGGCCAGAATTTTTCTCGGCAGACACTCCGGGGACCGGACTTTCAAATAAAGTTTTTTATACTTTTTTTTATAGGTATTAGTGTGAGAAAACACCTAAAAAACATGGAAACTCCATAATGATAACTGGCTCTATAACTAGAAAAACATCTCAGACTAGGAGGCAGTTCACTGAGGAGTGATGGTTAAAGTCTGTGATTATGGAAACATTGTTGTAGTATGCAGCGTCCTGATTGGTGGAAAATGCTTGCAGAAAGAAAGGCTGTTGTCAGGTAAACATGTCACCGTCAAAGAGGCTGAAGAAAAGTTGAGGTGGAAAAGCCCAGCTTTAATGATGAATGGACTGATAAACAGGTTATGCACTCATCATGTATGCCTCATTTGCAATGAAAGATGATGTTGCAAAATAATACAACCAGCATTATCATCATCAAGAATGAAGAACTTGAACATAACGGTCGCGTCATTCACATGCATATTAAGTAGCCACGATGCATCTGTTTGGTCATATAATCAGGCTTCAAAATTAATTTTTTTGTCTACCAGCCAAAATGGCTAGTGAGTGTTCAAATATTACCAGCCACTCAATAGATTACAATTGGGTTTTTTGGCTGGTGAGTGAAGCAAATCTACCAGCCACTTGCATATTTCACCAGCATTTGGCTGGTAAACGGTGCTAATTTTGAACCCTGCTTATAATACCTCCATAGATTGGAGAGTTTGGTTTGTTCCGCCAGCAGTGAGGTTTACAAGAATTTGTCAAAATTTCCAGATTCCCGGCAAACTACGATAAACAGTTAGACTAAAAACTGACAGCTTTTGTTTTAGCTTGTTTGTAAAAATTCGCTATTTGCAGAGTAGAGCTGTGTTTGCTTAAAACAGCGCAGTGGACAAGAGTGGACTGAGCAGACAGAGCAGATTGAAATATTGCTTTCTACATGTTTATGCCGGTCTATACAGGTGAGTGCATTGATAAGTATTGACTTTATACTCACGAAGGTTTAATTGTAGCCTATTTACAGAAAAGAGACTAGCGTGATTTCATCTGCCCCATTGGCTGTTGATAATCCCAGACAGGTGCTGCGTGTTTTAACGCACACACATCTTGGCTTTGTGGAGCTCGGGCATCACTGTACAGAATCATGGCATGTGAATAGAGATTTAAGGGGGCTGGGTTTTTGCTCTAAATGCTTGAAATGATAAATAACAGAACGCATGTGAACGGATGTGGGCCGCGGGCCGCCAGTTGACGTTGGCTGATTTAGAGGATGCCAAACCTGTAGATAGCCTTAGCTAGCTGTTGTTAGCTCAGAATCAGCCTCAGTAACACTATTCATTAGGTTTTAGGAAACGTCTATGAGCAGTAATACTAATATGTTTTACCACTTGGGGACAGCAGATTGTATAGAGCTGGTAACAAACAGTGTCGATTTATGCATCTAGCAGACAAAGAACAACATTAGCATCATTTGGAGTCATGTTTGTGGTCAACCGACAACTCCAAATATTTGCTTGTGGTGGTTAACTTTATCAGTCTCCTGCTTTGTGCTCGGCAGGTAGTGTATTGTCAGTTTATCAGAGGTTTTTCCACTGAAAACGGCTAAAGTTATGTGCCGTAAAACCAAAACAATGTGCTAAAAGATGCTAAAAGGTTCTGTAGAGCTGAGGGGAACTGCAGAATCTGCTGATAATTCTCTGTGGGTTTGCCACTACAAGACATTTCACCCATTGCATATATAAAAGTATTTATTAGTGCACCTTCAAACATTTGTTGAGGATGCAGTGATTGCATTAATGTGTGTTGTGGCTTCATGTGCTAGGACACATGCAACGAGCAGGCATGTAATAAGCACTGACAGTTTGGTTCAAGAATACAGCGATATTAAGTGAACACGGTGCTCACCCGCTTCCTTTGTACACAGAGATGTAGTTCTTCTCTCCTTTCCATGGTGTAAAGTCAATGCAGGTCTTCAGTCTGTACTGGTCAAATGCTTTCAGGATCACTCCCTTTGCATTCATCTCTACAGTACATGTTACATGGTGTACGACAAAGAAACATGAGAAAGCATCCTAATTTAGTGCATATCCATAATAACATAAGTACCAGGAATGTGAGTTTCTTACCCAGACTGTCCTCAAGGTAGTAGGGAATGGTTGTTGGCCAACGATACTTGTCTCCTATAATGGAGTTTCTGATGAATGTCTGATGAGAATGCGGTGAACAAAGGTATAAAATTAGGGATTAATGAAGAAGTAACAGAGCGCAAACTTCAACAGACTCACTGAAGTGAGTGCTTGTGGTCTTATAATATATATATATATATATATATATATATATATATAGTGTATATGTGTTATTATTGCGTTAACTAATTAATTAATTAACGCCGACAATTATTTTATTGCGCATTAATGCAGTTTTTATTATTAGGGCCCGAGCGCCGAAAGCGGCATCATCCGATTTACATGAAACTTATAATGTGTGGTCTACATGTGATACTGAGCTGCCCTCTATACTTTAACCACGCCCACTTACCCAGGCCACGCCCCTTTCATAACATTTGAACCGTTTAAGGTAGAGTCTTGTTTTTTTATTTTTTTATTTAGTTTATTACAGAGACAGTGCATATTAATAAACATTTCTGTCAATATGCCAGATTAGCCAGAAGGCTATTTTTCATCTGCAGTCTCTAGACAGATGGTAAAAAAAGTCACCCTAAAAGAATGTAAAATTATGCATTTACATAACAATATAACATTTAAAATACATTTGATAAAAGGTACTATTAAGGCAAAAATGTACAATAGGATCACAACAGACCACAATCAGACAAACATTAGACAAAGACACAAACACATATACATACACAGGGTCAAAAAGCCAACAGGGGGCAGCGTGAGCAGGTCAAGGAGTTAATGGTAATGTTGACAGTTCTGATTATCAATGAGCCATTTCTTTAACTGGATCTTGAATGTACTGTAAGTGTTTAGATTTCTGATGGTTATGGGGGTAAGGTTCCACTCTGTAGCAGCTCGAACAGAGAAGGAAGTATGGCCAAATACACTTTTCCTAAATGGAATGATACAATCTCCCCTCGCTGCACCTCTGGTTCTGCTGTGATCGGCTGTTCTGATATTGACAAACTGGTGGAGAGGAGGGGATGATAAACCGTGAATAATTTTATAGACAAGACATAGTTTTGAATATTTAACCATATTTTCCCAGTTAAGTAATCTGTATTTTTGTAATATTGGACAATGATGAGAAATGCTTGGTTTTTTTGTCCAGGATTTTAACAGTTTGTTTGTAAAGTGATTGCAGAGGTTTCAGAGATGTTACACTAGCTTGTGACCAAATGGGTAAACAGTAAGTGATATGTGACAAGATCTTCGAGTGCATGTACATTTTTGCTGCCTGTGTGGACATTTGATGGCGAATGTATCTAAAATTACTGAGGTTGAATTTGATTCGATTACAGACCTGTTAAACATGTAATGTAAATGACAATTTAGAATCAATTGATACCCCCAAATATCTGTATTCAGACATGATCTGCAACCTTTCTCCTGACACTAAAACATCCGGCTCAACATTAAAGTTTCTGTGGGACTTGCTGAAGAACATTGCTACTGTTTTTGATGTGTTCAACTGCAGGCAGGATTGTTCTAACCAAGCTGTAATATTAAGCATGGTGTTAGTGAGCTTCTCAGCCACCTGAGAGATATTACTACCATGAACATAGATTACGGTGTCATCAGCATATATCTGCACATAACAATCAGAACAGACGGACGGGAGGTCATTAATATAAAGTGAGAACAACAATGGTCCTAAATTTGATCCTTGAGGGAGACCGGTGGTCAGGCCTCTGACTTATATGACTGGACTCGGACATGTTGGAAGCGGTCAGTGAGGTAAGACTCAATCCATTTAAGCACATTTAAGGAGAAATTGAAACACCGTAATTTTGTCAACAAGATTTTATGATTGATGGTGTCAAAGGCCTTCTTGAGATCAAGGAACACAGCACCAACAACCCCACCTCTGTCCAACAGAGCTCTGATGTTTTCAGTGAAAAAGCAAGTCGCAGTCTCGTTGGAGTAGTTTGCTGTAAAGCCAAACTGCATAGGGTGGAGAGCATTGGGTGAGGTATTTAGATGGTTAATAAATTGTTTTGCTATCAGTTTCTCTGCAATCTTAGACACTGTGGGCAATATACTGATAGGTCTATAGTTTGACATGGAATGGGGATCTCCACTTTTGAAAATAGGAGCAACAATAGCTGATTTCCACATGCTTGTTTGAGGTGTCATTGAACTCAGCAGAGACTTCCTTTTTCATTGGTGATGGATTGGCCCGCCCCCTATGTTTAAGCTACGCCCCCTTTCATAATTGCTGACCCATCTAAGGTAGAGTATTGTGTGAGGTATCATTGAACTCAGCAGAGACTTCCTTCTTTATTGGTGATGGATTGGCCCGCCCCTTTGTTTAAGCCACGCCCCTTTGATAATTAATGACCCGTTTTATGTAGACCCTTGGTTGAGGTGTCTTTGAACTCAACCAAGACTTCCTTATTCATTGGTGATGGTTTGGCCATCGCTGCCCGCAGCTTTAATTTCTTTTATTATTGTAAAAGTCTGTTGCTCACAAGCTTTTATTTTGTAAACGTCTGTTGCTGACTGCTTCCGTGCTTACAGGAACCGGAAAAGAAAAGAATTTGTGGATAAACAAACCAACAAACATGGAGAAGGGTACGGAACTTTTACATGGCCAGTTTCATTTTAAAGTTCTTCCAGATGACGCAGTAGACAGAACCAAAGTTATTTGTAACCACGGCAAAGTTGAATTTTTTTATCACCAGGTACTTCCAGTCTGAAATATCACCTAAATGCAATACACAGAGTTGATACCAGCAAATCATTCAACGAAACAAACAGTGGCGCGTCGGCAGACTACGTTAGATGCAGCGTGCGGGAGAAGCTAACAAATGCCATAGTGAAGTGGATCGCTACAGACTGCAGGCCCATTAGTGTTGTGGAGGATGTCTGAGAAACATTCTGAGAATCGCAACAAATGATGGCAGGTATGAGATTCCCTCAAGACGCACCATCACAAGAAGAATACATGAGTTGTATGAAAAGGATAGGACGGCAAAAGCGACAACTTTACAACGTGCACCCCATGTTACTCTCACTGGGGACTACTGGAGTTACAGTTTTAATGTTATGATTGTGGCTCAGGATTTTGTGGGCAGTTTATATATATATATATATATATATATATATATATATATATATATATATATATATATATATATAACAGGATAACATGAATGCCCTGGCAGTGGCAATAAGCATTAATTTTGTATTTGCTTTGATTACATTGTTTAAGTTGAGATTTACACTAAATATTTTATTTAACTGCTACTGTATAAACAAAATGCTGATGTTAAGTGTTTGCAGAACAAATGTTATGGCACTTTCGTTCATATGGCAGCACATTTAAAATAAAATTGCACAATACACTACTTTTGAATTCATTGTTGGAGTTTGCGTATAACAATGCGATTAATCGCGATTAATCAGGGAAATCATGCGATTAATTGCAATTAAAACTTTTAATCATTGCCCAGCCTTAATATGTATATATATAGCTTACTTCCTCCTGATCGATGTCTCCCTCCAGCAGGTCCAGCCCAGCCACTGCAAAGGAAAATTGTATTGGTTGATGAAAATCCTCAGATGCATCGAGACATTATACAACAAAGCAAAACAAAAATAGTGTGTCGACAAACCTTCATTGATGTTAAAGATGTCCCAGTCATGGCCTTCATCCACATCAGTTTCTGTAGATGTACAGCAGAATCAAAAATATTCTGCTCAAAAATGGGATTACAGGATGATATTATTGACGTAATTATTACTGTGCTGTGTACTGGTGCTATTAGCATTGAGCCCTGCCCCACAGACCTGAGACATGTTTACTTTAAAATGTCACATATTTTAAAGCTTATTTATTTCTATATTTAAATTTTGCCTTCTGACTCTTTAAGATTTGCAATGGACTTCCATGTTGTTCTGAGTGAGAGCCCTTTTGGCAAGGAAGCACAGATTTATTTCAGGTATTCAGTTTGCTGACACCTCTTAAAGGGAAATATTGGTATTTTTCAACCTAAACCCTATTTTCCCATGCATGTGTGTCTAAATGACCAATGTGAAACCAAATCTTTGAAATCGGTCCTGTATTGAGCAGAACACTGTAACTGGCAGCTGCAAACCAGGCTGCAATGTTATTCTATAGGGCAAATGTGCACCCTTAATTTTGTTGTTGTTTTTGCCACTGACAGGCTCAGATTGATATTATAAGCAGTGTTGGGAGTAACGCGTTACAAAAGTAATGCAATTACAGTAATTCCTTTTTGCTGTAACGCAGTAATATAACGCATTACTAATTCAATTTAATTTAATGTAATATTATACTCGTTACAATCTCAGTAACGCGAGTTACAACGCATTTTAAAGCAACATTTAGTGGTGTTTTGTTATTTTAAGAATTCCCCAACACCGCGAAACAAAAAAAAAAGTCCGCAAGTGTTATTTCCTGTTGCTGTATTCGATGGTTGAGATGACTGCAGAGACAGATAGCCTATATTGGCGACATATGGACATTATTTTCAGGAGTTATTACGCTGCGTTGGAGCGAGCTGTCCGGTCACTATTCCTGTGGTCAGAGCCAACCAGAGACGGTACGGACAACATCTGTGTCCCAACAGGTGACGGTACGTCAGCGCGGACAGCATTGTGTCCGAGCTGCTGACAGATAGTCAGATAATTAATGTTTAGGCTTGCTACACGTAAAATCATTGCATTTTATCAGCGGTGGAAAGTAACTATGCCTGTAGTGGAATGCCTTCGAATGACCACCAAAAACGCTTGTCTTTTACTTTGACCATTTACTGTTCAATATGTTGCAGTTTTACAAACAAGAAAGTGAGCAACTTAAGCTTGACGGACACGTTTTGCATCTAGCCATTTTGGTGAAAGTAACTCAAAAGTAACGCAAAAGTAGTGTAACGCATTACAATTCAGAGACAGTAATATTGTAATATAACTAATTACTCTCAAATGACAGTAACTAGTAATCTATAATGTATTACATTTTGGAAGTAACTTGCCCAACACAAATTATAAGTGTAACTGCATTACATAATTATGCATAACCACATCATAGAAAGATGGTGAAGTCTCATTCTGAAATCTCGTGAGGTAAATGCTGGAAGACTAGATGTATAGTGTGGAACGCGAGAGGAGTTCCAGGGAGTTTGTTATTTTGGAGTACAGACAGCTTAGCTTTGTGTTATCTAAATATTTTCAATTGCACATTTCCAAATTGTGCAAACAAAATGTAAAGCTATATTGACAAAATGCTATTTATGCCATGCATTTCTATTATTCTGTATCTATATCATGTTGGATCATGCGTAAAATTAGGCTATTATTGATGTATGATTCATATATGAGGGTAATTCATCACTAATTCACTAACAAAGATACCAGCAAGCATGCTGTTCTTCCCATCGCCATCGAAGCATGGCAGCACAATATCAAAAACAGTGCCCTGCTTTAGTTAGACCGTATTTCATCGTACTGTGTTTGTTTGTGATACCTGTGTGGAGGTTTATTTAGGTCATTACTGATTATTATAGATTAGATGTGCTGACAAAAATCAAGTAGGCCTACATGCTTTCAGCTTGTTTCTTTGCAAAAACAGTCGCAGTCAGTCCTCTTGTTCAGAAAAAATAAGCTTCCCTGAAAGCCACGGTATAGTTCGCACACTGATAATATGTGACTCACCTGTATCACCTGTCAGCTTAGCTGCTGCCTAGTAAATACATTAGAAAATACATTAATCAAAAAAGAAATTTGATAAAGAATGTTCTGATATTCTGGGTGGCAACTCCACATTAAAGCAATGTCACATTTTTTGCACTGGAGATACAATATTCACAAAATGACTTACCAGTCCTAGGCCAAAGAACAGAATGATCCACCTGAGTGCCATGGCTCCAGCTGCAGACACACACTCACTGTGTTGGTTCAACCTGCCTCAGTCCTGCGGCGTGCTTTCTTTTTGTAAAGAACAAGAAACACTGCAGTGCACGCAACATTCACATGATGTACTGGTTTTTATGACTCAGGTTGAGAGAGGTTAGACACCTGTCAAATTAATTATTAATTTAATAGTCATGATTAGGTTATTTAAGTACTGTAGCCACAGACACATACACTGGTGCAGATGGTTTGCAAAAGTTCGAACACACACACACACTAGAGTCCGGATTGGGATTCATTTTTCTGTCCGAGCCCGGCACACGTCCGACAGAGCCGTGACCGAACCCGGCCCGAGCCTGATAGGCATTAAGATATTTGTGTCTGAGCCCGACACAGTTAAAGTCAAATTTTTTTTTCTCATACTAATGACACATGTAGACTATATTTTTGTATGGAAAGCTTTTATTAAGCAACTATAGGAAGACAATCGGAAATGTCAACAGATGACAGCGCACACGGGGCAACAAGCACACGTTAATAAGCTGTTAAAATGCCCTTTTAAATTTTTGTTTTATATCAGAAAATATGGGACGTAGAAATAAGCGCTGAAAATGTGTAGAAGAAAAACAATTTAAAACGTTGGAAAAAGCAAAAACAAACTGTGAAAAAAAGGCGTTTTTTTCAAGTTGACAGGAAGAGAACACAAGGGTTAAACTTATTGTACCAACTCTGCTCCGTTTGCATAGCCTACATGTCTGCTTCCTCTTTCTCATAGATATATATACATCTATGCCTCTTTCTCTCTTCTGACCACTTTTCACACGTCTATGAAGGTAAATATGGTGCAAAACGTGAGAGCTTGTAGAATACAATGTGAGAACTCGCAGAACAAAAAATCTGTATGTACGTGTATGTTAAAACTTGCACTTGTAAAATTAAAATTTGCACTTGTAAAACTACAATTTTGCACTTGTAAAAAATATTCACACACACGTGATCTGAATTTGAAGTCACAAAAAGAAAAAAAAACACGAGAGCTTGTAAAAAAAATCTGAACTTGTAAATTGAAATTTGCACTTGTAGAAAATATTCACACACCTGTATTCTGAATGTGAAGTTGCAGAAAAAATATTCACAAATGTGTAGATTGATATTTGCATGAACACAATGACAGCTGCAAACTTGTAATGCAACATTTTTACTCAAGTTCATTTTCCATCACAACCACAACTCAGTGATTACAACCTCTCGAATTTGTCACTGCAACTTCACATATGTGCTCTCTCGCATCACAAAGTGGCGAATCTGCGCCTCGACTTTTGCAACACTTGTTGCGATACATTTGGTGCAAAACTAATTTGTACCTGTGGA
Organism: Perca flavescens; assembly: GCF_004354835.1. Taxonomy (NCBI): domain Eukaryota; kingdom Metazoa; phylum Chordata; class Actinopteri; order Perciformes; family Percidae; genus Perca; species Perca flavescens. The sequence continues at coordinate 32,722,342 of NC_041332.1, read as the reverse complement.
CTCAGGCTGTGGAGCTCTGAACCAACAGGACGGGGAAAGCAGGGTTTCTATCTCCAGATGAAGGACAACTCTGTCTGGCTTATTTATGTAGCATGGAAGCTTGGTGGAATAGCAAGCTAGCGTTAGCCAACTAACCAACCAGCCTGCTTCTAAATAAATACCTTTTAATTATCCTAACACTTTTTAACAGTCAAACTGAAACACTGGCAGTGAGCTCCAGGTGATTGAATCCCTGCTTTCCCCGTCCTGTTGGCTCAGAGCTCCACGGCCGTAGTCCGTAGACTCTATTTCAAATCTAATTAAAATTAGGCAGATTATCATGATGAATGCATCTTTCACCTGAAATAAGGCTCAGAGTTTGCCAGCCTGGTAGTATATGTGGACAATGAGATACAGTACAGTTAGTTAAAGAAAAACAAGTTTGGTAGGAAACACTTTCAAGCTACCAAGAGAATATTCTTTTTGACTCCATAGCCAGCTAGGTCTGCGTCTAGCACTGAGGACAACACTGAGGTAAGGTGACCAGACGTCCCCGGTTTGCGGGGACAGTCCCAGGTTTCGGTGAGCTGTCCCCGGCTGGAGCTGTCCCCGGAAATGTCCCCGGTTTTCACTGTGACTGAAAGACCCAAAATTGGAATGAAAGAAAGAAAACCTTGACCAAACTTAGGAGAGCGCGGGGCACAAAGTAACACGGGGTTAAATGTAACACAGGTTTTTAGATGGTTGCGCAAGGTAGAACTGGATGTGCTTCAGGGGGCATGTAATGACATTGCCATTAGACGTGTTCTTTTCTTTCTTTTATTTGCATTAATGTTTCAAAACCAGTATTTAGAAAGTATTGAAGTACAGCATGAACAACTATGTATTGCATTTCTTTTGTCCACAGAATGAGAATTATTTTTAAATTATTTTTTACATTTTATTTGTTTTATTTTTTATTATTTTTTAATAGATCCATAAATAAACTATTATATTATGCAGAGTTTAGTAAATACGTTTTTTATACAGTTTTTTAGGTGTATAGCACAATGCTATTGAATTATTTGTGTTAAATCCAACTTTTGTCAGCGGCAAAATGAGAGCGCAGAGATATGTATGTTGCTTGTATAAAAATATGAGCAGTAAAATTCGAATGGTTTGAGAAATATTTAGCCAAAACCAAAAAGTATTACTTTGTGCCCCGCGCTCCCCTATAGTCGCGCACCCTCAGCTCAGAGATGTTCTAGAATGCCCATATTTTACGATGTTAAAATGTTTATTTACATGGAGTCTGGTGGGTTTAGCGAACGCAGTTTCGCAGACTTTTTTATGTTTAAAAAAAGGATCTTACAGACAGAAAGATTGACCTCCTTAGAAATCCTTTCCATAATGTTTTCAGACACTTCGAATATTATATCTGAGCCTGTCAGCGGCAAAACGAGCACTTCTATGAACGTAAATACAAGCTGGACAATTGCCTATTAACTTACATTATAGCTTGTTTCACCGTTGCCGAGAGCAGCGATCTGGTTTAATAATGGACCAATGTCATTTCCTCAATAGTTTTAATTGTATCTGATACTCAATGAGCTGTTGCAGAAACAAGCCAGCCTGAAGCAATAAAGCAAAAGCTGTCAGATACATTTTTTATTATTTTTTAATAGATCCATAAATTAAACTATTATTATGCAGAGTTTAGTAAATACGTTTTTTATACAGTTTTATTAGGTGTATAGCACAATGCTATTGAATTATTTGCGTTAAATCCAACTTTTGTCAGCGGAAAAATGAGCACTTCTATGAACGTAAATACAAGATGGACAATTTATTATATTATACTATTTACTTACATTGTAGCTTGTTTCACACTTTCCACACCAATGTCATTTCCTCAATAGTTTTAATTGTATCCGATACTCAATGAGCTGTTGCAGAAACAAGCCAGCCTGAAGCAATAAAGCAAAAGCTGTCAGATAAATGTAGTGCAGTTAACATTACAACATTTCCCTCTGAGGTGTAGTGGAGTCAGGGGCGGTTCTACATTGAATGACGCCCCGGGCGAGACCCCCTCCTTTTTTATGGTGCACAATCTCTACCTCCAACATTGCCAAAAGACACAATATAGAATAAATATTTGAAATAGCACAAATCCTTCATCATACAAATGTGAAAACACACTAAAGAAAATGTAATTATTACACTATAGCACTAAGAACAGAAAACACAAACTAAAACTAAAACCTGACCTATCTGAAAAATGGGAAATACCAGTGTTGCAGCAGCACAATATCAGACACACAGCACACACAGAATATAAATGAAATAATAGGATAGAATATACATGAAATAATAATAGGATAGAATATAAGAACAAATAATTTAAAATATATACAAGTTGGGAATAAAACTGTACAACTGTTTAACTAGTGGTCGAGTGTTTGCACTACAGGATTTACCCTATTATACTTTATCAACAGGAATTGATAGGTCAAACAGCAAACTGCCACTCACAAATAGTCTATAAACAAAGCATCAGGCTCTCTTTGAGATTTCACATGAACAACGGTTAAAGTTACTCAGGCTACCAAAGAATACCATAATTCCTCCGTTCAATTAGACCTTAGCAATGCACCCCAAGCTTCCATCCTTAACAAACAGCCATGTATATCGGCTCTTCCAGTCTCTCCACTGCTGGCTGTTCCAATTTAACGGGAGAGAGAGGAGCAAGAGGGATTAGGATCATCTTCAGCCAGAGAGGACATTATTTCTTCAGCTTCTTCTTGCGCTGTCACCCCGGTGGGAGGTGTGCTAACAGGGCTTGCAGCAGGTGAATTAGTTGTGCTATTAACGTCATCGCTACACAATTTCTTAATAAAACCAAAATTGATTAAACTGCCTTGTTTTCTTTTTGCCATGGCTATATGATGCTAACTGCAGAATGGATTTCAAGGACTTTGCGCGCCAATTAATGGCCTCCAATGTTTATATTTTTTCTACGAATCTTTGAGTTAACATGTAGCCTAGGCTACTAAACATGAGTTGAATTTGCACTGCAGCACCGCCACCCCTTGATGCTCATAACAAGAATAGCATGTATAGTTATCTTTATTGAAGTGAATTAGGGGTGGCTACTTTGAAGAATCTAAAATATAAGACATGTTTTCAGTTATTTCACACTTTTTTGTTAAGTACATAATTCCATATGTGTTCATTCTTAATTTTGATGCCTTCAGTGAGAATCTACAATGCAAATAGTCATGAAAATAAAAGGAAACGCATTTGAATGAGAAGGTGTGTCCAAACTTTTGGCCTGTACTGTATATATATCATTTCAAGAGGCCCTATGCTATAATTTGAAGAGGTCTATCATGAGTTTTTGTCTGTCAATGCAGATAGAAAAGCATCAATTCTCGTTAAGAAAGTTTGCATGATGTGCAACGTTTATAACGGCTACTAATGCAATCATACAGTAAAGCATGCCTACTTCTTTTATTGTTGTAGTGTTATCATCAACAGTTTGTCCACCACTCAGTTTTATCAAGGGGGGAGTTGGCTTACTGCAGGTTGTAGCCTCACTCCCTCATCTCTGTCCCTCTCCTCCTGAGTCTCCTCCCCACTGTGCAGACACCGACACCACTATCATCAGCCACGGGAGCTGATGAAGGTCCTGCTACTGCTGAAAACATGTCTTTTCGCTTTTTTCTTTTATTTGAGCCGCTTGGGTAACTTTGTTTCATTTTGGCGTTTAGATCATTGACATAAAAGAAAGATTTAGACTCGTCTTGGTCTTGCTCCGTCTCTGTGTACTTCCCAGTTCTCCTGTCACTTTCTGTTTAACTTTCGCGCCGCAGTGCCATTTCATTGTGAAAGTAGGGGGTGTTGACCTCTCTCAGCAAGCAGGGCGCATGCAGCTGCTGGGGTGCTGATCTGCCAATTCCCCACACAGTGAAATGATAGAAAACTGAAAAACGTTCTTGTGACATGAAAAAATGCCACCCTGGGCGGCTGCCCAGTTCACCCGTGCCATAAACCACCACTGAGTAGAGTACAAGTATTCAGTAACAGCAGGGGCGATTCTAGGATCAGACCTTTAGGGGGGCTCAGCCCCTAATGAGAATGTGACACGGATATAGTGCATGAAAAAGTGTTAATCTACACCATGAAATTACCAACTTTTTCACAACCGCACTCCTGCTCTCCCTCTGACAGATAGAAACTCAGATATATATCCCACTTACAAATATGAATATATATTTCTACTGGTATAACATTAATGCAAATATATGAAGACAAAACTATTCCACCTGTGTGTGCATGGTTATAATTCGGAAGTGCAAAATAGTTCAGGCTACAGCACAAATATTTCCATCCATAGATAAGAATATAAGAGCCAGTATCTCAGAGGTCACCATATCTGACAAGTAGCAGCTGTCAGAATGTGTGACCTCACTGTAACTGCTGAATTAATGAGTCAAACTTCAAAATATTGTTTGGGATTGTTATATCATGTCTTCACACTAATCTGAACCCATGTTTTCTTATTTTGAGTCATCACAGAGCCAGTATCTCAGAGGTCACCATATATGACAAGCATCAGCCGTCAGAATGTGTGACCTCACTGTAACTGCTTAATTGAGGAGTCAAACTTCATAATATTTTATGGTGTTGTTATGTCATGTCTTCACACTAATCTGGGTGGTATTTCAGAAAGCAGGTTTAGTGAAAACTCTGAGTTTGTCAATCCTGAGATGAGGGAAACTCTGGGTTTTCCGTTTCAGAAAGAGAGGTAACTTAACCTCAGAGTCAGTTACTATGGTAACTGAGCCTGTGAACATAACCTGGTTGGGAGCAGGTTTTTTTCTCCAAGAAACCTTGAGTTTCTCTCAGTCTCCTCCGTCTGGCATTCATTTCCTCATTCATTCATTCAGTCTGTATCAGGCGCATTTTAACGCATTTTTGTTATATCGACATGAATAAAAAAACATTGTTGGTTTATTAACTGTGTTAGGCAGACCACAAAACGTTTCTTTTTTCCTCAAAACATGGCATTTCCTTCTCAGGGAGTTAAACATACATCGGGAGATGATATTGAAGCCCCGACGCAGTTTGATTTCCAGATAATAGGCCTATCGTTTTTTTTCTCAGTCTATCAGTTATGTAACCTACATAACCTTATCCGTCCTCATCACTAACGTCACCCATCGTGGACATGCTCTAGCCTACATCGCAGCAGATTATTTGTGTCACATTACATTTTTTTGCAAACGGCAGTTTTCTTCCTACAACATTGGTGATGCGGAGTATTTTAATAAAGCCACTTTAAGCGCCGTCAGAAGAGATCGCTCTGAAACGTGTTTTAAACGTTTTTATAATGTTCCCTGGACACAAATAGTTAGAGCTATTAAAAAAAGAGTTCCACAGTATTGCAGGTGAATAATGTAAACCTGAAATAAAAGATTATGAATTGTAATTCTGTTAATGATGGTGCTGCAGCCTCAGAATGGAATTAGGTCTAGGACTTTTTCGCCCGCAGTATTCCTACCTAATAGATTTCCAATAGCCTACCATTTCACCAGTAATATTAGCTATAGGCCTACTTATGATTAAACATCATATACACTATATTGAAATATACACATTTACTCTAGCAGCAATTTTCTACAACGCAAATAGCCTACTCTCTCTTTTGCAGCAGCCGCTGTGCTGCTTTTTTAACAAAATATATGTTCAAACTCGCTGTTTGTGCGCATGAGTATTTCCGCCAACCCGTTTGTTTGTGGTTGTTACCATGGTGAATCGTAGTATCATGGCTAAACTTGTGACTTAGCTAGCTAAGTGTGGATAGCAAGTGGCTATCCTCTGAACATATTGTAGCCTACAGTTAATTGCATATCTTGTTTTTTTTTCTCTGAACAAAATACCCTTACATTTGTTCATACTAACTTAATTGTTACAGTTAACGTTAACATTAGTCTAGCTAGCTAGTAAGTACGGGTTCTGACCATTACTTTCCAGACTCCGTTAACATCAGAATCAGAATCAGAATCAGAATCAGAATCAGAAATACTTTAATAATCCCAGGGGGAAATCATTTTCGTTACCACTCCAGGTATACAAACAATAAAAAACATATATTATCAATACTTTAAACATATATAATAAAAACAAATATACAGTAATAATATATAAAATATGAAATGTACAGCGTTATGTGCAAATAATATATAAAATATGAAATGTACAGCGTTATGTGCAAAAATATGAAATGTACAGCGTTATGTGCAAATTAATTAATGTGCGTTATATTGCTCAATTTAAAAGATCTGGGTTCCCATTTACACATATAGCTAATACTCCTATTTTATAACGTATGACTTTGTATGACTCCTAAAGAAACGCTTTTCATTTCGGCTTGTATTTACCTTAAACAGCTATTCTTTTGTTTGAAAAAAAGTTTGAAATCCCGAAACAACGTCAGGCAGCATGTCCACGGAGCTTTTACAATTTATTATTTCATTAAATTAGTTCTGCTTCGTGAAACATGATGCCGATTTGATCAGAATAACTTAGTGAATTACAAAAAGTTGTCTGACTGAAGTTTGCCTCACTGTCTGAGGCAAACGCCCATTAATATATCATTAAATTAAACAGAGCCAAGCTTTACCAGTAAACATTTTTCTTACGACTTATAAACATTCACTAACTCTTTCGGCAATCATGATTTAACATCATTTGGTTTTAACTTTAACTCCATGTAAAGTGATTTATCATGTTTCCCAGGTAACATTAATGTTCGTCTGCTTAACGTTGCAGTTTACACATTTTTATTACTACTGATTTATTAAATCTGAGTTTTGATGGTAAGAAAATACAATCCCTTTATGATGCAATCCCGTCAGTTCCTTCCAGGGCTAGCCCTCTTGGAATTTGATGTTCTCTTTCAACAGTAGAAAAACTGCAGACACGAGAAGGCCTAAGTGGTTCAAATAGTGTGGTTGAAGCACGCCATTCAAGACTGGCAAAATGTAAAACAGGAGCCATGCTCGCCACTCTGATGCTTTCCAGTACTTGAACTCTGCAAGGGGTCTGGGTAGTCATGTTATCAGGTGTGGTGGCTTTATGTCCTTGATCCTGTTTTCTAGCACCCTCATACTATTGGGACTCCCAATATAGTATGTTTAATCACTTTTGCTTAAAAGAAGCTCTGTGAGTTGTCTAATGACACCAAGTAAAACAGCATGCATAAAGTCTGGAACAAAACCCCGCACTATATCAAAATATGGCAAGTTTATGAGTGGTGATGGACCTTTCACTCCTCTGATACTTCTGTTTTGTGCCACTCCATATCTGCCAGCATTTCTTTGGCCTCTCTCTCAGGATATTCTGTGGTAGACACATTGTACTTCACTTGGTTCTCCACTAGAGTACCATGATGTAAACAGAAGCCACAACCAAAGCACCCATTAAATTGTTTGGTGTTTTGCATGGTTGGTCTTGCCTTTGAATCTACACAACAGCAGAGTCCAACTATTTTGCTGTTTACACAGGTTCCATCTTTTCTCCATGACACACCTTTGCATGCCAGTATTTTGGCCTGATCAACAAAGGGTCTGAGAAAAATGGACATGACTGGCTCATGAGCACCAAACCAAACACCGGCAATCTTACATCCAAATGTCTTTTGAGTCTTGCACAGGGTATTTTTATTGTGCTGTTAGGCTCCAAGTACAATGTACTTGCGTTTCGGCATTCTAAAATTAAAAAAGAACATGGCATCATTAACAAACACATTCATGTATAACAGGATAGTGATTTTAAACAATAAATAATTCAGTTTATAGAAGCTGAGCCTAATACAACCATTAAAAAAAGACTTAGCTAACTGACAAGGTAACATTGCTAGAAACATAGATATATTGTTCTATATATATGGCTAGAAATGTCTTCCAATCCTTCAACTGACTGAACAATTTAGTTTACATTGACCAGCTTGTGCCGTCTTCGGTATTGCTCTATACACTGACAGCCAGCTAAACTCTCTCCATCAAGACTCTGAAGACAGTCACGTCCACAGGTTTAATGACATTGCAAGGAAAGTGTGAAACTGTAACATACAAGGACAGACTAATCAATTCTATGCAAAATATTTCCTTTTTACCGTACACTATATAATTCATGACTATTAAACTGATAGTGATTGTGATTATGCTGTACAAAGACATTTTTACATGTAAACAATATTACGTTCATTCATACGAGCCTGTAGCCTGTCCTATGACTTAGCTAGCTAGCTTAGTCGCTACCTTCAACCTAGTCACAGCACCAACGCCAGCGACCACGGACATTTCTAATATAAACTTTACACAAAACAACACTGACATCAAACTAATGATCTATGAACCTATGTCATTATTTAAAAACAGTGAATGAATACATACCAACGATGCTACTCTAGGCATAAATGTAGGCAAATTTGGCTGTATTTGGCTTTCGCGGTCACGCCATCTATGCTTAAAAATATATTGCGCGTCTACACGAGGTTGCGTGGTAGGCTCAAGGTGTATGCGCTTGGTGTCGGCAGATTTAAAAAAAAATATACATAATAAAATAAATAAAATCAAATTGTTTTCTCCACCAGATTATTGTTCTACATCTCACAGACTACCACTTTGGTGATTTTCATGTTGTTATACTGTTTTGTTATTTAATAACGGCCTGCCAAAGTCCTATACTGTATACCTGGCTATACAGCAATATTTAATAAATTCATAAAAACTTAAAATCAAATTGTTTTTTGCAAATTCCACCATTTTATTGTTCTTAATCTCATTGACTGCCACTGTGGTGATTTTCATGTTGTTCTACTGCTTTATTATTTAATAATTGCCTGCCAAAGTCCTATACTGTATACCTGGCTATATAGGCATATTTGATAAAATCATAAAAAATGTAAATCAAATTGTTTTCTACAAACTCTAACAGATTATTGTACTTCATCTCATTGACTACCACTGTGGCGATTTTCATGGAGCTTTACTGTTTCATACTGTAATAATTGCCTGCCAAAGTCCACTACAGTTTATCTTGACATATAGGCATATTTTATAAATTCATTAAAAAAAGTACATCATTTATAATAATAATAAGTTTAAATAGGATTTCAGTAACTTGGCTTTCCCAAGCCAACTTAAATACATGTCTTAATATACAAATTAAATACCTTTTCTTCCCCTCTATCTATATATATGCTGTGTTTTGGGGGATATTAATAATTATTCTTTTTTACCAACTTACTTAACTACATCATTAGAATGTATATGAAATATTAAATTTGTTTGTGGGGGGGAAAAAACGCTAATGACGGTCCAAATTAAATATGAGTTGTTGTTGAATTGATCTAGGTGTTAGATGCAGAATTCCGCCATCTGCTGGTGAGAGAAAAGTTTACGGTTGTTTTATTTTATAAGGTATTGGGCGATGGTGTCCAACCAGAGGAGTGCCAGTTTGTGGAAAGGAACATGAGACAAACACTATACAGAGCATTCCAAAACAAAAAGGCTCCAGTATTTGCTTATAAAAAAAACCAAGCAAAGCAAAAAAGGGAGAGGGAAACAATTAGATGAATTGTTTCCCTTTCAGGTTTTGCTTGGTTTTTGGTCAGTGCAAGATCTCACACTACAAAGAGGTGATGGTGCAGTGCAGTAACTGCAATAATTGGTACCACCCCAATTGTGTGTCTGTCCCACACAAACACACCACCGCAGAAGAGTGGAACTGTGAAATCTGCACTAATTATGTATACTTACTAATGGACTGTTCTTATATACCATGCTTTTCTAGTCTCAACAACTACTCAAAGCGCTTTAACATTGTACAGGAAATCATTCACCAGGCTGCCGTACAAGGTGCTCATCAGATAATAATTCACACACATTTACACTCTGATGTGCAGCATCGGGGGCAACTCAGGGTTCAGTGTCTTGCCCAAGGACACTTTGACATGGGACTGCAGGGCCAAGGATCGAACCACCAACCTTCCGATTGGCAGGCAACCGCTCTACCACTGAGCCACAGCTGCCTGCATAGGCCTTTTAATTCCCATAGGAACATAGGCCATCGACAAAGCTCTTCCATCCTCTCCGGTCTTGGGCCCTCCGCTCCAGATGTTGCCACGTCAGCCCTTCTTTCTTCATCTCCTGTTTTGTGGCTCTTCTCCAGGTGGTTCTCGGTCTGCCTCTCTTCCTCCTGCCCTGTGGGTTCCACGTCAGCGCCTGTTTAGTGATTGATTTCTTTTTCCTGAGTGTGTGCCCTATCCACTTCTATTTCCTCCTCCGGATTTGCGTTTCGATTGGGTCTTGTTTGGTAAGTTCCCACAGGTTGATGTTAGAGATGGTGTTGGGCCAGTATATTCCTAGGAGGCGTCTGAGGCATCGGTTGGTGAAGGTCTGCAGCTTATTGAGTATGGTGGTGGTAATTCTCCATGTTTCTGAGCCATAAAGTAGAGTGGTCTTTACGTTTGAGTTGAAGATTTGTAGTTTAGTCTTGAGTGACAAGTTTTTTGCCAGTTTTAGTGACAGATGATCAGCAAAATCAAGATCTTCAAGCTGCTCGGTCAAGCTCCACTGTATGCCGGTTCGTCTATTGTTGGTTGTCCCCGGCCATCTTCCAGCTCAACCCCGACCGTCACCGCATCCTGGAGTGAGGTAGTTTGCGGGCGAAGGAAAACCCTGCCTTCCACCACCTCTCCAACCGCTTTAACGCCTTGTCGGAGCTGGATGTCGGTATGGCTGATACCGGTACGGCTAGTTGCTCTGGTTTGCATCCGAGGACCGGCGTTGCTGGAGTTTCGACACTGTCAGTGCCTGGTGGAATAGCTCTAGTGGCCTGTGACGGACCGCCCCCCCCGGTGACGGATCCTGTGGTGTCCCGCGGTCGCGGATCGACCCCCCCGGGTGTCTGGGGGTCCACGGACTCCACGGGTTCCAGAGTCGACTGGCCAGTTGTCGTTGAGGGAAAGGACCGTTGCGTTTCGTCGGCAGCTCTCCATGGATGCGCCGTTCAGTTGCTCTGGTGGTTGCTACCAGGACCGATTAAATAACAACGCACCCCAAAGACCATCTTCACCACAGAGTAAGCAATCTTCTTTCCCATGTATATCAGAAACTAATGCGGACTCTTCTCTTCCTGATACTGGCCATCCACAATCCCTCACTCCTAGTCCGCTCTTCCCCCCAACTACAATAATTATCGCAGACTCATTCACCCGGCGTTTACGTTTTTTTAATGCTGTTACACACTGTCTTCCTGGAGCCGAAGTTTCAGACATACATACCAAAGTTCTGGATCTGATACCCTCATTTCCCTCATCCATTGAACGCATCGTGGTCCATTGTGGACACAATGACACATCCTACCACGAAACTGAATGCACAAGGCGAGATTTTAACATTCTCATACACACTTTAAAGAACACTGGAAAGTCGATTTTTATTTCAGGTCCACTCCCCTCTCTAGGTCGAAAAGACCTTTTTAGCAGACTATTCCAGCTTCATACCTGGCTGGAGTCTACATGCAGCAAACACAATATAGGTTTTATTGACAATTTCCATCTGTTTTGGAAACGTGGCTCGCTGTTTGGCAGGGATGGTATTCATCCCAGTGCATGGGGCAACCAAATGCTCAGTGGGAATCTGCAGCATGCCCTGAAAATACAGACTCATGATTGACTGTCAACATTTGAGGAGGATGTGCACATGCACACTCCCACACACCACCTCTTTCCACAAACTAGCTCCATCATTCCAGTCAGAATCAGTAACAGACAAAACAAATTGGTGAAGAGTCTGAAGACACTATGTAAGAACTTCACTGCTAAGACAGTGAATTTAGTACCCATCCCTTGTCAGCCGCAGTCTATCACAGAAAAGGAGACGGCTAATACATTTAATAAACTGACACTTGCCCTACTAAACATTAGATCTTTGGCAGGAAAATCCTTTTTAATCAATGATTTTATTACTAAGCACAACCTTGATTTTTTGTTTCTAACTGAAACTTGGTTGGACTTAATAAGAAAAGGTGGTGGAGTCGCTATTTTGTTTAATGATTCATTTAAATGTACGAAATTATCTTACGGAAATTTTGCTAGTTTTGAACATGTGGCTCTTAAGCTGAGGTCTTCTCCTCAAGCTATATTTCTTAATATTTATAGGCCACCAAAATACTGTGCAGCATTTTGCTGAATTGCTGTCTATGATCTGTATTGATTTTGATTGTGTGATTATTGCTGGCGATTTTAACATTCATGTTGACAATCCTCAGGACAAAGGAACTAAAGAATTATGTTGTATTTTTGAGAACTATGGACTAACTCAGCATGTGACACAGGCCACACACAACAAGGGACACACCTTAGACATGATTATTTCCAAGGGTCTGAACATTTCCAATGTTGAGGTGACTGATGTTGCTTTATCTGACCACTCATGTCTTTTCTTTAATGGCATTTTCTCTGTTAAAAAAAGGATTCAAACTAAGGTAATCAAAAAATGGTATATCAGTGAGAACACCATTGAGACATTTGTTCAGATTTTCTCTTCCACACCTGCTCCTTCAGGGGTCTCAGTGACCGAGCTTGTAGATAATTTTAATTGTAAAACTACAAACATTATTGACGCCATTGCCCCCATTAAGGATAAAACCCCATGGAGAAATGCCACATTGGTAAGAGCAGAAAAAAGGGAGTGTCAAAAAGCCGAACGTAGATGGCGAAAAAGTAATCTCCAGGTCCATTATGAGTCCTATAAAGAGAGACTTCAAACTTATAACTTTGAACTAAGGAATGCAAGGGAGTCCTTCTTCACTGACATTATTGCAAGAAACAATAATAACTCACGTACTTTATTTGCTACAGTTGATAGACTAACAAACCCTCCAGTACTAGTAAAATCAGAATTTTTATCCGATAAAGCCTGTAACGATTTTGCCTCCTACTTCACAGATAAAATGGAGAAAATTAGACAGACAGTGAATGCGTCCGTATCAAGCACAGGTCCGGTGTTGTCACAGAGACCAAGCAATATAAATTCCATTATGACACAATTTCATATGATCAACCACAATAACCTGGAGGACATCATACAACAATTAAAAACCTCCTCCTGTTACCTCGATATTTTACCAACAAATGTTTTTAAAAATGTTTTAAACTGTTTGGCTTCAGATCTCCTACATATTATAAACACATCTCTTTTTACAGGTACTTTTCCAAAGGCCCTAAAAACTGCAGTCATCAAGCCTCTTTTAAAAAAGAATAATCTAGATACATCACTACTGAGCAATTATAGGCCAATATCAAACCATCCATCCATCCATCCATCCATCTTCGTCCGCTTATCCGGTGCCGGGTCGCGGGGGGAGCAGCTCCAGCAGGGGACCCCAAACCTACCATTTTTAAGCAAAATCATTGAAAAAGTGGTTTTTTGACAACTTACCCAATTTTTATTTGTAAACAACAGTTGTGATGCTTTCCAATCAGGTTTCCGACCACACCACAGCACTGAGACGGCTCTTGTAAAAGTTTTTAATGACATCCACTCTAACACAGATAGTGGCAAAACCTCAGTCTTGGTGTTACTTGATCTTAGTGCGGCATTTGACACGGTCGACCATGATATTCTACTAGATCGACTGAAAAACTGGGTTGGCCTTTCAGGATCAGTTCGTAACTGGTTTGAATCATATCTCAAGAACAGAGACTACTTTGTGTCTATAGGCGATTATGTATCTGAGCGTAAAATTATGACATGCGGAATTCCCCAAGGTTCAATTCTGGGACCTCTCTTATTCAACATCTACATTCTTCCACTGGCTCAGATTATGGAAAACAACAAACTAAATCACCATAGCTATGCTGACGACACACAACTTTATATAACTTTAACGCCAGGGGACTATAGTCCAATAAGAAAACTGACAAATTGCATTGAACAAATCAACAACTGGATGTGCCAGAATTTTCTTAAATTAAATGAAGAAAAAACTGAGGTGATTGTTTTTGGAACAAAAGAAGAGAAACTGAAAGTCAGTGCACAGCTTCAAATGGGCCTGTTAAAAACAACAGACAAAGCAAAAAATCTTGGTGTTGTCATGGACTCGGACTTGAATTTTAACAGTCATATTAAGACAATAACAAAATCAGCCTATTACCATCTTAAGAATATATCAAGAATTAGAGGACTTATGTCTCAGCAGAATTTGGAAAAACTGGTCCATGCTTTTATTTTTAGTAGACTTGACTACTGTAACGGCGTCCTTACAGGACTGCCTAAAAAACTAATTAGACAGCTGCAGCTGATTCAAAATTCTGCAGCAAGAGTTCTCACTAGGACAAAAAAAAAAGTTCACTCCAGTTCTAAAGACTTTACATTGGCTTCCTGTGCCTCAGAGAATTGATTTCAAAATACTTATGCTGGTTTATAAATCCCTAAATGGCTTAGGACCAAAATATATCTCAGATCTATTAGTGCTTTATGAACCACCCAGACCTCTCAGATCGTCTGGAACAGGTTTGCTTGTGGTCCCCAGAGTCAGAACTAAACAGGGAGAAGCAGCGTTTAGTTTTTATGCTCCGCATATCTGGAACAAAATACCAGAAAACTGCAGGTCTGCCCCAACTCTCAGTTCTTTTAAATCAAGGCTGAAGACCTTACTTTTTGATAATGCTTTTTGTTAATTCTTTTATCGAACAGTGATTTTTATTCTTAGATTTTATTTTGTATACAATTTTAATACGGATTTTTTTTAATGTATCTTAAATGGTTTTAAATTTGTATTCATTACTATTTTTATTCTTATTTTACTCCCTATTTTTGCTATTTGTTCTTTAATGATTGATGATTTGTGTAAAGCACTTTGAGTTGCCTTGTGCTGAAATGTGCTATATAAATAAAATTGCCTTGCCTTGCCTTGCCTTACCACTGAGGTGCCCTTGAGCAAGGCCCTTAACCTAAAAAAGAAAACGCTCCAGTGGAGCTGCTCAGTGGCCAGCAGGTCAGACTGTGGTTGTACTTGGCAGCTTCCAGGTATGAATGTGGAACTGTGTGAATGTGAATGTGAAGGTCGTTCCTGCAAAAGAGAGGCTGCCTCTCAGTGAACCTCCCCTGAATAAATAAAGGTTAAAAAAAATGCACTTGGTCAGCTAGGGGTACAAGCCTTTTCCTTAGGGATCCAGTGTGAGGGTTCAACAACTCCACTCAGCTCTTTGACATCACAAGCTGACAAAAATGATCCTTAATAGAAACCAGGAAATAAAACAAAATTACATTTTAATTCCAGGAACGGAAGCTATATGCATATAGCAAATTCAAATGCCAGCACATTGGTCAGAATAGGATCAGGGAAACATAGACTTCTTGGACTGCATCAGCTTATCTTAGAACTAGGTGTGCCATGCATAATCATCTCTCATATTTGTAATATGCTTGTTTTCTCTCTGTCAAAGACCCTGTATCCCAGAGCCCAAAAAATACCATACAAAGTAAGTGCAACAAAAACAAAAAATATCTAGGCAGCTATGTAACAAAATAGCAATCATCAACATTGCCATTTACAAGGACAAAGCTGACATGAATTGAAGTTAAATCCTTGGATCTATTTTTTTATTTTTTATTTTATTACAGAGACAGTGCATATTAATAAACATTTCTGTCAATATGCCAGAGTTAGCCAGAAGGCTATTTTTCATCTGCAGTCTCTAGACAGATGGTAAAAAAGTCACCCTAAAAGAATGTAAAATTACACATTTACATAACAATATAACATTTAAAATACATTTGGTAAAAGGTACTATTAAGCCACAAAGTACAATAGGATCACAACAGACCACAATCAGACAAACATTAGACAAAGACATGAACACATAAACACACACAGGGCAAGAAGCCAGCAGGGGGCAGCTTGAGCAGGTCAAGAAGTTAATGGTAATGTTGACAGCTCTGATTATCAATTATCCATTTCTTTAACTGTATCTTGAATGTGCTGTAAGTGTTTAGATTTCTGATGGTTATGGGGGTAAGGTTCCACTCTGTAGCAGCTCGAACAGAGAAAGAAGTATGGCCAAATACACTTTTCTTAAATGGAATGATTACAACTGATCTGACCATAGTTGTCATTAATCAAGTGATCACTTGAGAACTACTGTTAAGGTTAACTGCATAGTATGCTATACATAGGACTGAGTCCCTTTATAAATGTTTCATGTTCTAGACTTTATAAGATAATAACTTTTTTATTTCTAAATTGGCTTATATACAAGAGCAATTCTTAGAATTCTAAATAGAGACCCCGATGAAAGTGAGTGAATTTAGGCTTGAGTCCCTGAAAAGTGCTATAAAAATTCAATTTATTTTATTAAGTGCAGCTGTTGATTATCCTACATTATGCTATAGTTGCAGAGTCTGGCAGTGAGATGGTGGTGGAACCAGCTCCAAAAGCAGACGAGGTAAAGTATTTATTCTGTTTATAATATATTTATACATTGCCACCACCACTTTTACTGTATGTACTACGTTATGGTCATACGATTGAAAGCACCTCACGTAACCCCTGAGTGTGTTTCCTAGATGGGAATCAGTTGTGATTGATCTATTAGCATAACTTCAATCAGCTGTTTCTTAATAATGTATAAAATGCAGGGGATACATTTGTGTTACAATTTACAATATGAACAGCTGTTCACTTCTACTTTAGCATATAAGTTATGTTTAGAACATGATGTTATCTATTCTCACATACAGTGAGAAAGCATTTGTAAGTTTGGCAGTAAAATCCATTGTTTTGGTCTTGGTTGAGCTTGTGTGTAAAATAAGTTAAATATAAGTTGATTTATTTTAAATTTTTGTACTGTTATTTATGAACTGAATGCATTTTGTGTCAAAGCAGCAATACATGTGTTAATTGTATAGCCTACACAGACGGATGTAGTAACTGTTAAAAGTATTGAAAAAATTGACATAGCAATCGGAAAAAACTGTAGTGTTTCTTACTTTTGTATGCTGTATGATATACTTTGATTATTTTAGTTTTGGATTTTTGGCAGATACAATTTGGGGAAATCCGACTACGGAGAGAGGCCTGGGCCAGGATCGAGAGGACTCCAAGGGACTCTTTATTTGTGAAAGAGTTGGCGGTGACTTTTTGGGGCACCAAAATACTGGGGGAAAGGAGCCTCATGGGAAAAGAGTTCCCGACAACCAAAACCACCAGACAGCCTTTGGCCCCAGAAAAATTCCACACATTGAAAGGTATGGCATTTTTAACAACAGTAGCCACATACTCCTTGTGGGATACCAAAGCATTTTGTCATTTGATATTGAGTGTTAAAAGTGCACAATGTTACAGCCTATAACAAGGCTGGTTTTCATCAAATTCCTTATATAGAGAACTCATGTGGACTGATATATTTTATACCATATTTGACACTTGTTTTTCTCTACAATTCTTTGTTTTCAGTCTGCTTCAAGGAGTGGCTTGTAAAAAAAAAACCTGGAGGAGGCAGAATTAAATGCAAGATGGGGAAAGGCTGTCTCAATCAGGAGAGACTTCATTTAAGAGTGAAAATAGTTGAATAACATGATGCATAATAGGTAATTTGACTCCATTGCAATCTTAAATTAACAAGGGTTATAGAGGCCATGGATATATTATTTATTATTTATTTGGGGAAGGTTTACTGTGAGGAAGCCTCTCTTTTGCAGGAACGCCCTGATCACATTCACACAGTTACACATTCATACGTGGAAATCGCCCAGTACAACCACAGTCTGATCTGCTTGCCACTGACAGACGTTTTTGGGTTAGGGCGTTGCTTAACGGCAGCTCAGTGGTGGTTATGAGGGAGAGACAAACGCTGTTCTTTCACTTTCCCCACCCATGCTATGTTTACACATGGCCCGCTATTTTCATAAACTGACTTTTCAACCTCTCCGTTTTCAAAAATAACACTGTGCACAGCTGTCAGTTTTCAGAAAAGCGGTCGTTTACACGAACCCGTGTATTTATGCCGTCAATGCCGTCGAGAGCATGCCAAAACTGTAGGTGGCAGTGTAACGAGAAGCTCAAGCCCACGTTAGCCAATCAGAATCCCGAAAATAGCAACAACAGCAACGAATCACTTCCTCTCTCTTCTCTTCCTCACTCCGCTGCCTAAACCTCCGTTTGTCTCAGTTTACGTGCAAATGTGCAAGCGAAGTGTTTCAAAATCTCCACTCTGGCCGGAGTTTTTAGAAAGAATCGTTTTCAGAGGAGAATTCTCAGTTTGCGTGTAAACGAAGGGCACAAACGAAGGGAAATGTCTCCATTTTTCAAAATAACCATGTATGTGTAAACAGGGTACCAGATTTCATTCTGTCGGTCTGGGGACTGAACCAGCTACCTCCCAGTCACAAGCTCAATTCTCTAACCATTAGGACACAACTGTCCCGTAAGGACGTTGCACAAGGAGGGTTGCTGTGGACAAATGGTTTGAACATGCATGCTGTGAGATATTTTATTAGATTCAGAATTCAGATTATATATGATAATCAGTCATGTGAGAATCTGATTAAATAGATCATTTAGTAATGTGCTCTCCTGGTGATTGTTTCCTTTCATGCGGACATCATGGAGTAGTGACAGTTGGTCTGGTGCTCCTGTAATGAAATAGAGACATATTTAGTACAGATTCTTCAAACACAAACTAAGAACACAACAGTTTGCTTTAGATGCATAAGAACAAATGAGCAACGGTAAACTATCGCTAACCTAAATTGCAATGATGTGTAATACTGTTGACCCTGAAGGTTAACTCACATTGGCTTCCATGAATCCAGGCATGTCCTGTATGATCACCACCTTGTCGCTCTCCTGCTGTCTTCTCCTCCTCCTCATCCTCCAGGCGTTCCCTGCGATCACCATGGAAACCACCAACATGACTGCTGCCACTGACCCTGCCACAGCTGTGACCAGCATGGAGTTATCAGCAGCTTCCTGCCGAGCCCCTTGGTCTACAGCCTTCATCATCAGACTGGCGTCAGCATGGACAGCCGAGCGGGGAAGAGGCTGAGATAGCAGCAGAGCAGATATATCTGAGGACAAGTAGAAGCACAGCCGTGACCTTTCAGAGACAGGTTGATCTTAGATATACAGTACAGTACAGTACAGCTGTCATGTCTGAATGGCTCCATACCTTCCAGACTGAAAACAAAGAAGGCATCTTCTCCTTTGATGAAGTTTCTGCTCTTCAGTCTGCTGTGAGTGATGAAGGCACTTGTTCCACTGCCTGGGCCTCGATAGTAATAGCTGCCATCAGACACAGTCACTTTACTGCCCACCTTCCTGGGATTGTCCCAGTAGTACTCAGTGCCTGGTAGAAACAAGTGAACTGTCATTCTCTGTCTGACGAACAAAGCAACAATTCATTGTAAAAAGCAGTGGTTCCCAACCTTTCTGGTCTCAGGTACCCCTACAGCCCTGTCAGATGAACTCACTTACCTCTTCATCAATTCACACTGTATGTTCTAAATATAACACTGTTCATTATATACAAGTGGATACTGTTAATTATTTCCTACAATTGAACTATCAATATTGAAGGTTACTCTAAGCCGTAATTTTTAGCTATTTAAAATTTTAGATTTTTTTAACTGTTTCTCTATTACTTTAGCTATCATTTGAACTGTTTCGTTACTTTCAACTAGTTATTTCTACCATTTATTCATTACTTTTAGCTAAACTGCGCTTGCTTGCTTACTTTTCACTCTTAGGCCAGTTACACACTGGCTGTGTGGCGTGAGCGTGGCGTTTCTGTTGCGTGTCAGCTGCGTGGATTTTTCTATGTCTCAACACACCAGAAACGTGTCTGACGCGGTGCTGCTGCTGCTAGCCTTGTCTGGACACATGTATGTTTCCCATTGATAAAATGAAATACCATGTTAAACATAAATATACACTGATTTGATTACAGCAAAGACAACGTCAGCAGTATTGATGGCAAAATAGGCTACAGAATATCTCGTTCTGTATTGACAGGTGCAATATTAGAAAATCTATTTTTTTATATTACATTTATATCTGCATTTATATCAAAACCTAGAGACTTTCAAACATCAAAATTTCATTTATTAATATGTATTTGTGTCTAAATGACATATAAACATCTTTTTGTATTCTATTTTGCCTGGAAACGCTTCCAACACGCTTGCGTGTCACGTGAAAAATAGGCATTGGTTCTAGTTCTAGCAGGCACGTGTTTTCGGAGATCTAACCTGTTAACACGGGAGCCGAAATATAAACGGACACGCCACGCAGCTGACACACTCACACCACGCTCACGCCACGCAGTCAGTGTGTAACCGGCCTTACATAACTGCAACATGTAGTGTTCAGGCCTTTTGTTGACTTCATGTTAATTTGTGGATATATTCTTCCATTTTTTTTTTAAATTAGTTGAGCTACTCTACAATCTTTCCACATAGCCCCTAGTAACTGCAGAAGTACCTCCTGGGGTACATGTACCCCTGGTTGGGAATCACTGGTATAAAAGGACAAAATGAGTGGCTAGTGAGGCTTGCTACACTACAAGTTATCCCCCCATCTCTTACCATCAGAGGACTTCTTGTCAGGGTCAGTGGTGACCATTCGGTGCATGTTCATTTGCTGTCTGATGTCAGACTGCTGATCTATCAGGGCCATAGTTGCCTGCTGCCACGGACACGGCCACTTGAGCTTGTGGTCGTTGGGACCTGAAGTCAGGTGGAGGTAGGCGGCCATTTGCCCTGGACTGTCCCTTGTTCCGTTCAGGTACACACCGACCTACAGATCACAGAGTAGTATGAAATACTATGCAAGGATGTGATGGTAATGTAAATTAATTGACCATTCTAAATGCCTCCCCAGATAAGCAATTGTCCAATCATAGCTTAGCAACCATAACTATACACAACAGGTGTGTAAAAACTTTGGATTTCTTCAAGATTGAGAGAATCACACACTTAAAAGACATTTACCTGGAAGGAGTAACCTGCTGGTGACAGAAAGCGAGGGCTGTAGAGTTTACCTCCTGCTGGTGTGGTGGCCAGCAGGCGGGTGATGTTGCGGATGTGCCAGATATGCTGAGGGCACTTTGTGGATGACAGGTTAATGTCATCCAGAGAGAAACCTCCCTTTGATGGACTACGTCCTCTCACGCCCTCAAAAACCACACGGCCCTTTTGGGTCATATTCAGATTGATGTTATGCAGTTCCCAGGAGCCCATGACACCTCCTGTAAAGAGAACAGGTAGAATAGAGAATCTCTTTCCGACCAAGTACTTACAGGAACGTAGTTATAGTGGCAGCCCACTTCAAAACCGGTTTTGCCATTTGCATTCGAATTATAGCATTGTCACTTGACTTTAGCGCCACATACAACAACAAACCAGAATGGAGGAGGCCATCGCAATGTTCCTGTTATGACAGAGTTTCTTGTGGATCCTTCCAGGTCCCTCTGCACCTCCTCGGTGGCGTACATGGCCAGCAGTGCCTGCACCTCCACATAAGTCCACTTTTCAGAGTTCAGCCTTCCGTCCATTCTTGTAGTAATTCACGTAGTCAATTAATTCAAGTAGTCAATGTTTTGCTAACACAGACTGCATGGCTTTTATAGATGGCGCGCTGCAAGTGTCGGTTTGACAGTGTGCGTGACTTATAAGTAGGACCAATCAACGTAGACCTACGTCACTATGCGGAAAAGGGAAAAGACCCTGCCCTGAAGTAGGACCTGAAAGAGTTACTAATAATCCCCAAATTGGTCCAGTCGGAATACGAGAAAAAAAGGGTTCTAGGAACGTTATGTTCTAGGAACTGCAAAAATCCCTCGGGTCAGAAAGGGACTAGTAATCACTATTAATCACTCATTTATTATATGGATAAGACTGAAGGTGAAATATTTGAGTTTTTAATTTGATTTCATCCATCCATCCATCCATCTTCTTCAGCTTATCCGGTGTCTGGTCGCGGGGGGAGCAGCTCCAGCAGGGGACCCCAAACTTCCCTTTCCCGAGCCACATTAACCAGCTCTGACTGGGGGATCCCAAGGCGTTCCCAGGCCAGGTTGGAGATATAATCCCTCCACCTAGTCCTGGGTCTTCCCCGAGGCCTCCTCCGAGCTGGACGAGCCTGGAACACCTCCCTAGGGAGGCGCCCAGGGGGCATCCTTACCAGATGCCCGAACCACCTCAACTGGCTCCTTTTGACGTGAAGGAGCAGTGGCTCTACTCCGAGCTCCTCATGGATGACTGAGCTTCTCACCCTATCTCTAAGGGAGACGCCAGCCACCCTCCTGAGGAAACCCATTTTGGCCGCTTGTACCCTGGATCTCGTTCTTTCGGTCATGACCCAGCCTTCATGACCATAGGTGAGGGTAGGAACTAAAACTGACCGGTAGATCGAGAGCTTTGCCTTCTGGCTCAGCTCTCTTTTCGTCACAACGGTGCGATAGATTGAATGTACTCCGACCAATCTCCCGCTCCATTGTCCCCTCACTCGCGAACAAAACCCCAAGGTACTTGAACTCCTCCACTTGGGGTAAGGACTCATTCCCTACCTGGAGAAGGCATTCCATCGGTTTCCTGCTGAGAACCATGGCCTCAGATTTAGAGGTGCTGATCCTCATCCCAGCCGCTTCACACTCGGCTGCGAACCGATCCAGTGAGTGCTGAAGGTCACTGGCCGATGATGCCATCAGGACCACGTCATCTGCAAAGAGCAGCGATGAGATCCCCAGCCCACCAAACTGTAACCCCTCCCCACCCCGACTACGCCTTGATATCCTGTCCATAAATGTTACAAACAGGATTGGTGACAAAGCGCGGCCCTGGCGGAGGCCAACCCTCACCTGAAACGAGTCTGACTTACTGCCGAGAACCCGGACACAGCTCTCACTTTGGTTGTACAGAGATTGGATGGCCCTGAGAAGAGACCCCCTCACCCCATACTCCCGCAGCACCTCCCACAGTATCTCACGGGGGACCCGGTCACACGCCTTCTCCAAATCCACAAAGCACATGTAGACCAGTTGGGCATACTCCCAGGCTCCCTCCAGGATCCTTGCGAGAGTAAAGAGCTGGTCCATTGTTCCACAACCAGGACGGAATCCGCATTGTTCCTCTTCAACCTGAGGTTCGACTATCGGCCAAACCCTCCTTTCCACCACCTTGGAGTAGACTTTACCAGGGAGGCTGAGAAGTGTGATACCCCTGTAATTGGCACACACCTTCTGGTCCCCCTTTTTAAAAAGGGGAACCACCACCCCAGTCTGCCACTCCTTTGGCACTGTCCCAGACTTCCACGCAATGTTGAAGAGACGTGTAAACCAGGACAGCCCCTCCACACCCAGAGCCTTGAGCATTTCTGGACGGATCTCATCAATCCCCGGGGCTTTGCCACTGTGGAGTTGTTTGACTACATCAGTGACTTCCACCCAGGAAATCGACGACAATCCCCCGTCATCCTCCAGCTCTGCCTCTAACATAGAGGACGTATTAGTCAGATTCAGGAGTTCCTCAAAGTGCTCCTTCCACCGCCCTTTTACCTCCTCAGTTGAGGTCAACAAAATTTGATTTCAGCTTATTTCAAATTATTCTGGTTACATAATATATGTTTTTTGTTTGTTAAAAAATTTGAGAATGCTGGTGAACATCGGTGCAGTCATAGAGTTGCTTGGAGTGGCCAAAGTCACAAACTTCCAAATCATGCATTCAGTGGGCTTTAACTATAACTATACAGGTGTGTCACACAATGTGTAATATTTCATTTGTTACCTGAAATACTCTTGAAGAGCTTCAGTTTACCGCTGGGGTTGGCCTCATCATACTCCCGCACCCAGATATTGAGAACATCATCATCTGCCCCGGTGTTATAGAGGAAGAACTGCAGACACTGGGCTCCAGGTTTCGGGTAAAGCAAACGACTCTCCAGGAATGCACGGTCACCAGGTTCTGCAGAGGCTGTGCTGAAGTGCATGAAGTATCCTTTTCCTGAGGGCAGGAGGAGACAACAGGGGCTAATGTTGGGCCTCAGGAGTTTGTCACATTACATTTTATGGTACCATATTCAAGAACATACTTCATCATTGTCAATTCAGTATGCTTACTATGCTTATTACATACCTGCAAACTCAGAAGGGCTAAAAAAGGTGTATATATATATTTACATTTTATATTTATATTTAAAAAGGAGCACCTTGTTTAATTTTTTTCTGTTCTGTATGTTAAAAAATATAAAACAATTAAAAGTTAATATATAAAAAAAGGAGCCCAAAACGACAGTTGGTGACTGTCAGGTTTACATGGACTTTTCTGTTGGTTTTCATGGACTTTCAAGGTTTTCATGGACTTTCAGTTTGTGTTTCACCTGCACTGCATTACGCCAGATCATCAGTTCACCACCTGCATCTCATCAGTTCACCACCTGCATCTCATCAGTGACCACCTTCATAAGCAGCACAGACACACTCACTCTTTGTCGAGTCTTACGTTTGTTCATGACACTCTGACTTGCTCTTGCATTCCTAGTTTATTTCAAGTACTTACTTACCTATTGTTTAGCATCCTGTTGTCTGCTGCTGCTCTGAGCATTACCTCGTCTCCTGCCGGTATCCTGCCTGTTCATACTACTCTCTGTTGGATCATTGTGAATAAAGCTCACTGCACTTACTCCAATCTGACTCCTGCTCCTTCCGTGCGTGACAGTGACATTAAAGAACGGCTTGTTTATTGCTTAGGCCACAGGGTCACAATGAAATGATTTATTAAAAATGTAATAATTTATAACAACTTATTTCACCAGTAAATTCCTGTTAAATGACAAAAACAACCACTGAATGGGAAAAGGGTATTTTACAACAACTTTGAATGAAAGTTGTTTTTCAGAGAACGGCAGCTACAGACTGTTGTTAGAATCCTCTCCAGTGAAATACAGACACACTTTTACACCGTTTAGCTGTCAGCATTTTAACCGTGTTTACTCCAGCTGCTAGCTAACAGTAGGCTAACGTTACCTGTTGCAAGGTGTAGTGTTAACTAGCATCCCGTGCGGCGATGTTTCAGTTGCCTCTAACGTCCGTTTTCGGAGCATCAGAGAGAAGCGGAGGCATTTAAGTGGCGCCTAAATAAAGCACCGAAATCCGCGTTGCTATTTGGTCCGGTAGATAACGGTCGTTAAGGCAGATATGTTATTATACCTACATTTCACTGGAGTTGTATTTTATATGATTACATGTGACTGGTTGGTTGGTTGGTTGGTTGATTAAAGTCTCCTTCCGTGGTACTGCCTGGACTTAGAACTAATTGGCCAAATTTCAGCAGAGACATCCATTACACTGTAGTTTACTGCATGTTTGTTAAAGGCTAATAAATAATTTTCACATGTTAATTGATGACATTGACAATGTACAGTAATTCCCAGATTATGTTTCAGCTTTTCATAACAAATAATGAAAGAAAATGCTCTAAATTCTATCTAATAAATTACTAATAAATTGGCATCTTCAAATAATCAGTGTGTTTTTAATGACAGCCTGTACTTTGTACAGGTTATGTTATAAATCACTTCAGGCACCTTTGTTTTTATCTTCAGACACTACACACCCACCCACCCACCCACACACACACACACACACACACACACACACACACACACACACACACACACACACACACACACACACACACACACACACACACACTGATACACTAAACACTAAGGCCAGCTATCTATGTATGAGGCTAGATGAGGTGATACAGTGATTAGCTTTTTTAAATAACTAACTGGACAACAACATAGGTATGTGTATACTATAAGATTATACTGTAGCCTGTATAGTTTATCTGCAGTTTCCAAAAATTCAAATGTTCAAACCCAAGATGCAATTTCTTGTGGCTGCCTTATTTCCTTAGAATTGGGAGTTCTAGATATTTTGATGCTCTTGGAGCTTTTTCCAGCAGATTTTAAAAGGAAAGTTGGTAACAGGTATTTGTTTGGATTGACAGCCACCTTTGCATTGTCCCATGTTGGAGAAGTCAGTCCAAGGCCCTCCCCTCGCAGATCTACGTTGTTCCCACTCAGCGTTGCCAGGACCCTGAATCATCCCACAGATGTTCTCCTCCTCAAAGTCACAGCTATCCACAAAGCTAGAAGACTTGGCTGTGGAGAGGGAACAGTCACAATTTCATTCAGTTACAATTTCAACAGTCACAATTTTACTTCGGTAAATCCTTACAGAGTTCGACACCAAACCGCGGCCCTTTTTATAGTAGTAGATGCCAAACTGTTAGTTGTATGAATCATTTCTAATTAGAGCACCAGTCTCAATAACTATTTGATGGAAACTTCTTATGTCAGTGTTTTTTAATCAGGATACCTTTGGTCAAATGTGTTATCACAAATCCTGCTTTCTTTTGCCCTCCATGAAAGGAGTGATAAATGTGTCGATATGCCACAGTCCTCTATCTGTCAGCCTGATAAGCATGGGCTGATAATGCAGATAGAGCCCAAATGTGCCACCACACAAATATGGTTACATCATCTTGCAACAGAAGTTCACGAGGACCAAGAAAAAAAAAATCAGAAAAGAGCTGGCTGGTACAGAAGAGGATTAGAACTAGGGCTGCACAATATATTGTTTTTTTTATCGACATTGCAATATCAACTGGCTCAATATACACATATCGCACAAGACACTCAGTGATGAAAGAAAAAAGCAGAAGAAAACTGCACTTTAAAATGTATCTCATTCTTCTTTTTTAGTGGTTCCAATTTATATTCAATTCAATGTTCAATTTGTTTCATATAAGAATGTTGGAAATGATTTCCTTTCATTTGTTTTAAATTCAACAAGTCATTTGTTGTATTTTAGAAGAACACTGTAAACAACAGAAAGGCATACGTAAGAAACACTTTCTGTTTATTTATTGCAAGTAATATCTTTATCGCAATATCGCATAACACATATTTCCTTATATCGTGCAGCCCTAATTAGAACCAATGTGAAAAATTGTTTTGAGTTCTGAGTTTAAAGTCTGAATTCTGAGAGGAATTATTATCAGTATTAAGACTTTAATCTCACAATTCTGATTTAAAACTCAGAACTCAAATACATTTTTCACATGTGGCCCTAATCCTCTTCTGTAAATAGGTTATTATGGGACAAAAATCATTCTTATTTTATAAGGTGATTTAGTTAATTGATTGTTGCAACACTCAAAGTGCAGGTTTTAGGTCTCATTTACTGGACAAAATGACAGGTTGAGAATGAGATGACTCACTGCAGTTGTAGAGACGGTTGAGCTTGGTCAGATCACTAGCACTGAACCCCATCCTCTGACCAATCACATCCATGAAGTAGGGGATCTTGGTGACAATGGTGGGCTCAGAGCCAATGTTAAAGGATGTCTTTGTGTAGTGCATCACAGAGCCGTAGTCATAGGCAACACCTAAAGCACTGGACACTTTGTCATCGTATTTTTTGAAGTTGTGCTCTTTACCTGAGGAAGGCATTAAAACAATAAGGAGAAAAACACAGGAGATTATACTTTTTGTACAGTTTGTCATTTATTGTATGAAGTTACTACATACACTAATTTAACAAGACCAGGTAGAAACCTAGTGTATAGCTTGACCTCATGGTCAATGTGCTTAATTGCGGCCATATTGTTACAGGGATAGTCAGTGGCGTCTATCACGTGAATTCTCGGATATCAAATGTTCATCAGTAGTGGTCAAGGTATTTGCTTTTAAAGTGTACTATTACTCATCCTAAGTGTCATTGTGTAATTAATGTTACTTTGTTAAACAGACCAGACCTACGTAGGTTGCAACCCATTAAAATTATGAACATGTTCATGGACAAACTAAAACCTACAGTGTAGGCTTTACTTAAAAGTAAAGGTACATGGCGCCTGGGTAGCTCACCTAGTAGAGTGCGCGCCCATATACAGAGGCTCAGTCCTCGACGCAGTGGCTGCAGGTTCAATTACGACCTGTGGCCCTTTGGTGCATGTCGTTCCCCCTCTCTCTCCCCTTCATATCTAAGCTGTCCTGTCACAAATAAAGGCCTAAAATGCCCCCCCCCCTCACCCCCACAAAAAAAAAGTAAATGTACAGTGTAGATCCTACACAATCGGTGTTGTAACTGTTGCCACAATTCATTTTGAAAGAGCAATGGGCAACTCCAACCCGACCAAAGTCATTACTCACCAATGGTGTAACTTTATCACTCAGCGACAGAGGGACAGAGCGTTCATAGACACCCCCCCCCAAGCTTGGCGATTCAGCCCAAAAAAAAAAAGTGTTGAGATGTAATTCAAGGTGTTATTACCAGGTTCAATGCGATCCCACATGATGTTGACATAATCATCGCGGTCAGCTCTGGACTGCTCATGCCAGAAGCCCAGAGCGTGCAGGAACTCGTGCTCAACGGTTCCAAGACGGTCACAGTTTTTACCAATGGACAGCCGCTGCTTCCCCACACGCTGGTTGCCTACAGAGGAGGAGCATCTATGGAGAGGGAAAGCAAGCACTCTTGACTAAATGGTCTTTCAAGCCACGGAGAGAAGGCCATCATTTAGAGTATGCCAAATACACCTATAAATAGCCTTAGCTAGCTGGCGTTAGCTCAGAATCAGCCTCAGTAACACTATTCATTAGGTTTTAGTAAACGTCTATGAGCAGTAATACTAATATGTTTTACCACTTGGGGACAGCAGATTGTATAGAGCTGGTAACAAACAGTGTCTATTTATGCATCTAGCAGACAAAGAACAACATTAGCATCATTTGGAGTCATGTTTGTGGTCAACCGACAACTCCAAATATTGACTCTCCTTTTACTTGCTGGTGGTTAACTTTATCAGTCTCCTGCTTTGTGCTCGGCAGGTAGTGTATTGTCAGTTTATCAGAGGTTTTTCCACTGAAAACGGCTAAAGTTATGTGCCGTAAAACCAGGTGCTAAAAGATGCTAAAAGGTTCTATAGAGCTGAGGGGAACTGCAGAGTCTGCTGATAATTCTCTGTGGGTTTGCTACTACAAGACATTTCACCCATTGCATATATAAAAGTATTTATTAGTGCACCTTCAAACATTTGTTGAGGATGCAGTGATTGCATTAATGTGTGTTGTGGCTTCATGTACTAGGACACATGTAACGAGCAGGCATGTAATAAGCACTGACAGTTTGGTTCAAGAATTCAGCGATATTAAGTGAACACGGTGCTCACCCGCTTCCTTTGTACACAGAGATGTAGTTCTTCTCTCCTTTCCATGGTGTAAAGTCAATGCAGGTCTTCAGTCTGTACTGGTCAAATGCTTTCAGGATCACTCCCTTTGCATTCATCTCTACAGTACATGTTACATGGTGTACGACAAAGAAACATGAGAAAGCATCCTAATTTAGTACATATCCATAATAACATAAGTACTAGGAATGTGAGTTTCTTACCCAGACTGTCCTCAAGGTAGTAGGGAATGGTTGTTGGCCAACGATACTTGTCTCCTATAATGGAGTTTCTGCTGAATGTCTGATGGAAATGCGGTGAACAACAGGTATAAAATTAGGGATGAATCAAGAAGTAACAGACTCACTGAGGTGAGTGCTTGTGGTCTTATAATATATATGGCTTACTTCCTCCTGATCGATGTCTCCCTCCAGCAGGTCCAGCCCAGCCTCTGCAAAGGAAAATTGTATTGGTTGATGAAAATCCTCAGATGCATCGAGACATTATACAATAAAGCAAAAAAATTGTGTGTCGACAAACCTTCATTGATGTTAAAGATGTCCCAGTCATGGCCTTCATCCACATCAGTTTCTGTAGATGTACAGCAGAATCAAAAATATTCTGCTCAGAAATGGGATTGCAGGATGATATTATTGACGTAATTATTATTGTGCTGTGTACTGGTGCTATTAGCATTGAGCCCTGCCCCACAGACCTGAGACATGTTTACTTTAAAATGTCACATATTTTAAAGCTTATTTATTTCTATATTTAAATTTTGCCATCTGACTCTTTAAGATTTGCAATGGACTTCCATGTTGTTCTGAGTGAATTATGCTAAAATTGATGTATGATTCATACATGAGGGTAATTCATCACTAATTCACTAACAAAGATACCAGCAAGCATGCTGTTCTTCCCATCGCCATCGAAGCATGGCAGCACAATATCATAAACAGTGCCCTGCTTTAGTTAGACCGTATTTCCTCGTACTGTGATGTTTGTTTGTGATACCTGTGTGGAGGTTTATTTTGGTCATTACTGATTATTATAGATTAGATTCTGCTGACAAAAAGCAAGTAGGCCTACATGCTTTCAGCTTGTTTCTTTGCAACAACAGTCGCAGTCAGTCCTCTTGTTCAGAAAAAATAAGCTTCCCTGAAAGCCACGGTATAGTTCGCACACTGATAATATGTGACTCACCTGTATCACCTGTCAGCTTAGCTGCTGCCTAGTAAATACATTAGAAAATACATTAATCAAAAGAGAAATTTGATTATAAAGAATGATCTGATATTCTGGGTGGCAACTCCACATTAAAGCAATGTCACTGTTTTGCACATATGTTATGTTTCACAAAATGACTTACCAGTCCTAGGCCAAAGAACAGAATGATCCACCTGAGTGCCATGGCTCCAGCTGCAGACACACACTCACTGTGTTGGTTCAACCTGCCTCAGTCCTGCGGCGTGCTTTCTTTTTGTACAGAACAAGAAACACTGCAGTGCACGCAACATTCACATGATGTACTCGTTTTTATGACTCAGGTTAGACACCTGTCAAATTAATTATTAATTTAATAGTCATGATTAGGTTATCTAAGTACTGTAGCCACATAGCCTACACATACACTGGTGCAGACGGTTTGCAAAAGTTCGAACACACACACACACTAGAGTCCGGATCGGGCCGAATTTTCCTGTCCGAACCCGCCCGAGCCTGACAGCTATTAAGAAATTTGTGTCCGAGCCCGACACAGTTAAAATCTCATTTTTTTTTCTCATACTAATGACACATGTAGGCTATGTTTTTGTATGGAAAGCTTTTATTGAGCAACTATAAGAAGGCATTCGGAAATGTCAACAGATGAGGCATCAGTGCACATGGGGCAACAAGCACACGTTAATAAGCTGTTAAAATGTTCAATGTGTTAACCTTTCCTGCTTGCTTCTTTTGTGGTCAGAAAATCAGGGGAGACTTCCAGGGCCAACGTTATAACATGAACATCGTCAGGGTTAATATCCTGTTTCTGGTGAGCAAATGAGTGAACTTGGCTTTCAGTCTGGGGTTTATATCGGACACCACACACACTGTGTAGCCTAGCTACAATAAAACTTCACATTGACCCGTTTAAAAAATTTTTATCAGAAAATATGGGACGTAGAAATAAGCGCTGAAAATGTGTAGAAGAAAAATTTAACAATTTAAAATGTTGGAAAACGCAAAAACAAACGTCAAAAGGCGTCAAAAACGCCGTTTTTTTCAAGGTTGACAGGAAGACAACCTGTTAAACTTATTGCACCAACTCTGCTCCGTTTGCATACAACATAGCTGCTTCCTCTTTCTCTCTTCTGCCCACTTTCCACACACACACACACACACACACAAAATCCCTTTGACACCCCTTTACTATGAAAATCTCATATTTTGAAACTGCTGCTGAAAACGGGCGTATCTCAACAAAGCTAGTTGCTTACATAAGCATCCCAAGACCTGTACCTTTGTCACGCCCATGGATGTATTAAGAGAACGGTCACGCCCCAACATTTACATAGGCTACACAACTGACCTGAGATCAGGTATTCTTCTGAATCTAGGTCATGCAGATCTCTGCTATTCCATTACAAAATTCACTTCTGAAACTTTTTTATGCGAGAAATCAACTATGTAAAGCTCAAATATGGGCCGTTTTACGAAAATGGATGGCTAATTGCAAATTTTGTCCGACTGTGTGTGGGAGTTCAGCGGCCGGTGCTGCCTGGGTTGCTACATCGCCACTGCTGTGAGCTCGATTGAGCTCCGTCACGGCACGACCCTTTCTGGGTGACTGGACTACCAAACGCCGCTGCCCTGACAGAGCTCCAGGGCCTGCAGCTCGCTGTTCTCCCTCCCCTCTTCCTGCTAAATGGCTGGTGGCTGGCAATCTCTTACCGCAGGTTCCAGTTAATCTTATAATGGATATGTGTGTTGAGTTATTTAAACAAACGATTGGGGAAATAAACGCCTATTGTCCGCGCGCGTCTCTTATGTGTGTGTATGGGGATTCGATCAACCAATCTGCGTGCAGCTCATCTAAATATTCATGAGCATACCATATTTGGAAGAAAAGCTCTTGTTACAAATAGGGCCAAAACACAGGGATGCATAAGGGCCAATAAAATATCAACCAGGCCATTTTCAGCCCAACCAATGTTACATACACCATTAGGAGACCTTAAGGAACAGTGTGAAATACCCTATATAATCATTGTATCACACCTTTAAAGCAACACTATGTAACTTTTCTCACTTTGGTCCCCCTACAGGTTGTTTCATTGGAACTACAGCTTGCGCGGCTGTAGTTCCAATGACACAATCTGTAGGGGGACCGAAGAGGGAAAAGTTACATAGTGTTGCTTTAACAGCATGTGGACACATTTTACATGTACAATTAGATGTACCTGCTGCTTGATGCCAGTAATTTTCAGATTCTGATTCAGGGATCATTAATCTGTTAATCAAACTGGACTGGAAAAAGAGCACCCACCCCTCTACCTAGTGGTGGGCAGATCGAGGCTTCGTGAAACAATGAAACCGTTGAAGCAAATGTGCCATATTGTGTCGAGGCTTCGAAACAATCCGACATCCGTCTCAACGATGACACCTAGTGGTCACTTGCAGGTGTTGATCTAAAACAACCTTGACAATGAGCCATTTTTTATTATTGTATTTTTCTAATATGTGAAGCTTGTAACCTGTAGGCTCCTCACTGTGCATAATGTTATTTTGGTCATGACAAAAGAATATTAATAAAAGAAATCAAGCCACAATGTCTCAATTCTTTATAGATTTTTATTCAAAAATATGAATGTCCCAACAGTTTATTATATTCCAATCCTAATTATCTATCTATATCTATATATCTATATATCTCTATCTCTATCTATATATCTATCTATCTGTGTATCTATATATGTATCTACCTATCAATATGTTAATGTGTCACTATGTATACTCTGTCTGTCTCTAGCCTATCAGTCAATGTGTAAATTTAAATGTAAGCCTAAATATAACTAAACAACTCGCACTATGAATGTCACTATATCACCAAAAATCCGCTATCTCAAAATCAAACTCCTCTCACAAAAACCCACGAGGTCAAGATGCGTTGACTTCACTTTTATACTGATGTGCGATTGTGTGTTCCCGACCCTGTCAATCAAACGCTGATTCATGCCACCTGTTGAAACACTTGTGAAACACTCCGATGTTTCATTTAGCCGTAGTCACGTGACATGGGTGTTTTGAATCACGCTTTGAATCAGTGTTTCGAAACATCTGCGCTTCGGGATCTCGACAAAGCTTCGGAACGTCAGTTTCACTTCAGCCATCCCTACCTCTACCCCACTCACCACCACCAACGCCTTAAGGATCCATTTCCTTGACCGCCCCATACCCCATGCATGCCATTTTTCTCTCTGCTTAGGGACTGTTCGTTATTTATTTAATGGGCCACAGGAAGAGTTTTGGGACCTTTAGCCAAAATAGACATGTGCCCCTGCTGGAAAAACCAGCATAGACCAGCATATGTTGTTAACCAGCATAGACCAGTATATGTTGTGTTTTGGTGCTTGGATGCTGGGATGCTCCCATGCTGGTGACCAGCAGGATGCTGGGATGCTGGTGAGGGGATGCTAGTCACCAGCACCCACTCACCAGCTGATCACCAGCAGATTGAGGATGTTATTGTTCACCAGCCTGGACAACCACATTGAATTTTTTGTGTGATGATAAGGCAGAGCACATGAAAATATTATAATATACAATTGTAATATTTTAACAATAGTATTTTTATTTAATAAATAGCCTAAGTATAATAACAGAAACAACATGAATATTCAATAAAAAGGAAAAATTGTGAGGTTTAATAAATAAAATAAATAATCTGTTAAATAT
Organism: Perca flavescens; assembly: GCF_004354835.1. Classification (NCBI taxonomy): domain Eukaryota; kingdom Metazoa; phylum Chordata; class Actinopteri; order Perciformes; family Percidae; genus Perca; species Perca flavescens. Next base: position 32,688,140 of record NC_041332.1, on the reverse strand, counting down.
TTAACAATAACAACAACTCTATCAATTTCATTTAACAATATAACAATAATAAATAACTGAATATTTGACAAAAAAACAATAACAAATCTCAAGTTTAAAAAAAATATTAATTTAATAAATAATTTAATAAATAAAATAATAAATAAATGATTAAAATTCTACAAAAAAGCAATAACAGTAATGGTTCCCTAACTATCTACATTTAATAAATAGGAATAATAAGTAAATAAATTAAAAATAAATTAATGAATGTGGTGCCATTTTTCAGGAACACAGGACGAGATGTAATACATCCACTGAGTGCAAGTGCGTACCACGAGAATGTACTTGACCTTCACAGTGTAATTGACCCAGTGTTTTCAGGTGGGCACCCTCCCTTAATGGGGGGGTGCTCATCAAGGGAGGGTACCCACCTGAATGACATGATTAGTTATTGTTTTGTTTTTTTGCTTGTTAATGTCCATTATTTTTTCTGTAATGTACCGCCCGGCCTTTCCCCATCTTGCATCTAATTCTGCCTCCTCCAGGTTTTTTTTTACAAGCCACTCCTTGAAGCAGACTGAAAACGAAGAATTGTAGAGAAAAACAAGTATCAAATATGGTATAAAATATATCAGTCCACATGAGGTCTCTATATAGTGAATTTGATGAAAACTAGCCTTGTTATAGGCTGTAACATTGTGCACTTTTAACACTCTGCCAAAAATCCAAATCTAAAATAATCAAAGTATGTCATACAGACAAAAGTCAGAAACACTACAGTTTTTATGATTGCTATGTCAATTTTGTCAATACTTTTAACAACTTTCCTAAACTCTTAACACAGTTACCACAACATCCGTCTGTGTAGGCTATACAATTAACACATTTATTGCTGCTTTGACACAAAATGCATTAAAGTCACAAATAACAGTACAACAATTTAAAATAAATCAACTTATATTTAACTTATTTTACACACAAGCTCAACCAAGACCAAAACAATGGCTTTTACTGCCAAATTTACAAATTCTTTCTCACTGTATGTGAGAACAGATAAACATAACTTATGAGCTAAAGTAAAAGTGAACAGCTGTTCATATTGTAAATTATAACACAAATGTATGCATTTTATACATTATTAAGAAATAGCTGATTGAAGTTATGCAAATAGATCAATCACAACTGATTCCCATCTAGGAAACACACTCAGGGGTTACGTGAGGTGCTTTCAATCGCATGCCCATAAGGTAGTACATACTACTACTACAGTTGTTCTACTGTTTTATTATTTAATAATTGCCTGCCAAAGTCCTATACTGTATACCTGGCTATATAGGCATATTTGATAAAATCATAAAAATTTAAATCAAATTGTTTTCTGCAAACTCCACCAGATTATTGTTCTTCATCTCATTGACTACCACTGTGGTGATTTTCATGGAGCTTTACTGTTTCATACTGTAATAATTGCCTGCCAAAGTCCACTACGGTTTACCTTGACATATAGGCATATTTTATAAATTCATTAAAAAAAGCATAAGTATGTCATTTATAATAATAATAATAATAATAATAATAATAATAATAATAATAATAATAATAATAATAATTTTAAATAGGATTTTAGTAACTTGGCTTTCCCAAGCCAACTTAAAGGAGAATTCCGGCCAATTTTTACGTTAATCTTGATCGCTATAGCTACGCGAGTACTTTCGATAGAAAAAACCCCGACCCAAATCAGTGCAGGTAACACGGAGAAGCTGCAGCTACGTACTACAAGCGTCCCCTGAGCTAAAACGGCAGTGCTCGGGGCAAGTTTTAGAGTGCCGTTGTGCCTCTTAACAGACACAATATGCAATTAATATGTCTGTGCCACATGAACAGGGCCCTTACGTGTCAACAAGATGCGTTTTCAACTCAGACATTGTTTAAATTCACCTACCCTGGTCCCTGTCTCGATCCTGCCAGTAGCTAGCTTGCCCTGCTAGCTGATAGCCGTTAGCTGCCGTTTGGTGAGTGTATTCAGACAGGCTTCTGTGATAATCATCCCAAAAACAATCCACGGAGCGGTGGTGGTGTGGCTATGTCCTCCAGAGGACAGGTCATGTCACGTCTTGAAGTGTATTCCCCCCTAAAAAACAATAGTGCTGTAGTAGCTGTTAGCTGCTAGCTGCCCTCCGGTGAGTGTGTACAGCCAGATAGCTGTTAGCCGTTAGCTGTTAGCTGCCGTCCGGTGAGTGTATTCAGCCAGGCATCTGTGATAATCATCCCAATAAAAATCCACGCCCGGTGGTGTGGCTATGTCCCCCAGTTACTGAAGGCTACCTTTAGCTTGTGCTTGGAGCAGCAAGTTCATCTGCCCGTTTCCCCTCTGTCTGTCAGTCTCGTTCTTTCCAACTCTTGAGGCTAGTTCTTCGTCTGTATACTCGGGTTTGAATATATCTGCTATATTCTTCATACTCCAAGCTTCTTCCCTTATAAACAACTCCGCTTTTCACTCTTCACACACACTATGCTCCAATCTGCAAATTACTGTTTACCTTTTTCTGCTACAACTGAATTCCCAGGAGACCGCGCGATGCAACAGCTAGGCTTCAGTGCTCAATTACCTATTTTGAGGGGGAAATAATCTAAACCTTTCACTGCGAAGGCATGATCTGTCCTATGCAGGATATCCACCAACCCACCGGGCGCTCCGTGGCTTTTTATTGGGATGATTAGCACAGATGCCTGGCTGAATACACTCTCCGGACGGCAGCTAGCAGCTAATGGCTAACAGCTATCTGGCTGTACACACTCACCGGAGGGCAGCTAGCAGCTAACAGCTACTACCGCACTATTGTTTTTTTTAGGGGGGAATACACTTCAAGACATGACATGACCTGTCCTCTGGAGGACATAGCCACACCACCACCGCTCCGTGGATTGTTTTTGGGATGATTATCACAGAAGCCTGTCTGAATACACTCACCAAACGGCAGCTAGCAGCTAACGGCTATCAGCTAGCAGGGCAAGCTAGCTACTGGCAGGATCAAGACAGGGACCAGGGTAGGTGAATTTAAACAATGTCTGAGTTGAAAACGCATCTTGTTGACACGTAAGGGCCCTGTTCTTGTGGCACAGACATATTAATTGCATTTTGTGTCTGTTAAGAGGCACAAAGGCACTCTAAAACTTGCCCCGAGCACTGCCGTTTTAGCTCAGGGGACGCCAGTACGTAGCTGCAGCTTCTCCGTGTTACCTGCACTGATTCGGGTCGGGGTTTTTTCTATCGAAAGTACTCGCGTAGCTATAGCGATCAAGATTAACGTAAAAATTGGCCGGAATTCTCCTTTAAATACATTTTTTAATATACAAATGAAATACCTTTTTTAAATTGACTTCCCATCTATCTATCTATATGTTTATGCTGTGTTTTGGGGGATATTAATTCTTATTATTTTTTTATCAACTTACTTAAATACACCATTAGAATGTATATGAAATATTATTTATTTTTTTGTGGGGGAAAAAAACGCTAATGATGATCAAAATTAAATATGAGTTGTTTCTGAATATTGATCTAGGTGTTAGATGCAGAATTCCGCCATCTGCTGGTGAGAGAAAAGTTTACGGTTGTTTTATTTTATAAGGTATTGGGCGATGGTGTCAAACCAGAGGAGTGCCAGTTTGTGGAAAGGAACATGAGACAAACACTATACAGAGCATTCCAAAACAAAAAGGCTCCAGTATTTGCTTACAAAAAAACCCAAGCAAAACCTGAAAGGGAAACAATTCAAGTGGAGGTTCACTGCATCTGCAAGACCTCACACTACAAAGAGTTGATGGTGCAGTGCAGCAACTGCAATAATTGGTACCACCCCAATTGTGTGTCTGTCCCACACCACTGCAGAAGAGTGGAACTGTGAAATCTGCACTAATTATGTATGTATGTATGTATGTATGTATGTATGTATCTTACATAAATGTTCATAGGTACTTTGGAGTACGTTGCAAAATACATGTTCATGTATTAGTCAGTGTTAGTCATGGAGTCCATTGATTTCCCTTTACCATATCTTCTAAAGAATAAATTAAGTTTTGGTTCACAGAAATTCTGGCTGGTGAATTGTTATCTTTATTGCTTTTGCAATATACAGTATATGTACACAAACAGTATTGGTCATGACTTTGGCAGGCAATTATTAAATACTAAAACAGTAGAAAAACATGAAAATCACCACAGTGGTAGTCAATGAGATGTAGAACAATAATCTGGTGGACTTTGCAGAAAACAATTTGATTTGAATTTTTTATCAATTTATTAAATATTGCTTTATAGGCAGGTATACAGTATAGGACTTTGGCAGGCCGTTATTAAATAATAAAACATTAGAACAACATGAAAATCACCACAGTGGCAGTCAATGAGATGAAGAACAATAATCTGTTAGTGTTTGCAGAAAACTATTGGATTTTATTTATTTTATTATGAATATTTTTTTAAAGTCTGCCAACACCAAGCGCATACACCTTGAGCCTACCACACAACCTTGTGTAGACACACAATATATTTCTAAGCGTAGAACGGCGTGACCACGCTTCTCCGAAGCACAGAGGGCATGACCGCAGTCAATTCTGGGTAGGGAAAGTGAAAGAGCAGCGCTTGTCCCTCCCTCATCACCACCACTCCAGTGGAGCTGCTCAGTGGCCAGCAGGTCAGACTGTGGTTGTACTGGGCAGCTTCCAGGTATGAATGTGGAACTGTGTGAATGTGACAGGTCGTTCCTGCAAAAGAGAGGCTGCCTCTCAGTGAACATCCCCTGAATAAATAAAGGTTAAAATAAATGCACTTGGTCAGCTAGGGGTACAAGCCTTTTCCTTAGGGATCCAGTGTGATGGGTCAACAACTCCACTCAGCTCTTCACAAGCTGACAAAAATTATCCCTAATAGAAACCAGGAAATAAAACAAAATGATTACATTATAATTCCAGGAACGGAAGCTATATGCATATAGCAAATTCAAATGCCAGCACATTGGTCAGAATAGGATCGGGGAAACATAGACTTCTTAGACTGCATCAGCTGTGATCTTAGAACTAAGTGTGCCATGCATAATCTTTATTTTTTTATCATCTCTCATATTTGTAATATGCTTGTTTTCTCTCTGTCAAAGACACTGTATCCCAGAGCCCAAAAAAGACCATACAAAGTAAGTGAAACAAAAACAAAAAATATCTAGGCAGCTGACATGAATTGAAGTTAAATCCTTGGATCTGTTTTTTTTTTTATTTTTTTTTTTTATTTTATTACAGAGCATATTAATAAACATTTCTGTCAATATGCCAGAGTTAGCCAGAAGGCTATTTTTCATCTGCAGTCTCTAGACAGATGGTAAAAAAGTCACCCTAAAAGAATGTAAAATTACACATTTACATAACAATATAACATTTAAAATACATTTGGTAAAAGGTACTATTAAGCCAAAAAAGTACAATAGGATCACAACAGACCACAATCAGACAAACATTAGACAAAGACATGAACACATAAACACACACAGGGCAAGAAGCCAGCAGGGGGGGGCAGCTTGAGCAGGTCAAGAAGTTAATGGTAATGTTGACAGCTCTGATTATCAATTATCCATTTCTTTAACTGTATCTTGAATGTGCTGTAAGTGTTTGGATTTCTGATGGTTATGGGGGTAAGGTTCCACTCTGTAGCAGCTCGAACAGAGAAAGAAGTATGGCCAAATACACTTTTCCTAAATGGAATGATTACAACTGATCTGACCATAGTTGTCATTAATCAAGTGATCACTTGAGAACTACTGTTAAGGTTAACTGCATAGTATGCTATACATAGGACTGAGCCACTTTATAGATGTTTCTTTTTCTAGACTTTATGAGAGAATAACTTTTTTATTTCTAAATTGGCTAATATACAGGAGCAATTCTTAGAATTCTATATAGACACCCCGATGAAAGTGAGTGAATTTAGGCTAAGGCTAAAGCGACTTTGAATCCCTGAAAAAATTCATCCATCCATCCATCCATCTTCGTCCGCTTATCCGGTGTCGGGTCGCGGGGGGAGCAGCTCCAGCAGGGGACCCCAAACTTCCCTTTCCCGAGCAACATTAACCAGCTCCGACTGGGGATCCCGAGGGCGTTCCCAGGCCAGGTTGGAGATATAATCCCTCCACCTAGTCCTGGGTCTTCCCCGAGGCCTCCTCCCAGCTGGACGTGCCTGGAACACCTCCCTAGGGAGGCGCCCAGGGGGCATCCTTACCAGATGCCCGAACCACCTCAACTGGCCCCTTTCGACGCAAAGGAGCAGCGGCTCTACTCCGAGCTCCTCACGGATGACTGAGCTTCTCACCCTATCTCTAAGGGAGACGCCAGCCACCCTCCTGAGGAAACCCATTTCAGCCGCTTGTACCCTGGATCTCGTTCTTTCGGTCATGACCCAGCCTTCATGACCATAGGTGAGGGTAGGAACGAAAACTGACCGGTAGATCGAGAGCTTTGCCTTCTGGCTAAGCTCTCTTTTCGTCACAACGGTGCGATAGATTGAATGCAATACCGCACCCACTGCGCCGATTCTCCGACCAATCTCCCGCTCCATTGTCCCCTCACTCGCGAACACAACCCCAAGGTACTTGAACTCCTTCACTTGGGGTAAGGACTCATCACGACTTACTACCGAGAACCCGGACACAGCTCTCGCTTTGGTTGTACAGAGATTGGATGGCCCTGAGAAGAGACCCCCTCACCCCATACTCCCGCAGCACCTCCCACAGTATCTCCCGGGGGACCCGGTCATACGCCTTCTCCAAATCCACAAAACACATGTAGACCGGTTGGGCATACTCCCAGGCTCCCTCCAGGATCCTTGCGAGAGTGAAGAGCTGGTCCGTTGTTCCACGACCAGGACGGAATCCGCATTGTTCCTCCTCAACCCGAGGTTCGACTATTGGCCGAACCCTCCTTTCCAGCACCTTGGAGTAGACTTTACCAGGGAGGCTGTGATACCCCTATAATTGGCACACACCCTCTGGTCCCCCTTTTTAAAAAGGGGAACCACCACCCCAGTCTGCCACTCCTTTGGCACCGTCCCAGACTTCCACGCAATGTTGAAAAGGCGTGTCAAACAGGACAGCCCCTCCACACCCAGAGCCTTGAGCATTTCTGGACGGATCTCATCAATCCCCGGGGCTTTGCCACTGTGAGGTTGTTTGACTACATCAGTGACTTCCGCCTGGGAAATCGACGACAATCCCCCATTATCCTCCAGCTCTGCCTCTAACATAGAGGGCGTATTAGTCGGATTCAGGAGTTCCTCAAAGTGCTCCTTCCACCGCCCTATTACCTCCTCAGTTGAGGTCAACAGTGTCCCATCCTTACTGTACACAGCTTGGATGGTTCCCCGCCCCCTCCTGAGGTGGTGAACAGTTTTCCAGAAGCACTTTGGTGCCGACCGAAAGTCCTTCTCCATGTCTTCTCCAAACTTCTCCCACACCCGCTGCTTTGCCTCTTTCACGGCAGAGGCTGCAGCCCTTCGGGCCTTCGGTGCCCTGCAACTGCCTCCGAGTCCTCCGGGATAACATATCCCGGAAAGACTCCTTCTTCAGTCGGACGGCTTCCCTGACCACCGTGTCCACCACGGTGTTCGTGGGTTACCGCCCCTTGAGGCACCTAAGACCCTAAGACCACAGCTCCTCGCCGCAACTTCAGCAATGGAAACTTTGAACATTGTCCACTCGGGTTCAATGCCCCCAGCCTCCACAGGGATGCACGAAAAGCTCCGCCCGGAGGTGTGAGTTGAAAGTCTGTCGGACAGGGGCCTCCTCCAGACGTTCCCAATTTACCCGCACTACACGCTTGGGCTTACCAGGTCTGTCCAGAGTCTTCCCCACCCTCTGACCCAACTCACCACCAGATGGTGATCGGTTGACAGCTCTGCCCCTCTCTTCACCCGAGTGTCCAAAACATACGGCCTCAGATCAGATGAAACGATTATGAAATCGATCATTGACCTTCGGCCTAGGGTGCTCTGGTACCAGGTACACTTATGAGCATCCCTATGTTCGAACATGGTGTTCAAGTATAGACAATCCATGACTAGCACAGAAGTCCAACAACAAACAACCACTCTGGTTTAGATCAGGCAGGCCGTTTCTCCCAATCACGCCTCCAGGTGTCTCCATCATTGCCCACGTGTGCGTTGAAGTCCCCCAGCAGAACAATGGAGTCCCCCACTGGAGCCCCATGCAGGACTCCAGTCAAGGTCTCCAAGAAGGCCGAATACTCCGAACTCCTGTTTGGTGCATATGCACAAACAACAGTCAGAGTTTTCCCCACAACCCGCAGGCGTGGGGAGGCGACCCTCTCGCCCACCGGGTAAACTCCAACACAGCGGCGCCAGCCGGGGCTTGTGAGTATCCCCACACCCGCCCGGCGCCTCACACCCTGGGCAACTCCGAGAAGAAAAGAGTCCAACCCCTATCCAGGAGTATGGTTCCAGAACCAAGACTGTGCGTAGAGGTAAGCCCCACCAGATCTAACCGTAGCGCCTCCACCTCCCGCACCAGTTCCGGCTCCTTCCCCACAGAGAGGTGACGCCCACGTCCCCAGAGCCAGCGCCTGCCGCCCGGGTCTGGTCCGTCGAGGCCCCTGACCTTCACTGCCACCCATGTGGCATCGCACCCGACCCCAACGGTTCCTCCCACAGGTGGTGGGCCCATGGGATGGAGAGGGAGTTGCCACATAGCTTGTTCGGGCTGTGCCCGGCCGGGCTCCGTGGCAAACCCGCCACCAGGCGCCGGCCGACGCCCCACCGCCTGGGCCTGGCTCCAGACGGGGCCCCGGGCTTCCTCCGGCAGGGTCACTCCATCTCTGCTTAGCTTTTTCATTGGGGTTTTTGAACCATTCTTTGTCTGGCCCCTCACCTGAGACCACTTTGCCTTGGGAGACCCTACCAGGAGCACAAAGCTCCAGACAACACAGCCCTCAGGTTCACAGAGACACACAAACCTGTCCACCACGATAAGGTGATGGTTCACAATACGACAACGCAGAAGGCGGAGGAGCACGAAAACTTGTTTGTGTTTCTCAGAGCAGCTGTTAGCTTGATATCCATGTCTCCATGGTGAGTATTTAAGTGTGTGTAGCATGGGTGTATGAATGATTTAGCATTTTTGTGTGGCTCAGTATTTCTGAGCACTGTTGAGCAGCAAAAAAGTGATCCGTTTCATCCTGAAAAGTACGCTTTTTCAAAAACCAACATGGCTCAGTTCAAAATTTTGTTTCAAAACAAAAATTGAAATTGGAAAGGATTTCTTGACATGCTTTGTATAATTTTATAGGCGTACAAGGTTTTTAACTATTTTTAGTTAAAAAAAATGTCAATTTCAATTTATTATTATTAAGTGCAGCTGTGGATTATCTTACATTATGCTATAGTTGCAGAGTCTGGCAGTGAGATGTTGGTGGAACCAGCTCCAAAAGCAGACGAGGTAAAATATTTATTCTCTTTACAATATATTTATACATTGCCAACACCACTTTTACTGTATGTACTACCTTAAGGTCATGCGATTGAAAGAACCTCACGTAACCCCTGAGTGTGTTTCCTAGATGGGAATCATCTATTAGCATAACTTCAATCAGCTGTTTCTTAATAATGTATAAAATGCAGGGGATACATTTGTGTTACAATTTACAATATGAATAGCTGTTCACTTTTACTTTAGCATATAAGTTATGTTTAGAACATGATGTTATCTGTTCTCACATACAGTGAGAAAGCATTTGTAAATTTGGCAGTAAAATCCATTGTTTTGGTCTTGGTTTAGCTTGTGTGTAAAATAAGTTAAATATAAGTTGATTTATTTTAAATTTTTGTACTGTTATTTGTGAACTGAATGCATTTTGTGTCAAAGCAGCAATAAATGTGTTAATTGTATAGCATACACAGACGGATGTTGTAACTGTTAAAAGTATTGAAAAAATTGACATAGCAATCGGAAAGCCTACACAGACAGATGTTGTGGTAACTGTGTTAAGAGTTTGGGAAAGTTGTTAAAAGTATTGAAAAAATTGACATAACAATCGTAAAAAACTGTAGTGTTTCTGACTTTTGTATGCTGTTTGACATTCTTTGATTATTTTAGATTTGGATTTTTGGCAGATACAATTTGGAGAAATCCGACTACGGAGAGAGGCCTGGGCCAGGATCGAGAGGAATACCAGGGACTCTTGATTTGTGGAAGAGTTGGCGGTGGCTTTTTGGGGCACCAAAATACTGGGGGAAAGGAGCCTCACGGGAAAAGAGTGCCCGACAACCAAAACCACCAGACAGCCTTTGGCCCCAGAGAAATTCCACACATTGAAAGGTATGGCATTTTTAACAACAGTAGCCACATACTCCTTGTGGGATACCAAAGCATTTTGTCATTTGATATTGAGTGTTAAAAGTGTACAATGTTACAGCCTATAACAAGGCTGGTTTTCATCAAATTCCCTATATAGAGAACTCATGTGGACTGATATATTTTATACCGTATTTGATACTTGTTCTTCTCTACAATTCTTTGTTTTCAGTCTGCTTCAAGGAGTGGCTTGTAAAAAAAACCTGGAGGAGGCAGAATTAGATGCAAGATGGGGAAAGGTTGGGCGGTAATGGCGGTAAAAATAATGGACATAAACAAGCAAAAAAACAAACAATAACTAATCATGTCATTCAGGTGGGCACCCACCAAACAATCAATTTCTGAATGCGAATAAACGGACTCCATATGAGGCTCCTTTTTCAACTACAAGGTCAATATTGTTTTTCAATAACGACAAAACAACGAGTTATCCGTGCATTTATATGGAACTAAGTTTTAGGAGCTTTCCGTCTTTGCTCTCCTCCCTGTTACATTGCATTCAGAAATCGATTGTTTTTGACTGATAAAATGGCTGCGGCCGGAAACAACAGCTGCGGTGAGTTGCTCAAAAACTTTCTTTTTAGTAAATCTTTGTACACAAAGAATGTTGTCAATGCTTGCGCTAAGGTTTAGAGCCCCTGGTGATACTTGAAGAAAAGTTTCATGTTGTGTCGAGCCTTCTTAGTATTTCTTAAATAGCTATTTTGAGACTAGCATGAGAGTGCCCCTAGCACTCCCATTCAAAAGGCCATTTGACCCAAAAACGAGAATACGGTGAATCTTAAAAGTGGCGATTCGGTCCTAAATATGCTTTTAAACTAAAGTTTGACTCACGTACATTCACAAAAATACCCTAGTATGCATTTTGGCGAGAGTTACGCGTTAACATAGGGGTGTACTCACTTTTGTTGCCAGCGGTTTAGACATTAATGGCTGTGTGTTGAGTTATTTTGAGGGGACAGCTAGTTATACAAGCTGTACACTTAATACTTTACATTGTAGCAAAGTGTAATTTCTTCAGTGTTGTCCCATTAAAAGATATAATGAAATAATTGCTAAAATGTGAGGGGTGTACTCACTTTTGTGAGATACTGTATATAATTTGTGTGGATAAAGTAAATAATTTGCATATCAGCGATTTAAAAAACTGTTACCCTGTGCTTTCGTCCATAAATACCAAGGATTTTAAACAACGGCTCTCAATGAAGGAATGGTTGTGGCTTTTTGAGCCGACACTAAGGTGGAGCTAAAACGCTGCCGACCACTGATTGGTCAGGGAGAGAGTCATCACTAGCCCGACACGGGACATCCTGCACAAACCTGCCATTTAAATAGCCATGCTACCATCAATAGTCACTGCAATTTTCTTATTTATTTAACCCAGATTCAAGAAAGTGGCAGGCCGTAAAACCACACCGAGGTTAATTGATGAAGTGCAGACGTTCCTCTGTTTGGTTGCTGATAAAAGGATCCAGTGAGAGAACACACCATGTTGGTGTCGCGTTGAATATGATGTAATGGCAGTTCAATCAGGAGAGACTTCATTTAAAGGAACACGCCGACTTATTGGGAATTTAGCTTATTCACCGTAACCCCCAGAGTTAGACAAGTCGATACATACCCTTCTCATCTCTGTGCATGCTGTAAGGCTGTCTGACGGCTCCAGCGGCAGCAGGCCAGCACAGAACATGCAGGTGAATGGTTCCAGCAATCCTACTGCTCCGAATAAGTGACAAAATAACGCCAACATGTTCCTATTTACATGTTGTGATTTGTAGAGTCACAGCGTGTACAAAAAACAACGTAACATGAGACACAGCCACCTTCTATCCCTAAACAAACCAGGAACTATATTCTTAGGCGGAAGAATATAGTACTTTGGCGGAGTGATATGCTTGCAGCAAGCCTGTCTGAGAATATAGTTCCAGGTTTGTTTACTGTTATTTTGTCACTTTTGTCACAATTTGGAGTAGTAGGATTACTGGAACCATTCACCTGCAGGATCTGTGCTAGGCTAAGCTAATGCTGGAGCCGTCAGACAGTGTTACAGCACGCACAGAGATGAGAAGGGTATGTATCGACTTGTCTTACTCTGGGGGTTACGGTGAATAAGCTAAATTCCCAATAAGTCGGCGTGTTCCTTTAAGAGTGAAAATAGTTGAATAACATGATGCATAATAGGTTGATATGTTATAGTCTTTGGTAATTTGACTCCATTGCAATGTTAAATTAACAAGGGTTATAGAGGCCATGGATATATGACTTATTATTTATTCGGGGAAGGTTCACTGTGAGGAAGCCTCTCTTTTGCAGGAACGCCCTGATCACATTCACACAGTTACACATTCATACGTGGAAATCGCCCAGTACAACCACAGTCTGATCTGCTTGCCACTGACAGCCGTTTTTGGGTTAGGGCCTTGCTTAGCGCTGTTATTTTACTTTCCCGTGTATATATGCTGTCAAGAGCATGCCAAACCTGTAGGTGGCAGCATAACGAGAAGCCCACGTTAGCCAATCAGAATCCCGAAAATAGCAACAACAGCAACAAATCACTTCCTCTCTCTTCTCTTCCTCACTTCCTCGGTTGCCTAAACCTCAGTTTGTCTCAGTTTACAAGCAAAGTTTTCCAAAATCTCCACTCTGGCCAGAGTTTTTAGAAAGAATCGTTTTCAGAGGAGAATTCTCCGTTTGCGTGTAAATGAAGGGCCATTTTTCAAAATAACCATGTACATGTAAACAGGGTATCAGATTTCATCCTGTTGGTCTGGGGACTGAACCAGCTACCTCCCTGTCACAAGCTCAATTCTCTAACCATTAGGACACAACTGTCCCGTAAGGACATTGCACAAGGAGGGTTGCTGTGGACAAATGGTTTGAATATGCATGCTGTGAGATATTTTATTTCTAACAATTTTTTAATATAGATTCAGAATTCAGATTATATATGTGTGAATACATGTGAGAATCTGATTAAGTAGATCATTTAGTAATGTGCTCTCCTGGTGATTGTTTCCTTTCATGCGGACATCATGGAGTAGTAACAGTTGGTCTGGTGCTCCTGTAATGAAATAGAGACATATTTAGTACAGATTCTTCAAACACAAACTAAGAACACAACAGTTTGCTTTAGATGCATGAGAAGAAATGAGCAACGGTAAACTATCGCTAACCTAAATTGCAATGATGTGTAATACTGTTGACCCTGATGGTTAACTCACATTGGCTTCCATGAATCCAGGTATGTCCTGTATGATCACCACCTTGTCGCTCTCCTGCTGTCTTATCCTCCTCCTCATCCTCCAGGCGTTCCCTGCGATCACCATGGAAACCACCAACATGACTGCTGCCACTGACCCTGCCACAGCTGTGACCAGCATGGAGTTATCAGCAGCTTCCTGCCGAGCCCCTTGGTCTACAGCCTTCATCATCAGACTGGCGTCAGCATGGACAGCCGAGCGGGGAAGAGGCTGAGATAGCAGCAGAGCAGATATATCTGAGGACAAGTAGAAGCACAGCCGTGACCTTTCAGAGACAGGTTGATCTTAGATATACAGTACAGTACAGTACAGCTGTCATGTCTGAATGGCTCCATACCTTCCAGACTGAAAACAAAGAAGGCATCTTCTCCTTTGATGAAGTTTCTGCTCTTTAGTCTGCGGTGAGTGATGAAGGCACTTGTTCCCATGCCTGGGCCTCGATAGTAATAGCTGCCATCAGACACAGTCACTTTACTGCCCACCTTCCTGGGATTGTCCCAGTAGTACTCAGTGCCTGGGAGAAACAGGTGAACTGTCATTCTCTGTCTGACGAACAAAGCAAGAATTCATTGTAAAAAGCAGTGGTTCCCAACCTTTTTGGTCTCAGGTACCCCTACAGCCCCGTCAGATGAACTCACTTACCTCTTCATCAATTCACACTGTATTTTCTAAATATAACACTGTAATAAACATAAATATATACTGATTTGATTACAGCAAAGACAACGTCAGCAGTATTGACGGCAAAATAGGCTACAGAATATCTTGTTCTGTATTGACAATATTACAAAATCTTTTTTAAATTACATTTATATTGCATTTATATCAAAACCTAGAGACTTTCAAACATCAAAATGTAATTTATTAATTTGTATTTGTGTCTAAATGACATATAAACATCTTTTTGTATTCTATTTTGACTGGAAACACTTCCAACACGCTTGCGTGTCGCGTGAAATATAGGCGTTGGTTCTATTTATAGCAGGCACGTGTTTTCGGAGATCTAACCTGTTAACACGGGAGCCGAAATATAAACGGACACGCCACGCAGCTGACACACTCACACCACGCTCACGCCACGCAGTCAGTGTATAACTGGCCTTACATAACTGCAACATGTAGTGTTCAGGCCTTTTGTTGACTTCATGTTAATTTGTGGATATATTCTTCCAATCAAAACATAATTTCAATTTTTAGTTGTATAATAATAACAATAATTAGTTGAGCTACTCTACAATCTTTCCACATAGCCCCTAGTAACTGCAGAAGTACCTCCTGGGGTACATGTACCCCTGGTTGGGAATCACTGGTATAAAAGGACAAAATGAGTGGCTAGTGAGGCTTGCTACACTACAAGTTATCCCCCCATCTCTTACCATCAGAGGACTTCTTGTCAGGGTCAGTGGTGACCATTCGGTGCATGTTCATTTGCTGTCTGATGTCAGACTGCTGATCTATCAGGGCCATAGTTGCCTGCTGCCACGGACACGGCCACTTGAGCTTGTGGTCGTTGGGACCTGAAGTCAGGTGGAGGTAGGCGGCCATTTGCCCTGGACTGTCCCTTGTTCCGTTCAGGTACACACCGACCTACAGATCACAGAGTAGTATGAAATACTATGCAAGGATGTGATGGTAATGTAAATTAATTGACCATTCTAAATGCCTCCCCAGATAAGCAATTGTCCAATCATAGCTTAGCAACAATAACTATACACAACAGGTGTGTAAAAGCTTTAGATTTCTTCAAGATTGAGAGAATCACACACTTAAAAGACATTTACCTGGAAGGAGTAACCTGCTGGTGACAGAAAGCGAGGGCTGTAGAGTTTACCTCCTGCTGGTGTGGTGGCCAGCAGGCGGGTGATGTTGCGGATGTGCCAGACATGTTGAGGGCACTTTGTGGATGACAGGTTAATGTCATCCAGAGAGAAACCTCCCTTCGATGGACTACGTCCCCTCACGCCCTCAAAAACCACACGGCCCTTTTGGGTCATATTCAGATTGATGTTATGCAGTTCCCAGGAGCCCATGACACCTCCTGTAAAGAGAACAGGTAGAATAGAGAATCTCTTTCCGACCAAGTACTTACAGGAACGTAGTTATAGTGGCAGCCCACTTCTAAACAGTTGTAGTAACTACTGTCCCCCAAAACGGTTTTGCCATTTGCATTCGAATTATAGCATCGTCACTTGACTTTAGCGCCACATACAACAACAAACCAGGATGGAGGAGGCCATCTGAATGTTCCTGTTATGACAGAGTTTCTTGTGGATCCTTCCAGGTCCCTCTGCACCTCCTCGGTGGCGTACATGGCCAGCGGTGCCTGCACCTCCGCATCAGTCCACTTTTCAGAGTTCAGCATTCCGTCCATTCTTGTAGTAATTCACGTAGTCAATTAATTCAAGTAGTCAATGTTTTGCTAACACAGACGGCATAGCTTTTATAGATGGCGCGCTGCAAGTGTCGGGATGACAGTGTGCGTGACTTATAAGTAGGACCAATCAACGTAGACCTAGGTCACTATGCGGAAAAGGGAAAAGACCCTGCCCTGAAGTAGGACCTGAAAGAGTTACTAATAATCCCCAAATTGGTCCAGTTGGAACACGAGAAAAAAAGGGTTCTAGGAACGTTATGTTCTAGGAACTGCAAAAACTCCCTTCGGTCGGAAAGGGGCTAGTAATTACTATTAATCACTCATTTATTATAAGGTTAAGATCGTAGGTGAAATATTTGAGTTTTTAATTTGATTTCAGCTTATTTCAAATTATTCTGGTTACACAATATATGTTTTTTGTTTGTTAAATAATGAGAGAATGCTGGTGAACATCGGTGCAGTCATAGTGTTGCTTGGAGTGGGCAAAGTCACAAACTTCCAAATCATGCATTCAGTGGGCTTTAACTATAACTATACTGGTGTGTCACACAATGTGTAATATTTCATTAGTTACCTGAAATACTCTTGAAGAGCTTCAGTTTACCGCCGGGGTTGGCCTCATCATACTCCCGCACCCAGATATTGAGAACATCGTCATCTGCCCCGGTGTTATAGAGGAAGAACTGCAGACACTGGGCTCCAGGTTTCGGGTAAAGCAAACGACTCTCCAGGAATGCACGGTCACCAGGTTCTGCAGAGGCTGTGGTGAAGTGCATGAAGTATCCTTTTCCTGAGGGCAGGAGGAGACAACAGGGGCTAATGTTGGGCCTCAGGAGTTTGTCACATTACATTTTATGGTACCATATTCAAGAACATACTTCATCATTGTCAATTCAGTATGCTTACTATGCTTATTACATACTTGCAAACTCAGAAGGGCTGAAAAAGGTATATATATATATATATATATATATATATATATATATATATATATAAAAAAAGGAGCACATTGTTCAATTGTATTTGTCTGTTCTGTATGTCCAAACATATAAAACAATAAAAAATTAATAAATTCACAATGAAATGATTTATTAAAAATGTAATAACAATAACTTATAAAAATAACTTATTTCACCAGTAAATTCCTGTTAAATGACAAAAACAACCACCGAATGGGAAAATGGTATTTTACAACAACTTTGAATGCAGCACGAGGCTGGCGAGGTGAATTTCAAGTGAACGCAACATCTGAGTTATTTTTTCAGACAACGGCAGCTACAGACTGTTGTTAGAATCTTCTCCAGTGAAATACAGACACACTTTTACACCGTTTAGCTGTCAGCATTTCAGTGTTTACTCCAGCTGCTAGCTAACAGTAGGCTAACGTTACCTGCTGCAAGGTGTAGTGTTAACTAGCGTCCCATGCGGCAATGTTTCAGTTGTCGCTAACGTCCGTTTTCGGAGCATCAGAGAGAAGTCATTTAAGTTGCACCGAAATACGTGTTGCTATTTGGTCCAGTAGATAACGGTCGTTAAGGTACCGGTGCCGTATTAGCACCGGATCTCGGACCCCCCCTCCCCCTTCCTCCAAATAAAAACTCTTCGGATCTGCACGGTTCACGTAGATGACATTTTCCCAATCAAATGGTGATTTTCGCCGAAAAGCGACTAGTTTGCAGGTATGTTATTAGGCCTACATTTCACTGGAGTTGTATTTTATATGATTTCATGTTACAAATTGATTGATTGATTGGTTGATTGATTGATTGATTGATCAAATGTCTGTAGCGGAGCGCTTCCAGGACTCAAAAAATTAGCTTGAGGTGCTCTTTGGATGGGATGATCATAATGTAGAAACCAAAAAGGAAACTCCAAGGCACTCTCTTTTAGAAAAATACAAAGCCTTTATTTATGGCTTTGTCACATTCTCTCAGTTGGAGGCTGCGCAGTAAAGCTGGCCATCACCGGAAAAGTGCTTCTAATAGCCTTCACTGGTCTCCGTCCAGAGCAACGGGGTCTATTGGTCCATTATATACTGTCTATGTTTCAAACAGACCAATCAAGAAACACAACCAATGAAAAGCCTTCATTTTGGTAGAGGAAGGTTCAGAGTTGTAGGATTATAGAATGACCACTAGATGTCCTCATTGGTCATAAATAGACCAGTGTATTTGACTACAAACCAAGGTTTAATTCAAAATTCAAAACATGTACAGCACAAATAGAAATAGAAATGGACCCTATTGAAAAATAAACAAAATGGTTTTAAAGAAAAACACTGAGATCAAGGTCTTCAGGGCCTGGATAACTAGTAGCCTGCAGTTTATCAATCCAGAAACTTTCTCTCTGGTTTAGTTGTTTTCGTCTGTCCCCTTTCCTCAGTGACAATGGAATATGATCAATTCCACAGATCTGTACGGTCGATGGATCACTATTATGGTGTTCCCTGTAGTGCCTCGCCATAGGATAGTTCATGTTGTCCGTCAGGTGCATATTTATGTTCTGCCAAACGGTCCTGTAAACGCCTCTTAGTCCTTCCTATATAGAACACTTTGCATTCAGGGCATTCCAGTCTGTATATAACAAATACTGTTTTACAGCTTATGAAGTGGTTGATAGTAAACTGTTTTAGGGATACAGTATCAACAAAGGTTCACCTTTGGTCACTTTCAGGAGATGTCCTACAATTCGAGACAAACTGGTCCGCAGCCATTTGAAACCAGAAGGCCAACAAACTTGGTTGGGATCTAAACCCAAAGGGTCATATAAATGTCAACACTGTAATCATTGTACAAATGTATTACAGTCTAAAACCTTTGTTGATACTGTATCCCTAAAACAGTTTACTATCAACCACTTCATAAGCTGTAAAACAGTATTTGTTATTTACAGACTGGAATGCCCTGAATGCAGAGTGTTCTATATAGGAAGGACTAAGAGGCGTTTACAGGACCGTTTGGCAGAACATAAATATGCAATTCGCACGGACAACATGAACTATCCTATGGCGAGGCACTACAGGGAACACCATAATAGTGATCCATCGACCGTACAGATCTGTGGAATTGATCATATTCCATTGTCACTGAGGAAAGGGGACAGACAAAAACAACTAAACCAGAGAGAAAGTTTCTGGATTGATAAACTGCAGGCTACTAGTTATCCAGGCCTAAATGAAGAACTTGATCTCAGTGTTTTTCTTTAAAACCATATTGTTTATTTTTCAATTGGGTCCATTTCTATTTCTATTTGTGCTGTACATGTTTTGAATTTTGAATTTAACCTTGGTTTGGAGTCAAATACACTGGTCTATTTATGACCAATGAGGACATCTAGTGGTCATTCGATAATCCTACAATTCTGAACCTTCCTCTACCAAAATGAAGGCTTTTCATTGGTTGTGTTTCTTGATTGGTCTGTTTGAAAGCTTATAAGAAGGTCTCTTCCTGTTTTGGAAATTGATTGACTCCCTGACGAAGGCTTGTATGCCGAAACGCATCGGAGTACTTTAAGATTTATGATGACTAAGCCATAAATAAAGGCTTTGTATTTTTCTAAAAGAGAGTGCCTTGGAGTTTCCTTTTTGGTTTCTTGATTGATTGATTGATTGATTGATTGATTGGTTGATTGGTTGATTAAAGTCTCCTCCTGTAGTTCAAATCAAGGCTGAAGACCTATCTTTTTGATGTTGCCTTTCTTTAAATAACCTATTTTATCCGCTTTTATATGTTTAACTGTTTTAACTGCTCTTTATTCGCATATTTTATCTCTCATTTCTTTAAATTCTTATACTACACTGTAAATTCTATTCTTTTCTTTTAACGTTTTTAAATTGTCTTTAATTGTTTTCTAACTGCTCTTTCATGTTTTATGTAAAGTACTTTGAATTGCCCTGTTGCTGAAATGTGCTATATAAATAAAGCTGCCTTGCCTGCCACACACACACACACACACACACACACACACACACACACACTGATACACTAAACACCAAGGCCAGCTATATATTTATGAGGCTAGATGAGGTGATACAGTGATTAGCTTTCTTTAATAACTGCTAACTGGACAACAACATAGGTATGTGTATAATATAAGATTATACTGTAGCCTGTATGGTTTGTCTGCAGTTTCCAAAAATTCAAATGTTCAAACCCAAGATGCCATTTCTTGAGGCTGCCTTATTTCCTTAAAATTGAGATAGATATTTTGAAGCTTTTGAAGCTTTTTCCGGCAGATTTTAAAAGGAAAGTCGGTAACAGGTATTTGTTTTGGTTGACAGTCACCTTTGCATTGTCCCATGTTGGAGAAGTCAGTCCAAGGCCCTCCCCTCGCAGATCTACGTTGTTCCCACTTAGCCTTGCCAGGACCTTGAATCATCCCACAGATGTTCTCCTCCTCAAAGTCACAGCTATCCACAAAGCTAGAAGACTTGGCTGTGGAGAGGAAACAGTCACAATTTCATCAAGATACTTCGGTACAGGTACTGAATCCTTACAGAGTTCGACACCAAACCGCGGCCCTTTGTAGTAGTAGATGCCAAACTTTTAGTTGTATGAATAATTTCTAATTAGAGCACCAGTCTCAATAACTATTTGATGGAAACTTCTTATGTCAGTGTTTTTAATCAGGATACCTTTGGTCAAATGTGTTATCACACATCCTGCTTTCTTTTTCCCTCCATGAAAGGAGTGATAAATGTGTCGATATGCCACAGTGCTCTATCTGTCAGCCTGATAAGCATGGGCTGATAATGCAGATAGAGAGCAAATGTGCCACCACACAAATATGGTTACATCATCTTGCAAGAGAAGTTCATGTGGATCAAGAAAAAAACAAACAGAAAAGAGCTGGTTGATAGAAAAGGATTAGAACTAGGGCTGCACAATATATCATTTTTTTAACGTCATCGCAATATCAACTGGCGCAATATACAAATCACGAAAGGCTGCAACATATCGCACAAGACACTCAGTGATGTTTTGTGTCAGCTGAAAGAAAAAAGCTGAAGAAAACTGCACTTTAAAATGTATCTCATTCTTTTTTTTAGTGGTTCCAATTTATATTCAATTCAATGTTCAATTTGTCCCATATAGGAATGTTGGAAATGATTTCCTTTCATTTGTTTTAAATTCAACAAGTCATTTGTTGTATATTTAGAAGAACACTGTACTCTCTCTGGTATTAAAATCCACACCTTCTTTTCATGGGTATAAATAGGTGGGGTGTTGAACATAAGCTCTCATTATACGCTGATGACTTGCTTCTTTACATCTCAGATCCTTTATCATGCATCAATGATATTATCAAAATCTTGCACAATTTTGGGGCTTTCTCAGGCTATAAAAGTGAATGCATGTCTGTTAACACACTTGCCAGGCATATGCCTGACTCTGCGTTCCCCTTTCGCTTGGCAAGATCTGGGCTTAAATATCTGGGCATCAATATTGTACATAACTTTAGAGGACTATTTGAAAATTATTTTACTCCTCTTTTGATTAAACTTAAATCCGATCTTCAAAAATGGAGGATTCTTCATCTAACCCTGGCTGGTAGGGTGAACTGTGTTAAAATGACAGTCCTCCCGAGATTCTTATATTTATTTCAATGCCTACCCATCTTTCTATCCAAAGCTTTTTTCAACAGATTAGACAAACTTATTTCCAGTTTTATATGGGATGGAAAAAACCCTAGGATTCGGAAAGAGTTTCTCCAGAAGAATAGGAGGCATGGGGGTTTAGCCCTCCCTAATTTCTTATATTATTATTGGGCAGCTCAAGTTCAAAAGATAGTCTACTGGATGCACTCATCGGGTACCACTGATTGGTGTGAAACAGAATCTAAATCCTGCACAGAAACCTCTCTACAAGCCCTATTAACATCTTGCCTACCTATTAAAATAGCACAATATACATTAAATCCGGTTGTTCATTCTACTCTTAAAATTTGGACTCAGCTATGCTAACATTTGCAGTTAAGACAAGCACTTTAGCTTCAGAGTCCAATGTAAATGTTTGATAAATTTCACTTTACAGTGTATGTGTTAACAAGACATTGTAGTTCTACAGTGCCACCTTGTGGTCTGTTCTGCTTTTATTTTGAAAAGCGCCGTTTTCTTCTTCTGATGTTTTTGTGATGCTAAACTTCCTGCTACTTACTCTTCACAATGTGGTGCTCACATATCGTCGGAGGAACGGTAAAAACTTGTAAACATATTAGTTATTTATCGTGTTCATACATTTGAATCCTGTAAAGAAAGAGTTTACAACTTCATTATTTTTGTATTGTTCGCACCTTTTATTTCTAAGAGCTCCGAACTGTGAGGGTGTGTCGAGGCATGCTAGCTGATGGAAGAAACTCTTTTGATTAGCGCCCTTGGAGAGCGGGATGAGGTATGAAGGAAAATGTGTGGAGTTTGTATCATTATCAGAAAGGATTTTGGAAAAGAGAATGTCATTACTTAATTTGTTTATGCGTTAATTGCACGTCCTCAAGATAAAAGCAATATATTCTTTCTGTATTTCATTCAAAGGAAGCATGTGATATTTTATTTGTCATAACAGCTTAAAAACATATTTCATTTCATATTGGTTATTAGTTAAAATGTTAAAATGATTTGTATTGGGTATAAACATGATAAATATGTGAACATGATTTATGTGCGAGTTATTTGTGAAACTACATAGAAGCATTATATATTTCTTCTGTTTTATTCTGTAGTTTTCACGGTGTTCGTGGTGTTCATGGTGCTTATGGTGCTTATGGTGCATGGTGGTCGTTGAGAGGAAGAAATAAATCGACACCCATTTGAAACTCTCTGCATCTTGATCAATTTGACTCGAAGGCAACTAAACATTGCTTTTGCATCCTTATTGGCTCACAGACGGGTGTTATTACATTGGAAATCCGCAAACCCACCTAAAGCATCGCATTGGCTTCAGGATCTGATGTTATACCTACATTTGGAAAAGATTAAATATTCAATTAGACGCTCCCATAAATGTTCCTATGTCTGGCAACCCTTATTATCCTATTTCTCTGCCATAAAGGTACTTCCTGGGGAGTAGTGGGATTTACATTGGTACCTTTTGATCACACCTCTCTATATGACAAACTCGTGGTCTTCGATGCTTAGGCACAAGTGCTCCAGGTGTTTCTCCAGGTATTTACATACTGTTGTATCATTGTTACACTTTTGATTGTGGTGTCCAGCTGTTTTTCTCTCTCTTTTTATTTATTTATTATTAATTTATTTTTAAATTTTTTATCTTATTTTATTTTAATATTGTATCACTATTATTACTATTATTATTTTTCTCATCATATTTTGTACTATTACTATTAATGATTATCATAAAGCAGACTGTTCTGGGTTGGTTGTGGAGGAATTGAAAATGTAAAAAATCCAATCTCTGTATAAACAATAGCATTTGTCCTTGAAATAAAAAAAAAAAAATAAAAAAATATATATATATATATATATATATATATATATATATATAAAAGACGAACACTGTAACCAACAGAAAGGCATAAGTAAGAAACACTTTCTGTTTATTTATTGCAAGTAACATCTTTATCGCAATATCGCATAACACATATTTTCCTTATATCGTGCAGCCGTAATTATAACCAATGTAACATTTTTTTTTGAGTTCTGAGTTTAAAGTCTGAATTCTGAGAGGAATTATTATCAGTATTCAGACTTCAATCTCACAATTCTGATTTAAAACCCAGAACTCAAATACATTTTTCACATGTGGCCCTAATCCTCTTCTGTAAATAGGTTATTATGGGACAAAAATCATTCTTATTTTATGAGGTGATTTAGTTTATTGATTGTTGCAACACTCAAAGTGCAGGTTTTAGGTCTCATTTACTGGACAAAATGACAGGTTGAGAATGAGATGACTCACTGCAGTTGTAGAGACGGTTGAGCTTGGTCAGATCACTAGCACTGAACCCCATCCTCTGACCAATCACATCCATGAAGTGGGGGATCTTGGTGACGATGGTGGGCTCAGAGCCAATGCTAAAGGATGTCTTTGTGTAGTGCATTACAGAGCCGTAGTCATAGGCAACACCTAAAGCACTGGACACTTTCTCATCGTGTTTTTTGAAGTTGTTCTCTTTACCTGAGGAAGGCATTAAAACAATATCAGGAAGAATATAGCCCTTTTGTTTTTGAAAATGTATTCAGATAGCAGGCATGCATAAGGAGAAAAACACAGGAGATTATACTTTTTGTACAGTTTGTCATTTATTGTATGAAGTTACTACATACACTAATTTAACAAGGTAGAAACCTAGTGTATAGCTTGACCTCATGGTCAATGTGCTTAATTGCTGCCTAATTGTTACAGGGATAGTCAGTGGCGTCACGTAAATTCTCGGATATCAAATGGTCATCTGTAGTGGTCAAGGTATTTGCTTTTAAAGTGTATTATTACTCGTCTAAAGTGTCATTGTGTAATTAATGTTACTTTGTTAAACAGACCAGACCTATGTAGGTTGCAACCCATTAAACAGGATTTGGTTTGGGGACTCTCCACATTGTAACATGTTGCCACTGCACTTGGCACTAAACCAACTTGTGTATTGTAAATATTAGGTTAAGCACTCATTATGTAAAAATAAGTATTTAAAGACTAGAGACCTATTAGCAGAAACACTATCTTTAAAGAGACCGGCTCTGTTATGAGCTCTATTGTGGGACATATCAAACGCTCTTGGGGGCCCTCTGGTAGCCACGGGGCCCTAAGCAGCTGCTTAGTTGGCTTATGGGTCGGGCCGGCTCTGCGATTAAAATTATGAATGTTCACAGTCTCAAATGTTGGTCTTGAAAAGCAGCATTGACAACCTAAAACCTACTGTGTAGGTTTTACTTAAAAGTAAATGTACAGTGTAGATCCTAAACGATCGGTGTTGTAACTGTTGCCACTATTCATTTTGAAAGAGCAACGGCCAAATGGGCAACTCCAACCTGACCGAAGTCATCACTCACTCCGATGTTGTAACTTTACCACTCGCGTTTATCACAATTTTTTTAAATATTTGATGATATTTGAATAACGAAGTTCGGAATCAAAGCCCTACCAGGTTCAATGCGATCCCACATGATGTTGACATAATCATCGCGGTCAGCTCTGGACTGCTCATGCCAGAAGCCCAGAGCGTGCAGGAACTCGTGCTCAACGGTTCCAAGACAGTCACAGTTTTTACCAATGGACAGCCGCTGCTTCCCCACACGCTGGTTGCCTACAGAGGAAGAGCATCTATGGAGAGGGAAAGCAAGCACTCTTGACTAAATGGTCTTTCAAGCCACGGAGAGAAGGCCATCATTTAGAGGATGCCAAATACACCTATAAATAGCCTTAGCTAGCTGTTGTTAGCTCAGAATCAGCCTCAGTAACACTATTCATTAGGTTTAGTAAACGTCTATGAGCAGTAATACTAATATGTTTTGCCACTTGGGGACAGCAGATTGCATAGAGCTGGTAACAAACAGTGTCTATTTATGCATCTAGCAGACAAAGAACAACATTAGCATCATTTGGAGTCATGTTTGTGGTCAACCGACAACTCCAAATATTGACTCTCCTTTTACTTGCTGGTGGTTAACTTTATCAGTCTCCTGCTTTGTGCTCGGCAGGTAGTGTATTGTCAGGTTATCAGAAGTTTTTCCACTGAAAACGGCTAAAGTTATGTGCCGTAAAACCAGGTGCTAAAAGATGCTAAAAGGTTCTGTAGAGCTGAGGGGAACTGCAGAGTCTGCTGATAATTCTCTGTGGGTTTGCCACTACAAGACATTTCACCCATTGCATATATAAAATTAGATCTTAGTGCTGCATTTGACACTATTGACCATACAATCCTGTTACAGAGATTGGAACACTTAGTCGGAATTAAAGGAATTGCACTAAGCTGGTTTAAGTCTTATTTTTCTGATCGATCTCAATTTGTTAATGTTAATGATAAATCCTCTAAGTACGCGAGGGTTATGCATGGCGTTCCACAGGGCTCGGTGCTTGGACCAGTTTTGTTCTCCTTGTATATGCTTCCTCTTGGTAATATCATTAGGAAAAACTCAATTAACTATCACTGCTATGCGGACGACACCCAATTATACTTGTCAATCAAACCACACGAAACAAGTCAGTTAGCTACACTTCAAGCATGTATTAAAGATATAAAATCCTGGATGACCTATAATTTTCTGATGTTAAACTGTAACAAAACTGAAGTTATTGTGCTGGGCCCTAAACACCTCCGAACTTCATTATCTACAGATATAGCTACTCTGGATGGTGTTGTCCTGGCCTCCAGCACTACTGTCAGAAATCTAGGAGTTATTTTTTCAGAATCTGAAAATTACTGGCATCAAGCAGCAGGTACATCTAATTGTACATGTAAAATGTGTCCACATGCTGTTAAAGCAACACTATGTAACTTTTCCCTCTTTGTCCCCCCTTACCTACAGGTTGTCTCATTGGAACTACAGCCGCGCAAGCTGTAGTTCCAATGAGACAACCTGTAGGGGGACCAAAGTGAGAAAAGTTACATAGTGTTGCTTTAAAACCTCCAAAATGTCCAGAAAAAATACTTTGGCCAAGACCTCAGTGTAAGGTGACCAGATTTCTGTGACAAAATCCGGGGACATTTTCAGCTCAGACGCGTAAATACCTCCAAAAAAGGTAATGTTTTTATCTTTGAAGGGAGCATAGCTCTGCGATTCCCTTCAATGCTCGGCCACGTCCTGCTGCGTCTGCTACACCCACCCATGCTCTGCAGCGCCACGTTTCATCCCGCAACGTCCTGCTGTGACATTAACTACAACGACTACCTTCAAAGTCACTGTTCCACTATTTTCAATGCGACTATTATCGCCTTCACACCCCCAACCGGCCCCGTCAGACACCGCCTACCAAGAGTCTGGGTCTGCCGAGGTTTCTTCCCAAGAAGGAGTTTTTCCTCGCCACTGTCGCAATAGCCATTTATAATGCTTGCTCTTGAGGGAATTACTGTAATTGTTGGGGCTTTGTAAATTGTAAATTATAGAGTGTGGTCTAGACCTACTCTATCTGTAAAGTATCTCGAGATAACTCTGTTATGATTTGATACTATAAATAAAATTGAATTGAATTGAATTGAATTTAAAGTATTTATTAGTGCACCTTCAAACATTTGTTAAGGATGCAGTGATTGCATTAACGTGTGTTGTGGCTTCATGTTATATTAAGTGAACACGGTGCTCACCCGCTTCCTTTGTACACAGAGATGTAGTTCTTCTCTCCTTTCCATGGTGTAAAGTCAATGCAGGTCTTCAGTCTGTACTGGTCAAATGCTTTCAGGATCACTCCCTTTGCATTCATCTCTACAGTACATGTTACATGGTGTACGACAAAGAAACATGAGAAACCATCCTAATTTAGTACATATCCATAATAACATAAGAATAATAAGAATGTGAGTTTCTTACCCAGACTGTCCTCAAGGTAGTAGGGAATGGTTGTTGGCCAACGATACTTGTCTCCTAAAATGGAGTTTCTGCTGAATGTCTGATGAGAATGCGGTGAACAACAGGTATAAAATTAGGGATGAATGAAGGAGTAACAGAGCGCAAACTTCAACAGACTCACAGAGGTGAGTGCTTGTGGTCTTATTATATATATATATATATATATATATGGCTTACTTCCTCCTGATCGATGTCTCCCTCCAGCAGGTCCAGCCCAGCCACTGCAAAGGAAAATTGTATTGGTCGATGAAAATCCTCCGATGGATCGAGACATTATACAATAAAGCGAAACAATAGTGTGTCGACAAACCTTCATTGATGTTAAAGATGTCCCAGTCATGGCCTTCATCCACATCAGTTTCTGTAGATGTACAGCAGAATCAAAAATATTCTGCTCAAAAATGGGATTACAGGATGATATTATTGACGTAATTATTATTGTGCTGTGTACTGGTGCTATTAGCATTGAGCCCTGCCCCACAGACCTGAGACATGTTTACTTTAAAATGTCACATATTTTAAAGCTTATTTATTTCCATATTTAAATTTTGCCATCTGACTCTTTAATATTTGCAATACATGTTGTTCTGAGTGAGAGCCCTTTTGGCAAGGAAGCACAGATTTATTTCAGGTATTCAGTTTGCTGACACCTCTTAAAGGGAAATATTGGTATTTTTCAACCTAAACCCTATTTTCCCATGCATGTGTGTCTAAATGACCAATGTGAACACAAATCTTTGAAATCGGTCCAGTATTGAGCGAGAAAACTGTAACTGGCAGCAGTGAACCAGGCTGCAATGTTATTCTATAGGGCAAATGTGCACCCTTAATTTCGGTTTTGGGGTTGTTTTTGCCACTGACAGGCTCAGATTGATATTATAAGTGTAACTGCATTACATAATTATGCATAACCACATCATAGAAAGATGGTGAAGTCTCATTCTGAAATCTCGTGATGTGAATGCCGGAAGACAGTGGTGTGGAACCATGGATGTATAGTGTGGAACACGAGTGGGGAGAGAGGGTTACAGATGGAGTACAGACAGCTTAGTTTTGTGTTATCTAAAATATTTTCAATTGCACATTTCCGAACGAAATGTCAAGCTATATTGACAAAATGCTATTTATGCCATACATTTCTATTATTCTGTATCTATATCATGTTGGATCATGCGTAAAATTAGGCTATTATTGATGTATGATTCATATATGAGGGTAATTCATCACTAATTCACTAATAAAGATACCAGCAAGCATGCTGTTCTTGCCATCGCCATCGAAGCATGGCAGCACAATATCAAAAACAGTGCCCTGCTTTAGTTAGACCGTATTTCATCGTACTGTGTTTGTTTGTGATACCTGTGTGGAGGTTTATTTTGGTCATTACTGATTATTATAGATTAGATGTGCTGACAAAAAGCAAGTAGGCCTACATGCTTTCAGCTTGTTTCTTTGCAACAACAGTCGCAGTCAGTCCTCTTGTTCAGAAAAAATAAGCTTCCCTGAAAGCCACGGTATAGTTCGCACACTGATAATATGTGACTCACCTGTATCACCTGTCAACTTAGCTGCTGCCTAGTAAATACATTAGAAAAAACATTAATCAAAAGAGAAATTTGATTATAAAGAATGATCTGATATTCTGGGTGGCAACTCCACATTAAAGCAATGTCACTGTTTTGCACTGGAGATACAATATGTTATGTTTCACAAAATGACTTACCAGTCCTAGGCCAAAGAACAGAATGATCCACCTGAGTGCCATGGCTCCAGCTGCAGACACACACTCACTGTGTTGGTTCAACCTGCCTCAGTCCTGCGGCGTGCTTTCTTTTTGTACAGAACAAGAAACACTGGTGCAGACTTTTTGCAAAAGTTCAAACACACACACACACACACACTAGAGTCCGGATTGGACCGAATTTTTCTGTCCGAGCCAGGCCCTCATCCGACAGAGCCGTGACCGAACCCGGCCCGAGCCTGACAGGCATTAAGAAATTTGTGTCCGAGCCCGACCTGAGCCCGACACAGTTAAAATCTCATTTCTTTTCTCATATTAATGAATATAATTTAATTCATATTAATTTAAAAAAAGGATCTTACAGACAGAAAGACTGACCTCCTTAGAAATCCTTTCCATAATGTTTTCAGACACTTAGAATATTAATCTGAGCCTGTCAGCGGCAAAACGAGCACTTCTATGAACGTAAATACAAGCTGGAAAATTGTCCTATTAACTTACATTGTAGCTTGTTTCACCGTTGCCGAGAGCAGCGATCTGGTTTAATAATGGACCAATGTCATTTCCTCAATAGTTTTAATTGTAGGCTATCCGATACTCAATGAGCTGTTGCAGAAACAAGCCAGCCTGAAGCAATAAAGCAAAAGCTGTCAGATAAATGTAGTGCAGTTAACATTACAACATTTCCCTCTGAGGTGTACTGGAGTACACGTATTCAGTAACAGCAGGGGCGATTCTAGGATCAGACCTTTAGGGGGGCTCAGCCCCTAATGAGAATGTGACATGGATATAGTGCATGCAAAAGTGTTAATCTGCACCATGAAATTACCAACTTTTTCACAACCGCATTCCTGCGCTCCCTCCGACAGATAGAAACTCAGATATATATCCCACTTACAAATATGAATATATATTTCTACTGGTATGCTTCCTAGTGACATTAATGCACATATATGAAGACAAAACTATTCCACCTGTGTGTGCATGGTTATAATTTGGAAGTGCAAAATAGTTAGACTGCAGCACAAATATTTACTATTATTAGATAAGAATAATCAAGTCTAACCTCTGAATTTCTTTTCAAAGTGCACCAGATTGATGCATTTAAACGTTAAAATAGACAAACTTTTCTTACAGGGGAGCATGCCCATGGACCCCCCTAGGGGGGTTTGGGCCCCAGTGCAGCTCTAGGTCTAGTGACGCCCCTGGGGCAGTGTCCCCGTTTTAAGTTTTACAAAGATAAAAACATTACCTTTTTTGGAGGTATTTACGCGTCTGAGCTGAAAATGTCCCCGGATTTTGTCACAGAAATCTGGTCACCTTACACTGAGGTCTTGGCCAAAGTATTTTTTCTGGACATTTTGGAGGTTTTAAAGCAACACTATGTAACTTTTCTCACTTTGGTCCCCCTACAGGTTGTCTCATTGGAACTACAGCTTGCGCGGCTGTAGTTCCAATGAGACAACCTGTAGGTAAGGGGGACCAAAGAGGGAAATGTTACATAGTGTTGCTTTAACAGCATGTGGACACATTTTACATGTACAATTAGATGTACCTGCTGCTTGATGCCAGTAATTTTCAGATTCTGATTCAGGGATCATTAATCTGTTAATCAAACTGGACTGGAAAAAGAGCACCCCCCCCTCCTCTACCCCACTCACCAGATTTGGGACCTTTAGCCAAAATATATATGACCCTCTACTTCCCAGTAAAACATTTCTATGACCCTCCAAAACAATTTTGAAAAAAGGCATGACCCTCCCCCAATAATTTATCAATACCTTCTGTAATGGTTTGCGCTTGGCAAAAATATACAGCTTACTGTTGTTTTTTTACAGCCATGACATACATAACTAAACCTCTGCATTCTGATGTGTTATTGTGTGGTGGCCATTTCAGTAGATTTACTCACTAACGTTGTTGTGGAAACACAATAAGCATGGAAACTAAATGCACACTTCCTGCATTACTGCATTACTTCAAATACTAAGTTACTCCTCTAGTAAACTAGTATTCACCTGAAATAAAACAATAAAATATTGAGACCATTCAGCAAGGCACTCTGGGTAACATTCAACACACAAACTGGTTGCTATGGACTCTTCACTAGGCTTTGCCGTTTAAACAAAGTGGAATAAAAGTAAGTCCAAATCAGTGGCGATTTCTTTAAGACTGCAAGGGAAGCTCAGCTTCCCCTAAAATGTCTCAAATTTAAATGGTCAAATATGTACTATTGTGTTAACATTTTATTGACTAAAATACGTTCATCTCGAAGATGGGTTGGTTCAGAATTGGCTGACTCAATTTCCTTCTCATACATTCCCGTAGCGTCCATTGACATATATACAATGGACCAATAGACCCCTTTGCTCTGGACGGAGACCAGTGAAGGCTATTAGAAGCACTTTTCCGGTGATCTCTTGCTTTACTGCGCAGCCTCCAACTGACAGAGACAACGTAAATGTGACGTGAGAAATGTGTCTGAAAGTTGTAAGTCTTCTGGTAGCTGTGCCAAGAGAAATCTCAATCATTTCCAATCTTACAGAGACGGAGAGTGTAGGTATATGTAAGGAGATAACATAAGCACACACAGCCTTTTATACATTGTTGTGTTTCTTTATAAATAAACAATGGACAAATAGAGTCTTTAAACGCTTCAGATGTAAAGTTATTCGCAGTCAAGTGACGAAAAGAAAAAATGGCATTTAGTGTAATGCTAACAAGAGGTGATCGCTTTGTAGCAACAAAATGGCGCCATCGGAGGT
This sequence comes from Perca flavescens, assembly GCF_004354835.1. NCBI lineage: Eukaryota > Metazoa > Chordata > Actinopteri > Perciformes > Percidae > Perca > Perca flavescens. The sequence continues at coordinate 32,656,094 of NC_041332.1, read as the reverse complement.
TCGCGTTCTGAAGCGAAGCTTACCCCCTTGGTAGCGTCTCAGTGCATTTCCCCGTTGAAGCCTAGCGTCCGTTGACTTCAAATGGGTCTGCTTTGAGCAGTTTTTTTCAGTGCTTCGAAACTAGATGGTCATTGGATAAATGCTGCGATTGTGTCCCGCCCACGGACGTCTCTGGGGGTCAATGGAGCAGTGGGCTGGCCTGGACGCTGGGCTTCTGCGTGATGATTGGAGGGTCTGTCGACTGTATCTCCTTTTGATTGACAGCGATTTTGTACTATAAAAAGTCGCCAAAGCTGTTCAACGTCAAGCAGAGCTCAGCTCCTCAGTTCCATCGCGGATTTTATAGTTGAAAGACGAACTGCTGCAACCTGTTTCTTGGTATTTGCTTGGCAAAATTGCTAGCCAATTTTCATCATACATTTCATACAATTATACACCACATTCCTTGTTTCAGTTTAACCTAATTCCCACATTTCCTCCTTCGAGTTTAATATCGTTTTGTTAGATCGTTTGTTCATTCATTCATTCATACAGTAGGCTAGGCTAGTGTTGTAGGGGTGAGCTAGCCAGCTAGCAAACTGCACACAATGGCATACAATGCTAATATTGTCGACCTGATTTTGGCAAAGCCATTTGAAAGTCTTCCTTATGAGGAGAAAGTTAGAATTAAACAGCAGGGTTAGATCAACACTTAAGATTGATTTAGTGAAAAGACAGGGCAAAGTAACAGGTATGTTCAGCTCTCCTGGTATGACAAAGTTAGCTGGCTGTGCTGTGACAAAGAAAATGTACTGCTGGCCATTCCTCTTGATGAAACCTTCCAATGGATATTATAAATTATTATAATAATTATATTTATTATTTTATTATTATTATTATTATTATTATTATTATATAATTATTATAATTAAATTATATATATATATATATATATATATATATATATATATATATATATATAATATTAACATTAACATAAATAAATGGACAATTTGTATGATGTAGGCCAAAAATGAGCTTCCCCTCTTTGAATGACCAGCAGCCGCCACTGGTCCAAATCTACACAAAACCCGCAATCAATTAGTAAGCTGACATCAAATGCGGCATTTAGGCAGTGACGGACTGGGAACAAAAAACGGCCCTAGCATTTCCACCCACCAGCGGTGGGGGGGGGGGGTCGCTGTTAGAACTTTTGACGCACGGAAAGAACACACACTTTTGATAGCCCCAGTGATGGTGAACGGAAACTCCCATGCTATAAACAACTGCACCAAAACATAGACATATATATTAAAAAAATTAATAAATCATCAGAGCCGCTCCATAATAATATAATATTCTGAAGTAGCCAAACTTACTATACCTACACTCCCTCCTGCAGCATTGGTCTCCATCTCTGTTGCTTCTGGTAATCTACATTCAGACTCACAGCAGGCTTGTTGATCTGTGTTGGTTAGTTCCATAGATTTGTTATCTATGTCTAGCTATCTTTTCATCCTCCTCTTGCTCGTTTTGTTCTTCCTCTTCCTCATATTCCTCACTGTCCTGTCTTTCTCCCTGGTGTGCTGGCTCAGATGTGTCGCTCACATGCTAGCAGTATTAGCGCTAGCTGAAGCTGCACTTGATTTTAAAAACAAATCAGTCAGTTTGCAGCATTTTTCAACGTCAGCCAACAGTGCTCTCTTATATTTCTCTCTCTTTTTCTCTGCTCCCCCTCCCCTTGTGTCGCTTGATGCCTTGATTCATTTTTTTGTCAACAGTACAGCTTCCAACTTCCAACGGTAGCTTCCAACTTCAAATTTTCAACTTCCAACAACCACGCTGGACGCAGACCATAGACAGTATAAAGATGCAGACGCGGTCTACTCGATTGTGTCTTGAAATTCCCAGAAGGCATTGCTTTTTTTTTATTTTTGCAAACAAATATTTAAATAAAAGAAATGCAGGTAGATCTGTTTTATTTCAAATCATGCACGTTTACGTTTTTGAACATCTGATCTGAATAAGTAACTTTGCTACAAAACAATACAGACTAATGTAAAAGTTCGTGACTGTAGAGGGTAACCATGACTGTGATATTGAGAGACTCATATGTGGTATAAATACTGATCAGATTATGTTATGTTATTACTAGGTGTGAAGGATTTGGACAGGTATAGCTATCCTAAGGCTGAAGGTCTTTATTATTGAAGCTTTGAAAGGGGGCCGAAAGAAATTATATGGGCTGCTGTTTACAATTGAGTGGCCACATGGCTGTGACAATCATGTGGCTCTTATTGGCCGGCCGGCCCAAATGGCCCATGAGGGCCCGCGGCACCTCTGACATCTGCCCAAAATACCAGATTAGGAAACCTTTATTGCAACCTTGGCACTGTAAGATGTCCAGACTAGCAACATTCATTTTTGTTTTTTGCGTCCTGCTGCTCCCATCGTCAGCCAGGAAATACTTTTTTAAACAATGCAATTACCAGTTTGGTAGCGAAGGAAGGCCGAGACTAAGAGCTACATGGAAACATATGCACCAAACAAGCCACTTTGAAATTTTGCTGTTTCATGAATACAAAAGTTGGGTGACCCCCCCCTCCCCTCTGGACTGAAAAATGTTGGATGACCCTCCCCTCAAAAAGAATAAAAAAAGACATGACCCTCCCTATTTTCCTCCGTGGTCCATTCCATAAATTCTGAACGGTCCCTTACCCATTCCCCCGCCCCCATGGTGGTGTTTGCTGACCAGATGAAGTAAAACGTTATCAGAAAACAGTATTTCAATGAAACTTTCGTTTAGCTTCATTCCTCTACACCCGCACTATCTTGGATCTCAGTCCATGAGCATGTAGATCATTTCAATTCTAGAATTACAAATGTTATTGATGCCATTGCTCCCACTAAGGTGAAAGCTGTCTCTGGTAGAAAGAAAAGATCTGAACGCAGCTATTAAAAAAAATAAACTACACATCTGAGTTGACAAATATGATATGCAGAGTTCCCCAAGGCTCCATTCTTGGGCCTCTTCTATTCAACATCAAAGCTTCCACTGGCTCAGATTATGGAAAACAATCAAATAAGTTAACATAATTATGCAGAGGACACACACATTTCCATAACCATATCACCAGGGGACTATGTTCCAATGCAAACACTGAGTAAATGCATTGAACAAATCAACCAGTTGAAGGGGCCAGAACTTTTTTTAAATTAAACGAGGACAAACCAGAGGTAGTTATTTTTGGAGCCAAAGAGGAACGATTAGAAGTCAGTGCTCAACTTTAATCGGCAATGTTAAAAACAATGGACAAAGACAGAAATCTGGGTGTAGTCATGGACTCAGACCTGACGATTACAAAGCCAGCCTATTAACCCTAACCTTAAGAATTAAGGCATGGATACCTGAACCGAGCCCAACGGGTACTGATGGTACCCAAAGGGCCGGGCTGGGTTCGGACAGATATTTAGAAATTATGGTCGGGGTCGGTAACATCAGCGTGATAAGGCATTTGTTGTAAAATGGTGCTGTGGCTCCTTTAAGAGAGCTCAGTGTGTGTGGGTGTGTGTATGTGTGTGGAAAGTGGGCAGAAGAGAGAAAGAGGAAGCAGACGTGTTGTAAGCAAACGGAGCAGAGTTGTTGCAATAAGTTTAAGTTTTATTGTAGCTACACAGTGTGTGCGGTATAAACCCCAGACTGAAAGCCAAGTTCATTAATTTGCTCACTAGAAAATTATATTATATTATAAGGATATTAACCCTGGACGATATTCATGTTATAACGTCGGCCCAGCAGAAAAGGTTAACACATTGAACATTTTAACAGCTTATTAACGTGCACTTGTTGCCCCGTGTGCGCTGATGCCTCATCTGTTGACATTTCCGATTGCCTTCCTATAGTTGCATAATAAAAGCTTTCCAAACAGAATCGTAGCCATGTGTCATTAGTATGAGAAAAAAAGAAACAGATTTTAACTGTGTCGGGCTCGGGTCGAGCTCGGACACAAATTTCTTAATACCTGTCAGGCTCTGGCCGGGTTCGGTCACGGCTCTGTCGGACGAGGGCCTGGCTCGGACAGAAAGATTTGGCCCGATCCGCACTCTATTAAGAATATATCAAGGGTTAAAGAACTTATGTCTCTGCAGGATTTAAATTTATATATTAAATTTCTATTTTATCTTAAATAGACTTGACTACTGTAACAGTGTAGTGACAGCTGCAGCTGAATCAAAATGCTGCTGCTGGAGTCCTCACTAAGAC